>NC_042615.1:546579244-546917101 GCF_901001135.1 Rhinatrema bivittatum
TATAATGGCAAATAACATTTTTTTTTAAGGAAAGTAAATACAGGTAAGAGGAAAAAGAGGCCACTATTGTTTTCTAAAGAAATAGCTGAAAAGGTAGGAGAAAAAGTTAGCATTTATAGACTGCAAGAGATTTCAGAAAGAGGAAGACAGTGATAATATCTGGAAAAGCTAGGAGAAGCAGTGAAAGTAGTCAGGAATGCAAAAACTCAAATTGAAGAAAAAATAGCAAATTTGGTAAAACAGGTGGACAAGACTTTATTTTAGATAGAAGGAAGTGGCATTTTGAGACTATGCGGTGAAGGGTATGAATATGTAGAGGCTAATTAAGAAAAGCAAAATTGCTTATCAAATATTTCTGTTCAGTGGTCATTAAGGAAGGGCCAGAAGCAGGGCCACATAAAATAAACACAAATAAGATTGGAAATGCGATAAACCTCAATCAATTTTCAGAGACATGCATTCATGAGGAGCTATCTTAACTTAAAGTAGGATGAGGCAATGAGACTGGAAGGGATACATCCAAGGGTACTAAGGGAACTTACAGAAGTTCTGGCAGCTCTGCTGGCTGAACCTTTCAATGCTTCTTTGTAGTCGGGAATAGACTTGGAGGACTGGAGATAGGTGGATGAGGTTCCTAGTCATAGAAGTGGAAGTAAGGAGGAAGCTGGGAACTACAGACTTCAATAGTGAGCAAATTAATGGAATAGCTGCTAAAACAGAGGATAATGGAATTTCTGGAATCCAATGGATTGTAAGATCTGACGCAGCATAGTTTTACCAGATATCAATCTTCTCAGATGAATCTGATCAATTTATTTGACTGAGTGATCAGAGAGTTGGATCATGGGAGAGCACTAGATGTAGTGTACTTGATTTCAATAAGGCCTTTGACACAGTTCCTCATAGATGACTTATAAATAAATTGAGTGACCTTGTTATAGGCCCTAGAATGACTGACTGGGTTAGAAACTGGTTGAGTGTGAGGAGACAAAGGGTAGTGGTAAATGGAGTTCCGATGAGAGGGGCATCTCTAGCAATGAGCCTCAGGGATCGGTCTTTGGACCAGTTCTTTTCAACATTTTTGTGAGTGACATTATAGAAGGATTGTTGGGAAAGGTTTATGTTTTTGATGATAATACCAAAATGTATAACAGGGTAGACAGTCAAGAATGTGTGGAAAATATGAGAAGGGATCCAGCAAAGTTTGAGGAATGGTCTATGGTTTGGCAGCTAAGGTTTAATATTAAAAATTGCAGAGTTATGCATTTAGGTTGCAAGAACCCAAGGGAGAGGTACAGTATTGGGGTAAATTTCTTCTAAGCATGACAGAAAAGCAGGAACTGGGGATTATTGTATTTAATGAACTTAAGGTGGCCAAACAGTTGGATAAAGCGATGGCAAAAGCCAGGAAGATGATTGTCTGCACAAAAACAGGAATGCTCAGCAGAGAAAGGGAGGTGATACTGCCCCTATATAAGTCCCTGGTGAGACTTCATTTGGAATACTATGTACAATTCTGGAGACCACATCTTCAAAAGGATATAAACTAGTTGGAGTTGGTCAAGAATGTGGCTACTAAAATGGTCAGTTGTCTTTGTTCTAAAGTATAAAGCATATGTGGACAGACTTAAAGATTTAAAAATGTATACCCTAGATGAAAGGTGAGATAGGGGAGATATGATAGAGACATTTAAATACCTCAAAGGTTTCCATGCACAGGAGGCAAGCCTCTTTCAGTGGAAAAGAGGCTCTAAAACAAGGGGTCATGGGGTTAGGGTGAAATGGGTAGACTCAGAGAGGGTTCTAGATGCATGGAACACACTACCAGTTAAGGTGGTGGAGACAAAAATAGTATTTGAAATCAATAAAGCATGAGATAAATATAGGGGGTCTCTGAAATAGTGATAATAATTGTAGACCTAAATTAGGTAGGCTATAAGGTCCTTTTCTGCCATCACATTTCTATGTTTCTATGTTTGAAATTCCTTTGTGCCCTCTTTCCTCATTTACTGTCCAGCTAAATTTTGTCTGGTCAAATTTTAGCCCAACAAAAATTTAGCTGGACAAAAAGAGGTATTGGTGGGAGCATTCCAGGGGAGTGGTCAAACTTTGGCTGATTAGTGTTAGGATTTGTATGTGGGCCCTTTGGCCGAGGTGAGGGATGGTACCGCCCAGGGGAGGAGCCCTGCTGAGCCTCACCGTCAGGAGGCAGAGTCTCGGCTGCAGGATGATATACAGCAGAGGTAGAGAAGGAGAGAGGGTAACCCCAGGAGGCGGGCCACGGAGCAACAGCGCAGATGCTGACATCAGACTCAACTTGGATGACTTGAGTCAGGCAATAGCTGCGGCACCACCCGAGGAGCGAGGGTGCCGGGAGATAGTTACAGTCACTGAAGTTACACTGGGTCCGTAGAGATGGTACACAAGAGGGTTCCTCGGTGGGAAATCATGGTAGTCTTCCACAAAGCAGGGTACACCGGTGACGGTTCCTCTAGCGATATCACGGCATGGGTCCGCAGAGCAGGGTAGACCCAGAGATGGTTCCTCTAATTGATATCGCGGCAATGGTCTGCAGAATGGGGTACACCAGAGAGGATTCCCACGTAGATATCACAACAGGGGTCCACAGCGTAGTTACTCACAGCAACTGCAAGTAGTAGTTCCTTAGAAAACCTCAGGAAGCGAGGCAGGCAGGAGTCCAGGTGAAAGGCCCTCCGAGGAGCGGATAGCTAAGAGATAAGAAGGGCCCCCGAGGAGTGGGTACCCGATAGTCTCACACCACGGAAGCAGGAACCAGAACAACGCTGAAGTAAGAGTGGGTAGATACAGCAAAGTGAACTCGTTGCCAAGTCACTGGCTTTCTGGGCTGGCAAGCTTAAATATTGAAGGCGAGTGACGTCATCTGATGGGGACGCCCCTGAGGTTCCCGCCATGACATGATTAAAGCAGGTCGGGGGAGCGCGCGTGCGGGCCTAGGGAACCCCGAGTGTAAGATGGCGGTCGGCAGCTTCCATGCTGCTCAGGTAGGCCCGGGAATAGAGACTGGAAGGCCGGTGGTAGCTGGCAGAGGCCGCGAGTTCGCCCAACGGAGCCAAAACAGTAAAAAAAAAAGAAAAAGAGCTGAGCAGCAGTGGTCACAGCCATTTGCGGCCGTGGAGCATAACAATTAGTACTGATATCCACTGCTGGCCAGCCAAATTTACCTGAGAAACATTGGACTTTCAAATGGCAGACCTCAATTTTACGTTACCCACACGTTTTTGACCGAATATTGGCTCAGGTCAATACAGTAAAGTGCGGCCACGGTTACCCTGCTTCTAACCCGCTTTCTACTCACAATTTGGCCGCGTTAGTCCAACCTGCGATTCACTAACCCTTTTAACCCATCCTTACCGCCTCTTTAAATCAACGGGAAACCCCTTCCGGGCACGGCATGTATATGAGATGTAAACGATCGGATTAGCTATTCCCTCCCATACAGTAACGCATGCCCCGATTATCGCTTTTTAAACCTGCAGTTTTGCCGCGCGTTTAACCTGCTAACTTACTGCCTACCCTTACCTCTGCATTAGAGTACAGGGAAGATGGGGAACCAGCCTCAGATGCCTTTGCCCGGTTTTGAGGCAAGGGCCTACTGTACGCGTATCCTCTACTCCCACTGGTGAGGAACACTCTTGTGAAGCTCCAGCAGGACAGGGGCACCATGATCCTGGTTGCCCCATATTGGCCGTGACAAGTCTAGTTCCCAATCCTGTGCGATCTATCGATCAGGGAGCCCATATGCTTGGGCACCTCCCCCAACCTCATCACGCAGGACCAGGGCAGATTGCGCCACCTGAACCTCTGCTCACTGGCCCTCACTGCTTGGATGTTAAAGGGTAGTCTTACAGTCCCTTGATCTCTCTGATAAGGTGTCGCAGGTACCAGTGGCTTCCCGAAAGGCTTCCATCAGAAAGTCTTACCTGTTGAAGTGGAGAAGGTTCTCCATCTGGTGTGAGGTAAAGGGTCTAGACCCTTTCTCATGCTCCGTTCCATGACTACTGGATTATCTATGGTTCCTCTCGGAGTCTGGGCTACAGACTACCTTGATCCAAGTCCACCTGAGTGCTATCAGCGCATTTCACTGGGTAATAAGTGGTGAACCCATTTCTGTACAGCCCTTGGTGGGCTGCTTAATGAGGGGCCTGTTGCATCTAAAGCCCCCTCTGTGTCCTCCTGTTGTGTCCTGGGACTTCAACGTGGTACTAGCGCGGCTCAAGCAGCCTCCTTTTGAGCCTATGTGCTCCTGCGAGCTTAAACATCTCAGCTGGAAAGTCATTTTCCTGGTTGCGGTCACCTCTGCTCACAGGGTCAGTGAGCTTCAGGCATTAGTGACATATCCACCCTATACAAAATTCTTTCATGACAAGGTGGTTCTATGCACTCACCATAAGTTCCTGCCTAAAGTGGTGACTGATTTCCTTCTCAATCAGTCCATCGTTTTGCCCACCTTCTTTCTGAGGCCCCATTCCCATCAGGGTGAATGGGCTCTGCACAGCCTGGAGTACAAGTGTACTCTTGCCTTTTATCTTTAGCACACAGTGGCCCATAGGCAGTCCACACAGCTCTTTGTCTCCTTTGATAAAAACAGGCATTGCGGTGGGCAAGCAGACCCTGTCCAACTGGTTGGCAGACTATATAGCCTTCTGCTATGAATAGGCGAGTCTTCCGCTTGGAGGCCACGTCAAGGCGCACTCAGGGTCATGGCAGCATCAGTGGTGCACTTTTGTGCGGTCCCCATCACTGAGATCTGCAAGGCTGTCATGTGGAGCTCCCTGCACACGTTCACCACCTATTACTGTTTGGACAAGGATGGTCAACATGACAGTACCTTTGGCGAGTCTGTCCTTCGTAATCTGTTCCAAACATAAGAACCCAACTCTCCCTACCTAGGTCTCAGTATAGGGTTCGTGCTGCTTCCTGTTACATTTACTCAGTCAATATTGGGGTAACTGAAATCTCCCATTATTACTGCACTATCAATTTGGTTAGCTTCCCTAATTTCTCTTAGCATTTCATCATCTGTCTCATCATTTTGGCCAAGTGGATGGTAGTATACTCCTATCGCTATATTCTTTCCTGACACACATGGGATTTCTACCAATAAAGATTCTATTGTGCATTTAGTCTCTTGCAGCATCTTTATCCTGTTGGGCTCTCTTCCATCCTGCACATGAAGCACCCCCCCCCCCCCCCCCAAGTTCTCCTCCCTAACATTGTGATATTATTTGTACCCTGGTATAGCACTATCCCATTAGATATCCTCCTTCTACCATGTCTCTGAGATGCTAATAAAATCTAACTCATCATACAATACTATACACTCTAACTGTCCAGTCTTATTTCTTACACTTTTGGCATTGGCGTACAGACATTTCAAAGTGTGTTTTTGTTTGTATTAACAACAACCTGCTTTTCAGTTTACAAGGATAATTTGGAATCTTTTAGCTCAGGTGATTCTTTACTTATAAGCATATGGACTACTTTTGCTTTTATTGTAACATCTCTATTGGGATGACCTAACTCTCCTGCTTCATTAAGATCCTTCGAAGATACCTCTCTCCAAATTATGAGCTACTGAGTGACTGATGGCTTTCCCCTTTGTTCTAGTTTAAAAGCTGCTCTAACTCTTTTTTAAAGGTTAGCGCTAGCAGCCTAGTTCCATCCTGGTTAAGGTGGAGCCCTTCCCTTCGGAAAAGACTTCCCCTTCCCCAAAAGGTTCCCCGGTTCCTTACAAAACTGAATCCATCTTCCTTGCACCATTGTCTCATCCACGCACTGAGACTCCGGAGTTCTGCCTGCCTCTGGGGACATGCATATGGAACAGGGAGTATTTCTGTTTTCTACCTAAGAGCCTAAATTTGGCTTCCAGAACCTCCCTCCCACATTTTCCTATGTATTGGTGCCCACATGTGGGATGTAAGCAAAGAGATGCCGAAAGTCCTCAAAAATGTTTATTAGTAAAACAATAATTCCATGAATGCATCTCTTTGCTTACATCCCTCACGGCTTTCTTAGACGACTTCCTTCTTGTTTTTTGGTGCCCACATGTACCATGACAGTCAGCTCCTCCCTAGCACTGTCTAAAATTTATTTAGGTGATGCATGAGGTCCATAACCTTCACATTAGGTAGGCATGATACCAAGTGATCCTCATGCCTACCAGCCACCCAGCTATCTGAATTCTTAATAATTGAATCATCAACTGGCATGATCGACTTAATCCTTCCTTCCTGGACAGCAGCCTTAGGAGACACATCCTCAGTGTGAGAGGACAATGTATCACCTGGAGAGCAGGTCCTTGCTACAGTATCACTTCCTGCTGCACCAAGTTGATACTCTTTGACCAGGAGACCTTCCTTCTCCAAGGCAGCACCAGGGCTGCCAGACTGGAGTTGGGACTTAGCTACTATGTCCCTGAAGGTCTAATCTATAAACCTCTGTCTGCCTCAGCTCCTCCAAGTCTGCCATTTTAGCCTCTAGAGATTGGACTTGATATCTGAAATCTAGGAGCTCTTTGCATAGGGTGCACACATACAACCTCTCACTAGTGGGTAAAAACTCATACATGTGACATTTGATGCAGAAGACTGGAGGCCCTCCTCCTTGCTGCTGGATTGCTGCCTTCATCTTAATTTTAAGTTCTTAGTTAAGATTAGGTTGCTAAGGGAGTAGGAATGTGTAAATAAGAATCCTTTAATTTTATTGGTATATTCACTATTAATCTGATAATGACCTGCAACGGGATAATTAAACTCTTGATAAGGCCAGGGGAAAGCCTGTGTTTTAGATGAAAGGCTGATTGATTTTTAATGGGAAAGTGTCTTCTGCTTATAAATCAAAGGATGAGCTGGGGTGGGTGGAAGGGAGGTAAAGACAAATACATACAGATTCTAAGCATTTATCTACCTTTTGGCTAGCTTTTTATAACAAACATACAAACTAATTCTTTTTTTTCCTTTTGGCTAGCCTTTTATTCAAACATACAACCTCTAAGCCTTTACCTACCTTTTGGCTAGCTTTTTATAACAAACACACAAACTCTAAGCCGTTACCTATCTTTTGGATTGTGTTGGTTTTTTTTAAACAAACTCAAAACACTCATTAAAGAGTATACCCCAACAGTTTACTTCTCCTCAAAACTTTTTAAGATCTAAAATTTTCCAAAACAATACTTACCAATCCTCTTCAACCACCAGCAAGATGTTGGAGGATTTTGAAGAAGAGAGAAGCAGTGCTCCATGGCAGTGGCTGCTAGGAAAAGGCTGGAAATATAACTGAAGGTATGTGTTTACTTTCATAATGTATTTACTTTTAGCTGCATAGAAAGAGGCATTTCAGGGGCATTTGCAATCCACTTGAATACTGTGTACAATTCTGGTCGCCGCATCTCAAAAAAGATATAGTTGCGATGGAGAAGGTACAGAGAAGGGCAACCAAAATGATAAAGGGGATGGAACAGCTTCCCTATGAGGATAGGCTGAAGAGATTAGGGATGTTCAGCTTGGAGAAGAGACGGCTGAGGGGGATATGATAGAGGTCTTTAAGATCATGAGAGGTCTTGAATGAGTAGATGTGACTCGGTTATTTTCACTTTCGAATAATAGAAGGACTAGGGGGCATTCCATGAAGTTAGCAAGTAGCACATTTAAGACTAATTGGAGAAAATTCTTTTTCTGTCGACGCACAATAAAGCTCTGGAATTTGTTGCCAGATCATGTAGTTAGTGCAGTTAGTGTAGCTGGGTTCAAAAAAGGTTTGGATAAGTTCTTGGAGGAGAAGTCCATTAATGGCTATTAATCAATTTTACTTAGGGAATAGCCACTGCTGTTAATTTCATCAGTGGCATGGGATCTTCTTAGTGTTTGGGTAATTGCCAGGTTCTTGTGGCCTGGTTTTGGCCTCGGTTGGAAACAGGATGCTGGGCTTGATGGACCCTTGGTCTGACCCAGCATGGCAATTTCTTATGTTCTTATGTTCACTCATATTCACTGAATTTCCAAAAATGCATGCATGACTTAGAAAAGCCATTAACATGCCTAACTTATGCCACGCATTATGAAATGCCTAAAGCTATGCACATACTTTGAGTCAAATAACAATCAAATATTCAGTTACAATGTGCATACTTTTGCAGTTAGGCATCCCATTGAAAACTGACCCAGTAAGATAAAAATACAGTGCAAAATCTCCAACCCATTGCTTCCTCTGTGATTGCTGTATATTTATTATTGATTTGACATACCAAAGATAATGCAAGAAAATATAATTCTACACTGCTGCTAATACAGGTCTGTATGAAGTGGAACATACAGAATCTATGCAGGCACTGGCAGGGAAATATAGGACCTGAGCTTTGCAAGTGTTCCTTAGAACCTTTGAACAATACTTTTGTCCTTTAATTCTCTTTCTACCTTTCACTTCTTTCCTTGATACCATCTCTTGCTTTCATGTTTAGTTATTTTATGGAAACATTAATAACTATTGATGCATAGCTGGCATGTTTATTATACTGCAGAAAGAATGGAAATGTAGCAAAAGAATGAGACTGAATGTACAATAGCATATAGAAAACTGGGAATTCAAATTTTTTCTAAACTTTTATGACAGTAGACACAACCTTGAGCTCTATCAATCTTTTTCTCTTATTCTGTCTATTCAGTACTGTGATTTGCATATTAACATTAGATCTAAACTACTACATCCAAAAGCAGAAGCTCTTGGGTTATAAATCTCATGTTCTCTGTCCTTTATAATAGTGATTAGAACCAGCCTTCAGCTTCTGCCCCTTTTTTCTAAAGATCTATCACCAACAGGATGAATATACATTAAGAAGAACTGCAGGTAACAAAAGTTAATATACAGGCCTGGATTTGTCAATAGGCACACTAGACCTGTGCCTAGGGCAGCAAAAATCTGGAGGAGGCAGCAGGCTGGCTGAAGATTTACTGCCTTACAGCTGTGCTAAATCTCACTCGGAAGAGAACATCTCTCTGCTTCCTGAAACAGCCCCTCCTAGGCAATTTGCAGGGAACAAGAGAGGATGGGTGAGCCTGTAACAGAGAGAACAAGGGATCATTTTGAGGAGTTTCCAGAGACTGAATAGGGATCACTGGGGGATGACAGGGGATCAGCTGGAGGCTGTGTGAAAGAGAGAGGGGAATGGGGGGAGGGAGGCAGTGATGTGCGAGAGAGAAGGGATTGGCATTGGGTGTATGGGTGTCTGTACCAGATTGGGTGAGAAGTTAGAGAAGGGATGCAACGGAGAGCAGGACCAGAGCACAGTAATGACACCTGCCTCCTCCTTATTCCCTCCATTGCTCCCTCCTCACAGCAATTCACGTCCTCTCTTTTTTGATCTTGGATTTTATCTCCCAAATCTAGGAACTTCCAATCCTTCCTACCTTTCCCTTCTTGCCAGGTCCTGGAATTACCCCTTGACACCTCCTACTCTCTACTCATCTTCCTCAATCCCAAAACTTCCCTCCCTCTCCAGCCTCATTTTCCTTCACAGGTTCCTAATCCCTGCCCCTTCACCACTATTCCCTATATTCAGTCGTCTCTCCTCCTCTTCTTATTTCTGGTCCTCCTCCCTTCCTCTCGCTGTTCCTGGAACTCTCACTCTTTTCCTCTTCCTATCCCTTGAGATCTCTTTTCCTCACTCAGTAAAAGAAAAATAAATTATACAGACACTAGCAAAGTTTATAATGTAATATAAAAGATGGAAATTTGATCAGTGGACTTCATAATTTTCACATTATTGTCACAGAATCTATCCCTGAGCCACAGCAATATATTCTGGGGCTGTGCCTTAGACCTAGTCCCTGTTGTCTGACTTTACTGAGGGAGAAGGGGGTGGGGTGCGACAGAATCTTATATCTGACACTGGTATTATAACATATGTGATGTAATCTGACTAGCTGAGTGTTACGCGCCCCGCCCGCGGCCGTCCCGCACATGGGTCCGCTCACCTGCATAGTTCCTCAGCGGGTCCCGGGAAGACCTCCCTCACGGTGGTTGCTTCATGGAATGCTTCCTGGAAAGCCCCCTAGAAGGACTAGGGGGCATTCCATTAAGTTAGCAAGTAGCACATTTAAGACTAATCGGAGAAAATCCTTTTTCACTCAACGCAGAATAAAGCTCTGGAATTTGTTGCCAGAGGATGTGGTTAGTGCAGTTAGTGTAGCTGGGTTCAAAAAAGGTTTGGATAAGTTCTTGGAGGAGAAGTCAATTAACGGCTATTAATCAAGTTTACTTAGGTAATAGCCACTGCTATTAATTGCATCAATAGCATGGGATCTTTTTAGTGTTTGGGTAACTGCCAGGTTCTTGTGGCCTGGTTTGGCCTCTGTAGGAAACAGGATGCTGGGCTTGATGGACCCTTGGTCTGACCCAGCATGGCAATTTCTTAAGTTCTTATATATGTTATGTTGTTTTTTTACTGTTTTATGTACAATGCAATTGCGGAGTTTCGTTCTATGTACACCGTCGTGATATCTCTGATGAGCGGCGGTATATAAAAACCATTAAATAAATAAATAATAATAAATAAATAATGTAGGCCCCGGCGGTCCGCGGTGGCGGTCGCTGGGCCTTCCACTGCGCGCCAGGCCTTTCGCCGAGGTTCGGCATCTTCCTCCATGCTAGCCACGCCCATACACACGCGTGGCCTGCCCCAATTCTTGTAGGGCTGAGGGCGGGACCGGGTTCCGTGGCACACCCTGATTGAGCTACGATATAAGGAAGTTCTTGACTGCACTTCCTTGACTTGGCAATCTGCTAGATTGTCTTCGTGTTTGTTCCTGCTTGTTCCTATTCTCGTTCCAGGATCCTTCTGTTCCAGTTCCGTTCCTGACCTGTTCCTATATCCTCATTCCTGAGTCCTGTCTGTTCCTGTGTTCGTCTATCTTCCTTCCCAGGTAGTACCCTCAGACTGACTTCTGGTACTGACCTCGGCTTGTTCTTGATCTGTCTGTCTGCCTGCCGCCTACCTCAAGACCCAGCCTGTTCCTGATCTACTCGTCTGTCTGCCGCCTGCCTCAAGGACCTCAGCCTGTTCCTGATCTACTCGTCTGTCTGCTGCCTGCCTCAAGGACTTCGGCTTGCCTCTGACTACATCTGACCTCCAATATCTGACCCTTGCTTCGGTGACCCCTCCTTAGACTGATCTTTGGACATTGACCTTTCACCTGCCTGACCACACTTCCAGATTCTGGCTCTGTTCCTCGCCTTGTCATTACCAACTCTGTTCTGGTTCTCCTTGCTCCAGCTCAAACCTGACTGCGCTCCTTCTCTGTCTGTAGGCACGCTGGACTATCATTCTCCTAGGAGACCCTGGAGACCCACCTAAGTCCAAGCTGCCCGGGTTCCTACGGGCTCCTCCCGGGGGGACCTCGGGCTTCCAGTGGTAAAGCTCTACCTAGCCTCTGTCTCCTTCAGTGCTCCATCCCCTGGGGCCAGTTACCTCCTGTTTCCTTGCAGGAACCATTCCACCCTTGCCCCAGGCCAAGGGTCCACCCCCGAGCGCAACACTGAGTATCACAGCAGATCTTCCTACTTGCTGATTCACTGTTGTGGGGTGAGTTGTGGGACTTAGGTGGACCTTTGAGAGGTCAGGGAGATGGAGCAAGGGCTGACTGGAGCTTCGCCCTGGAAGTCCGCGGTCCCCTCGGGAGGAGCCCGTAGGGACCCGGGCCTCTGGGACTTAGGCGGGCCCTTGGAGACGGTAGTCTAGAAGGATTCCTAGGTCGAGTGCCAAAAGGTCGTCGTTCACCAGTCCGAGGTCACACACCGAGGGATCACCACTTGCCAGTCCAAAGTCACAAGACAGGGAATCACCGCTTGCCAATCCGAAGTCGTACACCAGAGAATCACCGTAAGCCAATCCGAAATCAGGAACCGGGAACACCAAGACGAAACAGGAACAAGATCCAAAGCTCAAGAACTCACCGAAGTAAGCAGACCTGACTAACCAAGAATTTGCCAAGTCACTGGATGAGCAGAGGAAGCTTCCTTTTATACTTCCCCTGCTCAAGCTGATCAGGAACAGATGGAGCTAGTTAAAGGGATTAGGTCCCTTTAAATCTGTCGAGGAGGCGTGGCCTTGTTCCTAAGGATGGCGGCGGCCATCTTGGATTTTCCCCCACGGAGGAGAGATGCTGCTGGATGCTGCGAGGGGGGAGCAGGACAGCTCCCCCTGCAGCGAGCAGCACCGGAGGCCGCGCGGGAGCGACGGTCCGAACTGGAGCCCTCCCCTGGGGCTCCTGTGGCGAAAGAACGCCGTGGATAAGGTAGGGGGCCGCGGTCGTGGGGCGCCACGACCGCGGAACACAACACTAGACCTCTCACATTGGTCATCAATCTATCATAGAGGAGGAGCAAATAGAGAAAAAGAAGAAATAATCTACTAAGTAAAAGTATAATACATATTGGATTTATAGAGTATCAGCCAAACATTCAAAATTTTCTGCGGTAAACCATTTGGGCATATAAGTGGATGTACAAAGATTTATAGTATTACTTATAAACTGTGTGGGGATGGGCCCTTTCATTGGGTCTAGGCTTAGACCCAGACTCAGGCCCGGGCTTCAGCGAGGCTGGGTCCCTCTGATGAGCTTGATTCTTGGGTATGGGCCTAGGCCCAGGTCTCAGTGAGGGAACCCAGTCTCAGCCAGGCCCCAGCATCAGGCCTGGGCCTAGGCCTCTGCAACCAAGATCTGACTTTGGGACAGGCCTTGGCATTGGGCCTAGGCCGAGACCTGGTCCCAATGGAGGCCTGTTTTTTTTATTAATGAAATTACCACCAAATTTTTGGGTATTTTCATCTGAGGCTAATTTTTGGTTCATATCATTTAAACAAACTAACAATGACCTCATTCATTGCGTTTTGCCCATTAATTCAAAACGAATGCACATCCCTAACACCACACACAGACCCCCACCATTCACTCATCTCCTACTTCCCAATGGAAAGACACTGGGGAAGGGTCAGAGAAAGGTAGAAGGGTTCCCAGGAGTGTGGCAGTGTTGCCAGCTACCTAGAAATTTCATCACTCACACTGTCTGCCACACCTCTGGGAATCCTGACCTTTGTCTCTCATCTTCCTCAGCACTTCAAATCACCAAGAAGGTGAGACTGCAAGGGATTCTTGCTTAGCAAACTCTAAGTGGAACCCCTTTCTCCTGTCCCGTCCCTTAGCCCTCTCTGTGATTTGACCTGCGCCATGCCTTCTGGGGACAGAGGGCACCATTTCATCTCTCACCTGAGGCAGCAGATTGCCTTGAGCCACCAAAGAGGCAGAGAGCAAAAAGGAGGGAAATGGGTGTTGTAGTCTGACTTTCCGATTGGCTGCTGCAGAAATGTCTGATTTCCTCTACGGCTCCTACACACAATCATGAGGTGAGGCCAGCAGCATCCCATTAAGGTAGAAGTCGCAGAATTAAATTGCTTTAGAGGTTAGATAGCAACATTGTCTAGCTGGCAGAACTTGTCTCACTCGTATAGGTCTACAACCTCCAAGAAATCAAGGAAACCTCTTGATTTGTGGTTTTTGTGCTGTTGCTATCTATGGATCAGCCACTTATCTCAGCTGGCCCATTAGGATAGCTCCTGTGTTTTATTCTTTAATTTTCTTAACAAACTTCTTTTTTTGTTTTTTAATTTCTCTTTAATACTACGTGCTTCTGTTCTCCCGATATGCGGTGCGACCCCTCATTTATTGTTATCTTTCGTAAAAAGATTAACTTATCTTTTAGCTGCTCAATTGCTGCCGCTATTCATGGGACCACCTCCGCTTGCCCGACACTGGCCATGTTTCGGCAGTTATCTGCCTGCTTCAGGGGCCACGGGAAGACATTTTTGTATCGCGGATCCTCCGTCAGAATGCACTTGAATCCTTTGGTTTTTGCATACTAACTCGTCGACGTGAGCGGCGCCTTCATGTTTGAATTGAGCAGCTAAAAGATAAGTTAATCTTTTTACGAAAGATAACGACAAATGAGGGGGTCGCACCGCATATCGGGAGAGCAGAAGCACGTAGTTTTAAAGAGAATTTAAAAAAGAAAAAACAAAAAAAGAAAATTGTTTGTTAAGAAAATTAAAGAATAAAACACTGGAGCTATCCTAATGGGCCAGCTGAGATAAGTGGCTGATCCATAGATAGCAACGGCACAAAAACCACAAATCAAGAGGTTTCCTTGATTTCTTGGAGGTTGTAGAATTATAGTACTAAGGAAACGAGGTTGGTTGTTGAATAGTGTTCACTGGTATAGGTGCCTGCTTCATACTGTATGGGAGTGCACTGAATCAGTGAGTGACTGTTGTAGCTTACCTCGTTTGTTGCTGCTGCTGCACATGCAATGCCAGATGAACATCTTTATTTTCAAGAGCATCACATATGTGCTGCACACATTTTAATGAAGTATAATTACCCTGAAACAAATACAGGGACCTCTTCATTAAGTGTTTGTTTTCATTATATGCCTACAGAAAATGAATCTTTAATATATTGCATTTTCTGAAATATCATTAAAACAAATGAGTTATACTGAATACACTACAGACCATTATTTGCTAGTATGTCTGTGTGACTGGGAACTGTATGTTTTCTCTAGTTGGAATGGTCATGAATCTTACAAATGGCTTAAATGAAAGCCTTGTGCTGAATATTAAAAGATGAAATATACAGGCTTGATGCATTTATCATTAAGCTAAAGATAAAGGCTTCTTGGAGTGGAAATCTGTATACTATCTTGGGACCCTTCTCAGACACACACAAACATGTGAATTGCAAATTCACTCCAGCGACATTCACTTCCACCTTAACAGTTATTCATCTGCAATGCATGTAAGCCTGTGGATTGCAATTTAAAGGTAAATTCTGTGTTGCTTCAACATTAACCCTTAAATCCCCGATTCGATCACCGTACCCCTCAGGGGTGGAAGAGGGATCTATATCTTTGTACATTCTAGTAGAACTGGCAGTGTGTTTCACCCTTGTCTATCGCTCTCCGAAGGCCGAGGGCACATTACATAGCTGGTAATCCCTATGGGTTAAGGAACAATAAGCATCACAGCACATACTTGTAGACAGTTAGGGGACAATTGTATTTGTTAATGCATATATATTACTAGGTCCAGTGTTTAGAGTGGTGCTATATCCTCAAGAGTTATAGTGAGCTCATTGGTAATTTAAAGCAATACCAGACCCTGGTATCAGTAAATACAAAGTTATATATTATTCATATTTTATAGCTTTAAGGACAGAATATTAATAGAATTTCACTGTTTACTGATGTTGGCATCTGCCTATGTTTAACCCTTTAACTGCAATCTCTAATTGCTGTCCTTGCTCCTGCAAACATAAAAGCATTGTTATTTTATTTTGATGTATTTGTTGGTTCACAATGAAAAAAGCAGCGTGCCCTCTTGGGATACTCATTTAAGGGATAATTCCCCTCATAAATCTATTTGCGAAGGGGGAATCCATCATTATATATAGGCCACACTACTGGGAGGGGCTACACTTACTTAAGAAAATGTGAAAGAAGGCATTTGAGCACACTGTTATCTGTGCTGTCCCTGTTTGCCTTGGTTATAGTTTCCTCTTCTGCTAGACATTGTACTTTGTTTACTCACGTTGTCTGTTGGTCTGCAAACTATAATATATCTTTACTTTCACTGACAAACTCAATGGTTCTTTTCTGGTTACATCAATCCTGTCCTCAACTCTGATAACCTGGACCTGCTGTCATTCTACTGTCAGTTACTGTTCCTGACAGGTGAGGCACAAATTTACTGCTGTCTTCCAGAGTAGATATAAGTGATAACAGCTGAGCTTACATTTAGTATTTTGGGCTGTCAAGCTGAATAGTAATAATATTAATTTCCATTTAGATAGCACCTGTCATCCAAATAGGATCTTAACATTTTGTAACCACAGTGCTTCAGAAACACGTAACTTGAGTGGGTACCCTGATTAGTTCTGGATGACAACCTCCAGAGACAAGAAAGATGAAAATTGTTATTAGTGTTTACTACCAAATAACAGGTAAGTAAACTGAAGCATAGGGAAACAAAATCTAGAGTCATAGCCTCTTTCGATGTCAAAGATCTAAACTGTGGGTCATAGGTTTCGTGATGGTAAGCAGGTACAGTAAGCCATACTAATGAGTCACAGGAGACCTGCCTCACATGTCAAGTCTGAGGATTCTTCCAGAGCTTTCGAAGAAAGCTTTCAGCATGCTCAGGGCTTTGAAGCACACCACAGGACCTGCTGCCCTTCAGTTTTCCTGATGGACTGCTGCCGCCCCCATTTTAGGCCTTTGCCATTTTTTCAGATTTTTCTGTCTCTTCTGCACATCGAACATTTTTCTAGTCAGGCCTTCCTTGTGCTAACCCTCTTAAAGCCTGATTCACTGAGGCTTTTCTCCAATTCTGTATCTTTTGAGGAGACCTTGATAAATCATGCCCTCTTGTCTCAGTAAATAGGATTATTTTTTTTTTAATTTGCAACTTTAAAAGTGCTTACTGCATGCTTGCAGTTTTGATTCCACTAAACTGATTTCAGGGCTTACATCTTGGTTGCATTTTTTTTTCTCCCATTGTATCATTTCTTTGTTTGAAATATTTCATCTTTGAGATTTGTGTAGATTAGTTTTAAAATAATTGCTGAGAGGAAAGCTAGTGGTTTAAAAATATATCCAAAGGGATAATAGAGGAGTACTACAAATATTCTGGTGAAGGCCATGATGTCTAGGAGTGCAGCTTCTGAGTGACAGTTTTCCTGGGAATGGTTCATGCCCAGCAAAAGTCCAGATCTACCTGACTGGCACCACTAAGTCCAACTCATATTTGACTATGAAGCCAGTAATAAGACCCAGGGACTTGACAACAGTTGTACTGCTGGTCAGGTCTCATTGAAGTAGTGTTCAACCATTTGACTCCTAGGTCCAAAGACAGGCAACCAAACAAAGACAATTCTCACTGCCCTGCCTGAGTTGCCATCTCAATGGCTCAAAGAATGTAGTTGTGAGTCGATGCAGGCATACACTTAACCTCAATAAATCAACTGACATCTCAGTACTTCTCATTGACATATTGCTCCAGGGGCTGTCATATGGTCAAAATGTCTTATGTTCCTAAACTGTCATACCTAGAGGACTACCCAACCTCCAGAAATTAAGTTGGCTACATCATCTTCCCAATAGTCATTCTGCAGCCACAATATATATGTCTAATCCTCTAGGAGGCCTATCCTGCTGTTCCAATCAGTTTAATATGCTGCTCATAGGAGCATTTGACTGAAGCCTTAAAGATGCCAATATGCTTTCAACCCCATAAAAGTTTTGAGTGACCCACCTCCAGTGGCTTTGCTGTTGGCATCATGTTGGTATTGACTCTAATTCAGACCTCTTCACCCAGTATCAGCTTCCAACCATGTCACTGTCTGATGCTCATCAACACAGGTAGTCATGCTGATGACCATCTTAACCTCAGTCTTAAGAAGATTTATTATTAAAACTGTTCCCTCTACACTAGCTACTCCCTGGATAGTTCAACTTCTGAATCCTCACCAACCAATTAAGAAGTCAAAGGAGACCATGGGATCTAATTATGATTTCTTCATGGATAGTAGTTATGAAGAAGGCTGTTCCCCAGATTTCCCTTTGGAGCCCTCTCCACAGCCTGCAGGAAATTGTTCCGCCATGAATATTTATTTATACATTTAATTAAAATAGTTTATCAATCACTTAACTGATATAATCTCTCTAAGTGTGATATACAATGTAAAATCACAAACATTTAACAATTTTATCCAGCCTTAAACAAACAGTATAGCATATAAAATATCATAAAATAAAAAATACTGCCTTCTTACATTTTTTGTAATAGATGACTAAAGCCATTGTTTTACATTTGCTGGTCATCCTCCTCAGTTCCTGTCCAGTCTCTCCATCAGGAAACCATGAACATGACTTTGGAAAACCCACACTTGGTGCTTCCTATAAACAAAAGGCAAACATGAAGTTTAGTATGCAGATAGCTCTAAGATTTGACCACATCCAACTCCAACATCAGAGTGCAGTTTCTTTCCTGCACAACTTTTATCCTATCTGAGCTTATGCCATGAGTGGAGGAATGGACTAGTATATAGAGCAACACTTGGAGAACCATGGAAACCAATGTTCATAATCTGCTTCTTCAACTGATGTTCTTGCCCTCCAATGCCTCTGGTCTCAACTCAGGGCCTGAGTTTAAAAGCATTTACATGCTTAAAAATGGGTTTTATACATGTAAATACACTTTACCCATGTAAGTGGGCTTTTGAAAATTGCTACAGTATATGTCATTGAATGTTCATAGGATTAACTCGCATAAATGCACATTTCACATATAAACGGCTTTTGAAAATTGCTAAAAGAGTATGTTACATTTACGCACATAACTCCCTTGAAAATTCATCTGTTAGATTGTAAGCCCTTTGTTGGGTAGGGACCTACTTTCTGTAACCTAATTATAACTTGCCTTGAGCATAAGTTTGCAAAGGTGAGTAATGAAATCCAAATATCTTCAACATCTAAGGACATATTTCTTTACAGAGAGGATAGTGGATGCATGGAACAGTCTCCTACTGTAAGTAGTGGAGACAAAAATAGTATCTGAATTCAAGAAATCATGGGATAAGCACAGGGAATTTCTGAGGGAGTGATGGGAATTGTAAAGCTATATTAGTTGGGTGGATAGGCAGACTAGATAGGCCATTTGTTATTTTTCTGCCATCAGGTTTCTGTTTCTATATTGTGCAACCTCAGCACCAGTTCAATCTGCTCTATCATTTGGATACATTTTGTACCCTGGTATCACAGTGTCTCATTATCATCTTTCCACCAGGTCTCTGAGATGATTATTTTATCTATATCCAGGTGCATGTGGCCCAAGCCCCAAGACTCCACTTCTTTGGCCGCTAGCAGAGCCCATATCATGACCAGCTGTCAGCAGTCAAAGAAATGAGGCCCAGCGAGGCCAGTGGTGGCCGAGGAAGGGGCTTTTCAGGGCTGCTGATGGAGCCCATGCTGCTGGTGGCTGAGGAAGAGGTCCGGTGGAGCCACTGCAGATCCCAGGCTGCTGGCAGCCAAAGAAGATACCTGTAGGGTCACCAACACATCTCATGAGTCTAGTAGCCATGGAAGAAGCTCTGTGTGGTCACTGACAGATTCCATCCTGCCAATGACCGAAGAAGAGAGGGAGAGGCCCAAAGTGAGTATAAGTGAAAGAGAGCCTATGTGTTGGTGACTGTTGGTGAGTGTGGTGTGAGGGAGAGAGGGAGTGTGTATGAGAGAATAAATATGTGTGTTACAGAGTGTGTGTTTATGAGAGAGAAAGTGGATAACATTTGTGTATAGCCTCCCCCCCAACTAATCCACAGCAGTCTCAGAGTGCCTGGAAATCATAAAGTTCTAGTAAGGAGAACACAAGATTTTTTTTTTTTTTAAATCATTTTTAGCTTTAATTATAGGTTGTTATTTGATTTGTCTGCTGTTTTGGAATATTTTAGTGGTGTTTAGTAAATTCATAAACATTTTTATATGAGTTTTAAATTATTGGATGTTATTCTATTTTATTCTTTTTATTTGTTTGATTGATGTTTTATATTTAATAATTGTATTGTCTGATATTTAATAAAAAATGGCAATATTTTTATTTTATTGTTATGGTGCATACAGAGTCTGGCTTCTTGTGGTTTCCAGTTCATTTTTTATCTATACATTTTTATTTATTCTTTATGGTTTCTTTATTCTGTATTTGGTGAAGGTCTTTCTGTGTTCTGCCTGTGTGACCGAGGTGAGGTATTTTGCTAGCATGTAAGTTCTGTGTAAGGATCTATAGCAGTCTGACTTGTTTTGTTTTTCTGATAGGAGGTGTACTAGTGTTTTAGGCCCTGGTATAATATTTGCAGTGTTGTCTTTTCACGGATAATGTTGTTATAGTTAGGGGTAGATTTAAAGAGGTACTCTGAACACACATATTCATTCTCTCATACACATTCCCTCTCTCCCTCACACTCACCAACACATAGGCTCTCTTTCACTTATACTCACTTTGGGCCCCCTCCCTCTCTTCTTCGGTCATTGGCAGGATGGAATCTGTCAGTGACCACACAGGGCTTCTTCCATGGCTACTAGACTCATGAGATGTGTTGGTGACCCTACAGGCATCTGGCGCTGGGTAGTGCCGCACATGTACGCCCGATTTTATAATTTGTGCGCGCAGGCACGCGCAAGTTATAAAATCAGGGGTCTGCGCATGCAAGCGGGTGCACAAATGTGCACCTTGCGCGCCCCAAGCCGCGCTGCCTTCCCCCGTTCCCTCTAGCCTGACCTTCCCACCCCTTCCCCTAACCTTTTCCCCGCCAACCCTAGTCTAACCCCCCTGACCTTTGTCTTACCTTTTGTGCCTACCTCTAGGCAGGTGCAAGTTGAGCACGCCAGCAGCCTGCCGGTCCACGATTCTCCGACACAGCGGCTGTCAGATGCCTCTGGCCCCACACCTGCCCCACCCCTGGACTGCCCCGCCCCCAGACCACCCCTTTAGTAAAGCCCCAGGACTTACACGACTCCCGGGACTTTACGCGCGTTGCTGGGCCTTTTTATGTTGAAACAATTTTTTATTAAAGTTTCACATGATACACATAAACAATCGTCTGGGTACGGGTTGGTTCTGCTCCCGCTCCCAGCATCACTGAAAACAACATCACATAAACAGGAAAAACAGGACCCCCCCCCTCTCCCTCCCACAACCCAACCTCCCAACTTCTCCTCTGTCCATTCCCTAACAAAGCGCTCAAGTGTAGCGTCCAGTTCGTCCATATAACTGTATCGTCCACAGTACCAGTGGTATGCAAAGTCTGATGAGATCCAGCAGGTAAGTCACCCCGACTTCATGCAGTTAGGATTCTACTCCTGGCTCGGTGAGGAAGCGCCTGTAGATAGGGTTCCCAGATGTCTAAAAACCTGGCCCACAGCTGAGGCGTCCCATGTGAAGAAAGGGATTCCATGTGCATCATAGTATATAGGAGATTTCTCCACACCCAAAAGGAGGGTGGATCCACCTCTCGCCATTCCAATAAGATAACTCTTTTCCCCACTACCCCAGCCTTTTGAATGAAGAGGCGGGTGCCCAGATCTCGAATCCGCAATGCTGGAATATAACCAAAAAGCAACCAAGTGGGGGCAATTGGAATGGAAACCCCCAAAAGCTCCGCTAAATACTTAGCAATAAGGGTCCAGAACTGCAAAACCCCCGGACAGGACCAAAAAGCATGGGTCAAAGTGCCAACGCGTCCCGGGCAGCGAAGACAACAGTCCGACCTCACAAGACGTTGCTGGAATGCCCTCTGAGGGGAAATATATGCCCGTCCCAGGAACTTATACTGCATTTCTCGATAAGCGCTATTATTCGAGATCTTGGACACCACCTTAAAGCAAGTACGTAGCATAGAAACTGTCACGTGGAACTCCCCATCAATATTCCAACGAGCAGTCAGATGATCAAAAACCTCCCTGCTACTGTCTTTAATTAAGAATCTATAATAATAGGATATAGAGGGTGCCCGAGCACTGGATAATTGCAATATCTCCTCGAGTTTCTGAAACATGCCAGGCTGCAGGAAGGCCGGAGGCAGCGATTTCAAATAATGGTCAATTTGCAAGTACGAGAACACGTCTTTACCTCCCACAGCATATCGCTCACGTAACTCAGGCCAGGTAAGCCTACGCCCCTCCGGATGGAAAAAATGACCTAAATATGTGAGGCCCTTGGTTCTCCACCTCTGAAAAACCCGGGACTGTGTGCCAGGGGTAAAATCGGGGTTCCCCCCCACCGGCAAAAGATAGGCGCAGATTCGTGGTAAATGCAACCACTTAGTGAGTGCCACCCAAGCATTTCTAATCGGACTCAAATTTACTGATTGAGCGAAAACATAAGGTAAGCTTGTGTGTTCCGCCTGCATTGCATATGTAAGAGCAACCGAGCCTATCAACGCCTTGTCTGCCTCAAGATCCGTAAAGGTAGCTTCCCCTAGGATCCAGTCCCTAATAATGCGTATATTACACGCTAAATTGTATAGATATAAATTTGGTACGCCTAAGCCCCCGTCACCCCATTGTCGTTGCAGCCATACCAGGGGCAGTCGTGCCCTCTTTCCCTTCCAAAGAAAAGTACGAAGGGCGCAGTCCAAAGAGATCCTGTCTGAACGTTTAAGATGAAGGGGCAAATTCTGCATAATATAAAGCCACTTAGGTAGCACCACCATTTTATAGAGGTGCACCCGGCCACTGAGAGAAAGAGGAAGGGGGCCCCAACGGCGTAACATTTCATGCGTCTGCTGAAGAAGCGAGGGTATATTCGCTGCGTACACCTGATCTGGGTGTAACGTAAGATTAATTCCCAAATAACGAATGTTATGAGTAGCCCATTGTAAGGGGAAGTCCCCGGGCCAACCCTCCCGTAGCGTATCAGGGTAAGCCAGCGCCATGGACTTACCCCGATTCAGTCTAAACCCCGAAAATTCCCCAAAGGCTCCCATTCTGTCCAACAAAAGCGGTAGGGATGTCTGCGGGCTTGTTAAAAATACCAGGAGGTCGTCCGCAAACGCTGCGCTTTTAAAAATCATATCATGTAAACGTATCCCCCGAATACCAGGTGTTCGTTGTATAGTCAGGAGAAGGGGTTCCAGTTGTAAAACAAATAATAAGGGAGAGAGGGGACAGCCCTGACGAGTGCCTCGCTTAATATCGAACGGAGCTGAGTGTTCTCCATTAACCAGTAAAGACGCCTGAGGGCCCGCATAAAGCAGCTGTATGGTTTGTAAGAAAAGACCGTCAATCCCCATTCGCTGTAAGATATAAAAAAGATAAGGCCACTCCACCCGATCAAACGCCTTTTCCGCGTCAAAGCTTATCGTAAGGGAAGGAGTATGTGTATAATGACATATGTCTAGGGCTGTGAGAATCTTTCGAACGTTAGTCAACCTATACCGTCTCCTCACGAAACCAACCTGGTGGTCTCCCACCAATGTAGGGAGCACTCGCGCTAGCCTATCAGCTAAAATTTTTGCCAGTAGCTTCTGATCGTAATTTATCAAAGAAATAGGGCGATATGAGTCCACTCGTTGAGGATCCTCCCCTGGCTTAACAATTAGGGTAATATGCGCAGTATTCATTTGAGGCGGATAACCTCCCTTAGCAGTCAAATCTAAAAAAAAAACCCTTCAGCGGGTCACAGATCTTATCGATCACACATCTATAAAACTCGGCCGTGTAACCGTCTGGGCCAGGAGCCTTTAACTTTTTGGAGTGCAAGATCCCCCCCTTGATTTCAAGATCTGTGATCAGAGCATTGAGCATTTGTTTCTGTTCCAAGGTAAGGACTGGAATAGGCAAGGAGTCACAAAATTGGCTACATTTCTCCCCAGACCACTCCCCCGCACTATATAATTTTTCATAGTACTCCCGAAAAAGACGCAAGATAGTGGGGTTGCAAGTTTCAATCTGGCCAGATTCATTCTTTAAGCCCGCCACGTGCCGAGTTCCCCTGGCTGAACGGATCAAGTGGGACATCATTTTCCCGGCTTTGTTACCATATCGGTATAATTGACGGACCTTTTTAAAAGAGGCCGGGCGCGCGTAGGGCTTTTAAAATCCGGCCCTTAGTGTGTTATGGTATGGCAGGTTTGCTATAGGTTCTGAGTACATTTTTTTGCAGAGTTTTGAATTAATACACAGTGTTCCTGGTAGTGGAGAGAGTTTGTGTTGCTGTTACTGAGATGGCACCAGAATTTGAATATTATTTTTCTGTGATAAGGGTGGTAAGGGAAAATATCCTTCTTCTGCTATGCATCCTTTGCTGGGGTAATTTCTGTGAATGCAGAGTATTGTAGAACTTGAGGTGCAGAGCTTATATTGCAATTCTTTCCTATCCTCTATAGACCCTGACCTCACATCCAAGAGAACTGATTTAAGTGCTAGTTTTAATAGATGGTTGAAACTGGCCAGCAGTATCTGATGCATAGAAGGTCCTTCTGTCTAGAGAATCCACTGACAGCATGCCCAACACCTTACGACAATGGTGTACGATGTCTGGCGTGGTGCCTCCTGCTTCATGACCTTATGCGCTGGGTATAGGTGGGTGGGATAGCCTATTTTCACATGAATGGAATTTGGTAAGAGGCAGATGTGGAGTGAGCCATGGAACCACTATTCCCTCTAAGCTGTGCACATGTGCAGGCGCACACAGGTCATGAACCCTGCACAAATGGCAAAACATATGTCCTGATTTTAAAAATCATTCACATGCTTAAAATTGGGTTTTACACATGTAATGGACAATATATGCCATTGAATTGTCTACAGGATTTCCTCTGGTAAGTGTACTTTACTTGAGGAAATGACTTTTAAAAATTGCTACAATAGTATGTTACATTTACATGCGTAACTCCTTTGAAAGTTACCTCAACAGCACACACATAAAATGGCATAATAGCATATGTATCTTTACTATATAATTATACTTATCCAGAAAAAGATATGAAATCAAATTTATTTGATGCTTTCTATTTATTTCAAACAAATTATATGCTAATATATCTTAATGTAGAATTATTTTCATTAAAACAATTACTTAAATGATACTTTAAAAATCCAAATATTATTTATATTATACTTGGTCAGGCACTCTTGGCTTATAGGGGGTAATTTTCAAAAGGAGTTACATGCGTAAATGTAGCTACTATTGTAGCAATTTTCAAAAGCCATTTACTCAAGTAAAGTGCACTTATGTGAGTAAATCCTATAGACAAGTCAATGGCATATATTGTAGCAATTTTCAAAAGCCCACTTACTCAAGTAAAGTGAATTTACTCCAGTAAACCTGGTTTTTACTCGAGTAAATGCTTTTTAAAATCAGGCCCATAATGTACAAATCTGAACTAAGCTTATAAAAATTTGCACAAACATTTTGTGCATATAGCTTGCCAAAACTTTGGGAACATTGCATGGAACCCCTGCTGGAACTGAACTAACAGAGTGGTTTCCCTGTCACAGGTCACATAGGATGACGCCCTGATAATAGCTGCATGGCAATGTAAAACAGAGATAATTTGAAATATTGGGGTTACATTGCCCACCCTCCAGTCTTCAGGCACAATAGATAATTTTATTGTTAGGTTACAAATTTTAACTAATAGATCTGAATTTTCATTTTTTAGTTCCTTTAGAACCCTGGAATGCAGACCATCCAGTCCAGGTGTTTTGCTGCTTTTTAGTTTTTCAATCTGGCCTACTATATCTTCCAGGTTCACAGTGATTTGGTTCAGTTAATCTGACTCATCACCCTTGGAAACCATCTCTGAAACTGGTATCTCCCCAAAAGTTCTCCATTTGCTAATGATTCTAAAACTGTCCTCCTATCACCATTCATACATTGGAATTCTGGAGCTCAGCCTGGAACTAGAAGCCTTTCAGGTTTCTGGAGGAGAAGTCCATAAACTAGCCAAATAGACTTAAGGCCTTTACGAGTGTGGCTGGACCTTGCGTGCACCAAGCCACACGCGTAAAGGCTGGTACGCGCATAGGTGCCGGCCTTCCTGCAAGGAGCGGGCCCAGGGGCGTGTTCCTGGTGGGGAGGGGTGGGCCGAGTGTGGTCCGGGACAGCGCCATTCCTCCTCCTGGAGCCTCTCGTGCCGGCCGGCTGCCAGTACACACACGTTACTTCAGGTTGGGCCTGAAGTAACTTGCGAAATAAAAGGTACAAAAATAAAAAAAAGGGTTTTAGAGGGTGGGGAGGATAGGGGAAGGGAGGTTAGGGAAGAGGGTAGGAAAGTTCCCTCCCAGTCCCCTCCTAAATTGGAGGGGACTGGGAGGGAACTGGGGAAGCCCCTATCTAGTTGCCTTGCGAATTAGCTTTATTCTACCCCACCTTGCACCTGCCGCCCCGGATTTTATAACATGCACGTTCATGTTATAAAATTGTGCATCCATGGTCATGTGCCAGGTAGCACATGCACAAAGATATGCATTCGTATTTTTATAAGATCTACCCCTTAGGGAATAGCCACCACTTAATAACTGCATGATAGCAGCATGGAATTTATTTATTGCTTGGGATCTTGCCAGGTACTTGTGGCTTGGATTGGTCACTGTTGGAAAGAGGATACTGGGCTTGATGGACCCTTGGTCTGACCCAGTATGGCAATTCTTATGTTTTTATATTTTTAGAGATAACATAAATAAGAGATATCATGAATTGTATTTATTATAGAAATTATGGTTAAAATCAACAAGATTATGAATAGAGAGAATCAGGTTCAAGATATAAAAGCAGCCTCAAATAGATGTGTTTTAGGTGGGATTTGAATATGATCAGAGAAGGAGCATGATTCAGCAACTCAGGAAGGCTATTCTAGGTATGCATTGCAGAAAGGTGAAAAGCATGGCGTCAGGAATTGGCAATGGAGGGGATGGGCATAGATAAAAGCAACTTGCCCCAAAAATGGAATTTGTTAGGAGGGGTATGAGTGAAATAAGAGAGAAGAGGTAAAGAGGAGTTGCAGAGTGAATACACTTGTAGGTGAGGAGACATTTGAACGTTATTTGGAAGTGGATGATGAGCCAATGTAATGACTTGGAAG
This sequence comes from Rhinatrema bivittatum, assembly GCF_901001135.1. Taxonomy (NCBI): domain Eukaryota; kingdom Metazoa; phylum Chordata; class Amphibia; order Gymnophiona; family Rhinatrematidae; genus Rhinatrema; species Rhinatrema bivittatum. The sequence continues at coordinate 546,605,971 of NC_042615.1, forward strand.
AGGAGTTACATGGTCATAATGACATTGGAGAAAGATAAGTTATGAATTTTGAATAGATTTTAGTTGGGATAAATGGTTTACTGGGAGACTTGTGAGGAGTAGGTTGCAGTATTCTAAGCAGAAGATGATGAGAGAGTGGATACGGACTCTGGTAGTGTGTTCAGAAAGGAAGAATCAAATTTCAGTGATGTTTTATCTAGAGAAAAAACATGTTTAGCGGTATTTTGGTTATATGCGGAGAAGGAGAGAGAGAGAGTGTAGTCAAGTATGTCCCCAAGGTTGTGGGCTGAGGGGCCATGGTGGGTGGGGGTAACAGTGTTATCCACAGAGATAAAAAACGGGTAAGTAGGGTTGGGAGGAAAGGTAAGAAGTTATGTCTTGGACATGTTGAGTTTAAGGTGGCAGTGGAATATCCAGGCAGCAATGTCGGACAAGCAGGCTAGGAGCTGGGACTGGATTCTACTGAAAGTTCTAGTGCAGAGAGTTAGGTGTGGGAGTCATCAGCATAAAGAAAGAACCAAAAGCTTTGGGAGAAGATTAGAGCAACACGTGGATTAGTTTAGTGAGGGAAAAGAAGAGGGGCCAGGCCAAGCCCTGAAGAATACTGATAATGTGATTAAATATGTTTTATTTTGTTAACCACCTAGATATTTTGGTTAATGGTGGTATATCAAATAAATAAATAGATAAATAAATAAATAATAATAATAATAATAATGGAATAGTGGTAGAGCAGGATCCACACCATTGAATTTCTCATTGTTATGCCTAGACAGGTTTCCTGTCAGGGCTATGATAACATCAGTGGACAATTGAGTGGGAAATTTTCAATAGGCTTCCTAGTTGCAAAGTGGGAGGTCATTCACTAAAGGTTTTCTCCCATTTTGTGTCTATGGGAGAATTGCTCAGTAAATGACCCCCTAAGTCTGTACTTTAAATTAGCCAGCATAAAGTACATATATATTCGGTTTCTTGTTATATGGTTATTTAGTTAGTCCCTAAGTTCCATGTAAACCGATTTGATATGAATCTTTCATGAAGGTCGGTATAGAAAAGTGTTAAATAAAATAAATAAATATATATATATATAAAGAGAACATAACATATTTTGCACCTATTTGTTTTTGCAGGTGACCGAGGGTGAAACAGCACACATAGATTTGCAAATGCAAATTTACATGTGCTCCTTTCTTCTCTGACCTAAACAGCCCCCCAGGAAAGTCTCTCTTTAACCCATGCTCTGGAAGTGTGCATGCTATGGAAGCCCACATCTACTTTTAGCCAGATAGAGTGAGAGTAACTTTTAGACAGATAATTGTCCTCCCCAAGTCAGTCTCTTACAAGCTCAGCATGCAGAGCCCAGCATGCAGCTTTGTCCACATTCACCAGTCATTATTGCTTTGATATGAGTTCATGAGTTACAGTCCTGAGTACAAGTGATTATTATAGTCCTAAGTATATGACTAGATATTATTTATTTCTGAGACTACCGGTAGATATTATTTATTTCTATGTTAGCCATGACTCTGGCTTTTCCTCCTCCCAGTTCAAGTGCCCCTGTTTTATTGTAACTTTTATTCACTTTTTCACTCTTCGCCTATTGTTCACATTGATGTTAATGTTATTGCACCGCTGTTTATTGTAAACCGATACGATATGATTGGTATCATGAGTGTCGGTATAAAAAAGCCCAAAATAAATAAATAAAATAAATGTCATGATTCTAGGTTTCAACTGTCCATTCCACAAGGCCTGTTCGCAGAGTATTGCCTAAACCCTGCTGACCTCCTAAGACCCATTTTTGTTAATTTACAGGGTTGCTGCCTCGTAGGGATATGTTTTCATTTGAAATGTCATAGACAATATCAACAATATAGTCTATATTGCTTCAAGTCATTTTTAAATTAAATGACAGTTAAAAAAAAATCACAAAATTTCATTTTTTTCTTTCGTTTAAGGTGCACATTATTTGCTGAAATAAACAGAAAAGCCCCAATGAAATGGAATTTGGATGAGAATCTCTCCCCAACGAAAATTTTGTGACCTGTACATGCCTACTGTCTTCCCTTCAGGTTTATTTATTTATTTATTTATTTATTTCTTTTATATACCGACATTCAATCGAGATATCACATCGGTTTCCAGATAACCAAGAGAATAGGGCGTAGTCCGCCCTATTTTACATTATAACATGGTAACCAAAAAAAAAAAACAAAAAACAATTATAACATATTATAACAGTGCTGGGGGTCGCGTAACTAGTTAGCATGGAGGAGTCTCGTTCGTTATCGGAATTAACCAGACAAATCGCTCCACCAACTAAGAACGGCCATGCACCACCACCCACAGAATCGAGAAAGAGCTATCAATCTGTCAATCTGTTTCATGTTTTATAATAAAAAAAAAAAAAGGTAAAACATGTTTCCGCACACACTGGCACTGATCAAAACATACTTTCTCTTTTTCATTTGAAGGCAAACCTTAATTTGATATTCCTATCAATGCAGTTCCTTACACCTCCTTGTCATCAGGAAAAAGGTAGCTGCACCCTTGTAATTTTTCTTCCCTGGTGATAGCAGTACAGTGAACCACAGTCCCAACTGAACAGCAGCTGGTCCTGTGGTGCCTGGGAGATTTCTGTGCATAGCGAAACGTTTTCTTAGAAAAACCTTGAAGAGTCCACCTACTCAACACGGAGCAGACCATATGACCCCCATCAGTGTGGCTTATTGTGTCACTGTTATCAGAAAACTGTGACAGATAAGAAGTTACCTTTTCTCCTTAATCACAGTTTTGTGCTCGTACCAGTAGGCTGCACCATTTCCCTTCCCAGTGGTGCCTACCTATCTTTTATTAGGTAAATTCATTACAGATTTTTAAGATGAGCCTTTGCCTAATGTGTGCCTAGTGCCTACTGCTGCACGTCTGGTTATTCTTTCCTAATATTTATGTACTGGGATTAGTGGAGTTGCTCAGGATTTGGGGAACATGGAGTGCTTTTCTTTGATAATTTGACATCTATGTCAGATAAATTAGAACTAATGAACTATTGAACTATTCAACAACGAATGCCCATAGATATTTAAGTCAGATATCTGATATCTAATAGAAAATGTAACGATGCATACAATGAGCTTTGGAATATGTACACTTGATGAAAAAAGAAGGCATCACTTTTCTTGCCTCCTGTCTTTTTTTTTGTCTTATAAAGTTTTTGTTCTTTAAGAGTTGTACATTTTACCGATATTGCATGGCTCTGAACTAAGATACTAATGGCTTTTGTGCAGTTGGAGGAATTTTTTTATTACTTTTCCCATCAGGCATTTTATTTATTTTTTCATAGATGAAGTATTTTGTGGAGGTGCTAAGACTAAGAAAAATCAAATCCACACACAGAATTCAGTGTACATATTCTGGATCTGGGACTGCTAAAACCCTTCTCAGCAAACTCAAATTTAAAAAATGCTTGTAGACTGTTAATGAGTACCTACCATACAGCAGCCATCCCAAAGTAATGTATTAAGTAATAAATAATGTGAATCCTGTGATATTAAGAACATAAGAACATGCCATACTGGGTCAGACCAAGGGTCCATCAAGCCCAGCATCCTGTTTCCAATAGTGGCCAATCCAGGCCATAAGAAACTGGCAAGTGCCCAAAAACTAAGTCTATTCCCATGTTACCGTTGCTAGTAATAGCAGTGGCTATTTTCTAAGTCAACTTAATTAATAGCAGGTAATGGACTTCTCCTCCAAGAACTTATCCAATCCTTTTTTAAACACAGTTGTACTAACTGCACTAACCACATCTTCTGGCAACAAATTCCAGAGTTTAATTGTGCGTTGAGTGAAAAAGAACTTTCTCCAATTAGTTTTAAATGTGCCCCATGCTAACTTCATGGAGTACCCCCTACTCTTTCTATTATCTGAAAGAGTAAATAACCGATTCACATTAACCCGTTCTAGACTCTCATGATTTTAAACACCTCTATCATATCCCCCCACAGTCGTGTTGGGGAGGTCAATTTTTTAGACTCCCCTTGGAGGCCTGTAGAGTTTCCCATGAAATTTCTGACCCAGCAGAGCTCCTAGGTAAAAAGTAACGACAGGGTTTGCAGATCCAAACGCTCCACTGAGAAATACAGATGTGGAGTTAAATATAAACTCCCTGTGTGTACTTTTCCAGGATGGCCTCAGCCCCTCACCTTTTCCGTGCAGGGAAAAGTACACACTCTGTGGACAGCATGCATACCTTTCTGAGCACTGCGGTGGGGGAGCAATTTTCAGTGGGTCTTTTGTGCAGGTCTGTTTGTCTGTCCATCTGTATACCTCTGTTAGGTATGTGCCACAGAGGAGGGAGAGGGTCATGCACTACTACTTCGGCTGTGTATCTGTGTGCATGGATGTGTGCCTTCCTTCCCCCCCTTGATAGTATGTAAGACACTGGACATAGGGAAATAGAAGCAGCGAGGTATGAGGGATGTAGAGGAGCAGGAGCTGCAGGAGGGAGGGAGTCACACTGGGAGCAGGAGGTCACTAAGCAGGGACCCAAGACCCCAAGCCACCATTGCTGAGAGAGTCACCATGTGAGTATGAGAGAGAGAGAGAGCAAGATGAAAACTGTCAGAGGATCTAGTTAAAGATGAGCAAAGGGATACAAGAATGAACAAAATTATATATATGGATAACTTCTTTTTTTTATTCAGAGTGTGATGGATGCCTGGAACTGCCAAGCAGCAGAGGAGGTAGTACCCCGAATCATGAGAGACTTCAAGCATGCTTGCATTAAGGGCAGGGGATGGGAGAGGGTATTAAGGGCAGGGGTGGGGAGCTGGGTCTAGGTTTTGGAATGGAAACATAGGGGGTCATTTATCAAAATGCGATAAGGTGTTTTCGCATACAAAAAGCCCTGTTAACGCATGCGATCGTATGGTGTGATGCAAATTCAGAAAATAGGAGGAGTGTGGGCTAGCCTGTCTGCAAAGAGCTATTGCACAGCTGTAACACCAATTTTAACTACACCTCTTTGAATAGTGTAGTAAGTTTTCATTGTGATGTCTCCTGTAAGGCCTATTTTTTGAGAGAGAGAGAGAGAGAGAGTGAGAGAGAGAGAGAGAGACCATAATGTCATGGCCCATAGGTAGGTATTTGTATCCCTATGGTAGGCCCACCTAGTAACTCGATGTTACCCAGGTAGAGAGTCCATCAAGCTAGGTTGAGAGAACCTTGCCCAAATCTCATCTTGGCGTGAGTTTCCTCACTCCGAAGGTCATCAAATCTTCATGAGACCACTGTTCTGTTCGTAGGTGTCATGTACAATGTCAAAGTGGCCCTTAACCCCATATACTCGTACCTAATCCCCACCTCGAGTTACTAGGTGGGCCTACCATAGGGATACAAATACCTACCTATGGGCCATGACATTATGGTCTCTCTCTCTCTCTCTCTCTCTCTCTCTCTCTCTCTCTCTCTCTCTCTCTCTCTCTCTCTCTCTCTCTCTCTCTCTCTCTCTCTCTCTCAAATCAACAGGTTGGCACTTATCACAGAATCTGAAAAGGGTATTGCAAATTGTGATAAATGCTATATTAGCATAAAACACACCCCTTTTGCTATCACATGCAGTACTTACCGCATTTTGATAAATCCAGGCCATAGTAATATAGTAGATGATAGCAGAAAAAGACTAACTAAGTCTGGCCAGTTATTCCTATCTATGCTGCAAGGACATACATATCTCTCCTTATCCAGGGCAGTTTTTTTGTCATCCTCATTTGTACTCTGCCACCTTGGGCAGAATTCCATGTACCAGTCTAAAGGTGGTAAAGAGGGAGAAAGAAACGCCAGGCTGCACCAAGCTCTCAGGGAGAGGTGACAAGGTCAACCAGCATGGAGTGATGGTAGAGCTTTCGTATATCACGGGGAAGGGAGTGGCGGAGCAACTTTATTTATTTTTTATTTTTGACTTTTATATACCGATCTTCTTGCATTGGATACAAATCAAACCGGTTTACACTTTTCAGCTAATGGCAGAAAAGATAAGGAGAGACCTGATGCAGATGAGTAAGCTTGTACAGCTAACAGCTTGGAAATCACTTTTAGTGTAGAGAGCAGCAGAAAAGCGATCATCAAAGCTATAGACAGGGGCAACTGGACAGACTGGGTAAACTAAATAGTCCTGAGCCGCCATTCATTATTTGGTGCATGTTCAAGAGGCTTCTCTGGAAAACTTTTTGAGTTACCTAGATAAAACCTGAGATTTGATTTTCCCACCCCTTTGAGCAGTTAAATTTTAACCGGGTTAAAAAAAAAAAAAAAGAAGCAGCAGCATAGGAGTGTTTCAGGGACAAGGCTTAATTTTAGTTGGCCAGCACCGCTAATTCAGAGCTACCCAGCTAGTGTTAGCAGGATGAGTCCTGGTCAACAAACTAGCTGATCTAAAGTTACCTGAATAGCTTCACTCAGGTAACTTTGACCGAATATATGCAGTGGAACGTAACCGAGTAAGTGCTCACCTGAATAGCCAGGTAAAATTACCTGGGCAAAGTTATCTCGGCATCTTTACCGCCCATCAAGCCACTGAATATTGATCTTTTTGTTACTATGCTATTGCTGTTGATAACATTCATAATGTCTGAATATTTCGACTGCCCCTAATTTCTATGTAGCTCAGACATAGTTCCTTTTGAAATACTATGATCAGCAAGTCAGGCTCTTCCTTATAGTGTACATTTCTGTTCTTTGGAAAACTCAAACACAATGGCACCAAACAGGACAGATAAAGCCAACAACGCATCAGGAAATCTTAGAACGGCCCTAAATGAAAAAAATTCTGTTGATTCTTTTTTTTGGTCCCAACAGTTTCCTGCTCTTCTTTTGGGCTTCCATCTCATATGGAACCCAGAACTGGAGGTCTGGCACCATAAGCTTTCTTTCTCAACTACCCAGGGATTTCTCCCCCCCATTTTCATATCCCTCCCCAACATACCAAATCTGTTTATTGCAGTCACAGCCCTTGGCCTGGAGCCATACACCGGTACCCCCTATGGAATAATCATGGACCCTGAATCCGGCTACTCGGTGTCTCTGTTGTGCAATGACTGAGACTCCCTCCCCACTGTGGCTGCGAACGCTGCTTCCGCAGTATCTCCAGCCCTTGCCAACCCAAGGAGTGGAAGACTGAGCCATTGGGTCGGCCCGAGTACACTGTTTTATGATTGTGTTTAGAAAATTGTATTTGGTAGGCTCTCTCAGACACAGACAGGTCAGTCCATGCCCAATTCATTTTTATGAATGAATGTATTATTTTAAAAGTATTTGTAAGAAAGATAATTCCTCTGTGCTTGATTAAAGACGCACATTCTTTCTAGCAACGTCACTGAAGCAAATAAGCCACGAGAGGAGAATATCAATAAAGTATAATTAAGAGTCTGTGAATTCATAGACCCTTATTTATAATCTCCTCTAGTGGCTTATTTATAGCACTGCATTCCTGCCATGCTGTACTGTTGAAGATAGAGATAGACAAATTAACTTCTTTAATTGCCCCTTTCTATTTAGAAGCATTCACTTACCTTTGTGCAGGTTGTCAGCTCTATTGTGTGTGCTGCCCTGCTCTTGGCCTCCTCCGATTGCCACCAGCAGGCGCTAACCTCTGGCCAGGGGTCTCCACTGCTGCTCTTCCACTTTCCTTGCTGCAATGGGAGCACGAGCACTTTCCAAATGTGCTCCTTCTCTTCGGCTGGACTGGGAGCAATGGCCTTCAGTGGCAGCAGTCTTCTTCAGCACCACCACCCACCCCAACGGATCCAGCAGCCCAGCAACTCCTTCCTACTGCCTCCCTCCTCAGCGGGCTGCAAGGCTGATTCCTCCTGCTGGCAGTGCGCGCATGTTCACAGTTAGCGACTGGCGGTTGTGAGTCTGGTTCCTCCTGCGCAGGTGCGCACCTGTATCCACATGGTCCTCAGAGGCAGTGCACATTTATTTATTTTTATATACCGACATTCGATCTGAGATATCACATCGGTTTACATTCAGGTACTGTAGGTATTTCCCTATCCCCAGAGGGCTTACAATCTAAGGGGGTCATTTATCAAGATGCGCTAAGGCATTTTTGCATGCAAAAAGCCCTGTTAATGCATGCGATAGCACCATATTGTATGGTGTGATGCAAATTTGGAGGAGTTAGGGGTGGGCTGGGTTTGCCTGTCTGTGAAGAGCTATCATACAGACTTAATGCCGATTTTAACTACACCTTTTTGAATTGTGTTAAGCTGTGTGATAGCTGCCGTGACCAGGCGGTAAGATTTTATTGCCTTTTGCGTTGAGAGAGAGACAGAGAGACTGGCTGTAATGTTATTGCCCTAGATAGGTATTTATATCCCTATGGTAGACCCTCCTAGTAATTCGAGGTGAGGTTTAGGTATTAGTGTAGGGGGTTAGGGGCCACTTTGACATTCAAAGTGAGATGTACGAACAGAACAGTGCTCTCTTGTGAAGATCTGAGGACTGACGGAGAGAGGAAACTCACTCCAAGATGAGATTTGGGCAATGTTCTCTCCACCTAGCTTGATGTTACCCAGGTAGAGAGTCCATCAAGCTAGGAAAATCACAAGGTAGATATTCTATTGAAAATTTATAATAATCTAATTTGTCATAATTTCTATTTTAATAAAAGAAAATGTTACCCAGGTAGAGAGTCCATCAAGCTAGGTGGAGAGAACATTGCCCAAATCTCATCTTGGAGTGAGTTTCCTCTCTCCGTCGGTCCTCAGATCTTCACAAGAGACCACTGTTCTGTTCATATGTCTCACTTTGAATGTCAAAGTAGTCTCTAACCCCCTTCACTAATACCTAAACCTCACCTCAAGTTACTAGGTGGGCCTATCATAGGGATACAAATACCTATCTAGGGAGATGACATTATGGCCAGGCTCGCTCTCTCTCCTTCTCCCTCCCTCCCAGTGGTTGTATGCAGGAAATACAACAGGTCTGCCACCTATTACAAAGTCTGATAATGTTATCACAATTTGCACTAACTTAGCTCTTTGCATAGGTAATTAGCACAAACTGCAATAAACTGAATATTTGCATAAACCACACTGCTTTTGCTATAACATACAATACTTACCACATTTTGATAAATCTAGGCCTAAGTTTGTACCTGAGGTAATGAAGGGTAAAGTGACTTGCCCAAGGTCACAAGGAGCAACAGCAGGACTCAAACCCTGGTCTCCTGGTTCATAGGCCACTGCTCTAACCACTAGGCTATTCCTCCTCCACCCACACAATCACCAGTGGCTTGCACACCAGTCATTCCCACCTCTGCGGGCAAAGGATTGCTGGGAAACATGTTGGTGCGGTTTTTGTGCCTTACTCCCAGACATTGACTTCACGGCGGCTTCAGTGATATTTGATGCAGATGGAGTCAAGGCCAGCATTAAGGAGCTGCTCCAGGATGAATGAGTTTTTCAAAGGTGAGCTGCAGGATGGGCTCTGCAGCTGCGGCACACCTGGGGACCCGCTGTGGCACGCTGGTTGGGAAATGCTGCACTATAGTATTGTGTAAGGAAGTTTTATTTATGAATGAAAATCACAAGGTAGATATTCTATTAAAAATTTATAATAATCTAATTTGTCATAATTTCTATTTTAATAAAAGAAAATGGTCTTTATATACTTTTCTTTTGGGATCTTCAGGGAAGAATATGCATCAGAGAGTAATATTTTATGCCAAATTATATCTACACCTGATCATAAATGGACATACAGATTCAGGAATTGAGTCTTGCAAGATCAGCAGTGACAATTCTGTACCCTTGCGGCCGGATTTTAAAAGGGTTATGCGCATAAGTTATGCGTAACCCTTTTAAAACACCCCTGCGCGCGCCGAGCCTATTTTGCATAGGCTCGGCGGCGTGCGCAAGCCCCGGGACACGCGCAAGTCCCGGGGCTTCGCTAGGGGGGCGGGTCGGGGGCCGGTCAGGGGTGGATCGGGGGCGTGGTGCTGGCCTGGGGGCGTTTCAGGGGGCATGGCCGGGGAATTGCGCGCCAGCGGGCAGGTGTAACTTTTCAAACACAGGTAGGGGTGGTTTAGATAGGGCCGGGGGGGGGGGGGGGGGGGGGTGGGTTAGGTAGGGGAAGGGAGGGCAAGGTGCGGGGGGTGGGTGGAAGGAAAGTTCCCTCTGAGGCTGCTCCGATTTTGGAGCGGCCTCGGAGGGAACGGGCAGCACGCGCCGACCCCAGATTTTATAAGATACGTGCGGCTACATGCGTATCTTATAAAATCCCACAAACTTTTGTTTGCGCCTGGTGCACGAACAAAAGTACGCGCGGGCGTAGATTTATAAAATCTATCCCCTTGTTGAATATCCTCTGTTCTTATCTGTGAGCAGTTTTCTCCTGGAAGCTCTTGGAGATGTTTCTTCTTAAGATGTTTTCTTTGGTTCTGTTTAGAATGAATAGTTCTCTCTTCAGCATGTTTTTTTCTTAAGATGGTTCTGATTATTGTGATGCATGTAATGACTCCCTTTTTGATTGTGATGATTCCTCCTGTCTTTGGGCTGTGTCTCTGTTTTTATGTTTTGTTTTGTTTTCCTGTGAAGAACAGTTGCTAGAGGATTTTGAAATGTTGTGGCTTCTCTTCTTATTGTGGCTTCAGTATATTTTGGAGTTGTTAAGTGTTCATCACAGTTGCTCATGGCTTGATTGGTCAGAGTTTCGCTTACGGTCTAAATTGATTGGTTTACAGTTCTAACTGTACTCCTGTCCTCAAAGACCGGTTCTGTCACAAACCAAGCTGATTGGTGGTCAGGTACCTATAGGTCGATAGAGCAAAAGTCATACTCTGACCAAAGTTGACTAGTTTACAGTTTTAACTTTCCTGCTATTCCTAGAGATCTGCTTTGATTTTTGTCAACCATTTTGAGAGTGGGTTACAACATCACAGGTCCCACACCAGTGCTTACTCTGCCCTTAGAGATCAGCTCTCCATTCCTTCAGCTTGCAAGTTTGTTTGTTTTGTATCCAACCATCTATCATCTTGTTTTAGGAGCACAGCATAATTTAATACAATATAGCACATCACCCACTTTACAATACAGCTCATTGGAAGCTTAGGAACAAGAGGTTTGATTATTTAGGTGTACATTTGACAGTGGTTAATTTTGCAAGAAGTAATTCAGTGCAGATAAATAGAGAGTGGAGAAAGGTGGCAGCTGCTAGCACTAATTCATGTTAACTGGTGCCTGGGTACCATCCTTTTCCCTTCCAGATGGTCCCATCACAGCACTGTGTTGACATAAATGTTCTCTTTTTCCAACTATAGCAAACCCATATACAAACCTGAATTAAATAAAATCAGACTGTTTCATTTTTAAAGAAGAAATAACAGACAGCAAACAAGTTGAAGTTGATACGTTTTGTATTGGATTAACTTAACCCTCACTGCCTTTTATGAAAAGAAAACCATTATTTATTTATTTATTTAGGCATTTTATATACCATGAATACTGTGTGGGGGATATTTGGACCTCATAAATCAACACTGATGCAATTTTGGGGTCATTTTAACCCCAAAAATAGTACAAAGTGTCTCTGGAACAACATGATTTATTTTGTTACCATTAATTAAGAGATTGATAGTCAAAGGAATTTGGGTAACTTTCAAGTTACCTAGACAAACCCTGAGTTCTAAATTTCCTCCCCCTTTCACTAATTAAATTTTACCTGGGTAAATTTCAGATGAAAAAAAAAAGAGGGAAGGTATAGGATGCTGCAGGGGTAGGACTTCAGTTTAGCTGGATAGCATAGGTATTGAATACCACCCCACTAAACTTCCCCAGCTTAATCTGGTAGGATGAAACACTGTCCTAAAGTTACCCAGGTCACTTTACTGCTACCCACACTACTCAATATGGACCTCAAAAATGTCTGTTTATTAGAAAACATCTTTCCTATGAAAACACATTTTTATTATGTTACCCAGGTAGAGAATCCATCAAGCTAGGTTGAGAGAACATTGCACAAATCTCATCTTTGGGTGAGTTTCCTCACTCCGAAGGTTATCAAATCTTCACAAGAGAGCACTGTTCTGTTCGTACATCTCACTTTGAATGTCAAAGTGGCCCCTAACCCCTACACTAATACCTCTAGCATGCAGGTATTACAGCTAGTCTCTCTCCCTCTCTCTCTCTCTCTCATTGTATGTAGGAAATACATCAATTCTGGCATCTATCACAAGATAGTGCTTTGCATAGGTATTAGTTCAATAAACTGCCTGGTACCATAAAACACACTCCTATTGCATGCAATATTTAGTGCATTTTCATAAATCCAGGCCTTAGTGAGAAATATGGACCTCATATGCAAAACACATTTTTTCGATACAGACAAACTTTCATGCAGCAGGATGGCTGGGTAGGGATACAGTATATCTGCAACATTTCTGGCTTGGATTGGTGGTGGCAGTGATTGCTAGGGTTGAGGGAAAAGCAGTAACAGGGAGCGGTGATGAGTACCAGCTCCTTACTCTGCAGACAGACAGACTGTCATCTAACACAGAATAAAGAGACCATAAAGTATAAACATAAACATACAAACTTCAATAAGTCAGAATGTATGTAGTACAACAATGGAAAAACAGAAACATTACCAAACCTCATAAAAAAATCCAGAAATATAAATCAATAGTAGTAAAACCATACTAATAAATGGAACAAATTATTTCAAAATAGCAGAACATCCAATAATTAAAAACTAATATAAAAAATGTCCAGACACCAATAAAATATTTTAAAACAGCAAACATAAAGACCCAATAATTAAAACTAATAAGGATTAAAAAAAATCCTCTGTGCTCTGTGGGCCGGATTTTAAGACCTCCGCGCGGGCGTTGATCTGTGTGCACAACCCGGCGCGCACAAATCTACACCCGATTTTATAATATGCGCGCGCATGTTATAAAAGCCGGGGTCAGCGCGCGCAAGGGGGTGCACACTTGTGCACCTTGTGCGTGCCGTGCCCTAGGGGAGCCCCGATGGCTTTCCCTGTTCCCTCCGAGGCCGTTCCAATTTTGGAACGGCCGTGGAAGGAACTTTCCTTCCGCCCCCCCCCCCCACCTTCCCTTCCCCTACCTAACCTGCCCCCCAGCCCTACCTAAACCCCCCCTAACCTTTATTATTTAAGTTGGGCCTGCCTCTGGGCAGACGTAGGTTGCGTGCGCTGGCCGAGCAGGCCTTTGGAGGCCTCTGGCCCCGCCCCACCCACACCCAGCCCCTTTTTTCAAGCCCCGGGACATACGTGCATCCTGGGGCTTGTGCGCGTCGCTGAGCCTATGCAAAATAGGCTCGGCGCGCGTAACCCCCCTGCATGTGTAAATCCAGCCGGATTTACGTGCGCAGGGCTTTTAAAATCTGCCCCTATACCTGGTAACTTTTAATTTCCAGGTGCCCTGAGATTGCTGTGAATTAGCAGGAGAGAAGGTGGATTTTGCTCACAAAGTTCCTCCTCTCTCTCATACACACATACTCATGCTCTCCCTCTCACACAAGATCTCTCAGTCATACATACTCTTCCTCTCACATACACTGTCACACACTCAATCACACCCAATGCTCTCTCTTTTACTTATGCTCTTAATCACACCTACACACTTGTTTCTCCTGCACCCCCCAAAGCACAAATGGTAGCAGTAGCGGCAGCCGCCTATTGCTGATCAATGGCAGCTCTTCTTTGTGCTCCAAGCAAGCTTGTGTTGCTAGCTCTTTTGAGTGCAGCATGGTCTCTCCTTCTTTATTTATTTAGATTTTTATATGCCACCAGATTACATTCACCTACTATAGATATAATGTCATTTAATAACTGGTCACGGTCCTGATCAATGTTTTTTTGAAAGTTAGTTTCGTGCAATAATTCGTCTGTGTTGATCTTTACTAGGAGCATGAGATACAGTAACAAATGTTACCTTATATGAATCAGAAAGGTATCTGAGCTGACTCGTGGTTTGCTATATGCTAATGCATCTGTAACAGTTGTAAAATTGCAGGGGCTTCTGCCTTATCTCAAGCCTTGTCCAGCCTCTCTCGACAGGTTTGCTCATCAATTAAAAAACTGAGGTTTTAGGTGTCAGCATGACTGTTTACTTGGATCTGGTGCCTTCATGCGTATGGATGCAGGCTAGCTTTCCAGTGTCTGCCTTTTCAGTGTTCTCTATCATGCTCTGGGCTTCAGTTTTTATCCTTTCAAAGGGCAGAGAGCCAATTGCTGTAGGATTAGTGTTTGCCATATACAGCCCGATACAGTAAAGTCCGTGGGAGAGCGGACGAACGCCCGCTCTCCCTGCGCGCGCACCAGCCCTTGGCCAGTGCGAGCGATTCAGTATTCAAATGAGCTGACGCGGTGCAAACGAGGAAAAGGAGGCGCTAGGGACACTAGTGTGTCCCTAGCGCCTCCTTTTGGCCTGGAGCGGCGGCTGTCAGCGGGTTTGACAGCCGACGCTCAATTTTGCCGGCGTCGGTTCTCGAGCCCGCTGACAGCCACGGGCTCGGAAACCGGACGCCGGCAAAATTGAGCGTCCGGTTTTCCGCCCGACAGCCGCGGGCCGAATTCAAAATTTTTTTTTTTTACTTTTTTTTACTTTTGGGGACCTCCGACTTAATATCGCTATGATATTAAGTCGGAGGGTTCACAGAAAAGCAGTTTTTACTGCTTTTCTGTGCACTTCCCTGGCGCCGGAAGAAATTGGCGCCGACCTTTGGGCGGCGCTAATTTCTTAGAGTAAAATGTGCGGCTTGGCTGCACATTTTACTTACTGGATCGCTCGAGCATACCTAATAGGGCCATCAACATGCATTTGCATGTTGAGGGCGCTATTAGGTGCCGCGGGTGGGCCGCGTGTTTTCCTCCCCTTACTGAATAAGGGGTAAGGGAAAACACGCGTCCAGAGCAGGGTGACAGTGCGCTCCGACGGAGCACACTTTACTGTATCGACCTGATAGTTTGTTGATCACAGTGGCAATTAGCACTCCTCTGAGAGCAGCCTCAGGCTGGTAATGAGCTTCAGAAGAGAGCATGGAGGACCCTGTTGTGAACTTGACTGTGAATATGTATATCAGGGTACAATGTTCTGTCTTGTAGTTTTAAGTGGTGGGAGGGGGTGCTTTACTTTTTGTTTGAGGCCCCAGCACAGGTCTTTGATATCAAATAACTTGCTAAATTCCTGAGAGTAGGGCTGTGGCCAATTTAGTTGCTTAGAGTCCTTTTACACAGAATGCAATTTCACTAGAGATGTAGCTAAGGCTTACAGTTCAATTTTTTTTAAGTCTTATTCTAAGAATTCTTAACTGTTCCCACTGTTTGTTGCTTGCTTACTGTTTGGCTGATGCTTCAGGCTTGTATTTACTCCCTTTCCATATACTGGTTTTGATTACATCCTTTTTTATCTGTCTTGTCCGAATGCAGCATGTTGCTTGTTTGACAAGTAGCTAAACTTGTGCTGGGAGACCTTCTTACTTTTTAAAATGTATACAAAGTAATTGAAGAAAACATAGAAAACCTACTGTAAATGTTGAGATAAAGTCAAGAATATGGCACAGACAATTACTGAGTCCTTTCATTATAGCTTCTGTTTCAAATATTGATGTAAAAATGGATAACACTTCTATTAGGACACAGAGATCAGGCATGAGGTGTGTAGCTTTGATGGCTTTCATCTTGATGTAAGATAGTGCTTCTCTCTGGCTGAGAGAAGGAGCAGGGTCCCAACTGAGATATAAAAAACATAAAAATTAATTTAGATTCATTCATTTGGTTCATAGGGACCCATATTCATTTCATTAGTTTCAATACAAAAAACAAAAAAAAATTGTTTATTTCAATAGTTGCATTCATCTTCCATTAAAACATATGGGGAATTATTACAGTCTATAATAGGCTCTAGAACAGAGATTTTTTAATCAGTTTTAATGAAACTTGTGAGAAGAAATCAGAAAATGGCATGGACTATCCATTGCTCCTTCCATGTCACAGGGGCCGACCAATGGCACCGGTAGCCCCTGTCACATGGTAAGGGCAAAGGGCCACCGGCGCCATTTTGTTTACTGGCTGCCCATGGCCTGAGAGTGGGAGATCGCTCCTGGGACTCCCGCTGGACCACCACAGATTTTAGGCAAGTTTTTTTTTTGGGGGGGGAGGGTCCGGAGGATGGGGGGGGGGGGGGGTTTGTAAATAACTAAATTTTAAGGGTTGGGTGGTTTTTTTTTTTCAGCAAAAATAGCCAAGAAAAAAAAATGACCCGATGGAAAAAGAAGTTTTCCATGGTTTGGCCAACCCATAGCCCGACCCGGGATAAAAAAACCCGAAGCACATCTCTACTCAAGTGTGCATTGCAGTGGAACTGCGATTGGGCCATTAAATCAGTTACGGTTCATGCAGCAGTGTAGCAAGTGTGCAAAAGAATGGATAGCCATGGGAACAGCTAGAAATGGCAAGAAGGTGAGTAGTGAGTGTGCTATAGATGATGAATGAGTGTTTCAGTAAGTTTGCAATGAAAAGTATGGCAGGTATTGTAGGGGAAGGATATTTGGCAAGGACCTCGATCATAACTGGAGTAGTAGGAAGGAAAGACCCTCAGGTAACAAAACTGGCTTGAATGGCAGTGGCAGTAATAGTGCTGGTATATCTTAAGAACTTGAATGGTAGGAGCAGAGCAATGCAGCGAGAAGTGTAACCATATAATAACCCCAAAGGCATTTGCCAGTCCTTGCACAAGCACAGAGCAGCAGAGCAAGCAAGCACTATAATGTGGTGAGAATGGCTTGGAAAAGAGGCAGCAGAAATGGTATTAGTTAATAATTGTAAAAAATTGTAATGGTAGGAGCAGAGCAACACAGCGAGAAGTGTAGTTGTAACACCTCCAGGAGCTGTATTGTTATCAGTTTTAGGTCCGTGTAGCATTTGAGAAATATCTTTTTAGGTAGAAAATGTAGCATTCCTAGGGACTGCAAAGTATTCTAAATAATTAAGGATCCTGAGAATTGCAAAAACTGTTTTGATATGGTTGAAGGATGACATGCTGCAGCTGGAAGTGTCAACTCCCAGGATTTGTGGTTGGAGTAAAACAGGCATAAGTAGGATATGTCATGACTGAATGGATATGGTGGTGCACAGGAAGCTGAAGCAGGAAGTGTCAGGCCAGGGTGCTCATGTTTGGAGCAAGACAGGTTTATATAGGATAAGTCAGGCCTGAGTGGATATGACTGAGCATGGGATGCTACAGGTGGAAGTGACAAGCAATGGAGGTCATGGCTGCAGCAAGATAGACTTATATAGGTTACGTTAGGCCTGAGTGGATATGGTGCAACATTTACTGTTATATTTGGAAGATCAGGCCACTTAGGTCATGGCTGGAGTGAGACAGGCTTATGCAGGATACATCAGACATGAGTGGATATGGTGGAGTATGGCATGCTGCAGCTGGAAGTGTCAGGCCACAGTGGTTACAGTTTGAAAATGGTATGCCGTAGTTGTAAGTGACAGGACTATTTGGTAACAGTTGGAACATGGCATACTGTAGCTATAAGTGACAGGCCTCAGTGTTTATGATTTGAAAATGGCATGCCGTAGCTGTAAGTGTTAGGCTACAGTGGTTAGGGTTTGAAAATGGCAAGCTGTTACCATAGCTCTAAGTGACAAGCCTCAATAGTAATTGTTGGTACATGGCATGCCATAGCTGTAAGTAACAGGCCTCAGTGGTAATGGTTGGAACATGGCATGCCATAGCTGTAAGTGACAAGCCTCAGTGTTTATGGCTGGAATTTGTCATGCCTTAGTTGTAAGTGACAGGCCTCAGTGGTAATGGTTGAAAAATGGCATGCTGTAGGTATAATTGACAGGCTTTCATGGCAATGGTTGGAACATCAAAAATAATGAGTGTGTTGCAAGTAATTTTATGGTCTGATGATTCATTTGGTGACCAAAAACACATGATTGTGATGTCAATAATTTAATTAATGACAATTGTAGGTAAATCAAAACAAAATCAACAATGTGTATTAATGCTCCTCTGTCCCCTGACATGGGACCGTGTTTCACTGAAGCTTCAATGGGAGGAACAAACCTATAGAGAAAATGAATATAAAAAAAACTTTGTTGCCGACATTGCACTAATTTATTGGCCCCAAATGGGGAGCTGTTAAATTTCTAGACAAAGATCCTTCAATAATCATCAAACCAGCTAACAAAGGTGGGGGCATCTGTGGTCTTTAAAAAAATGACCAGCAATCCCCTTCTTGAATAGAAGCTGTAATGAGGGTTTGTAATTCTGATGTGGGATTGTAAACTCTAGGATCTGATAACTGATGATGGACCTCTGTGATGTAATCTTTAGTGGTTAGAATAACACCTTGTGAAGCCCGTTTTTTCGCAACACTATATCCCATTACTCCTACACTTTCTACATTTTACCTAAAATTCACATGAATTTAACTAACCCACCTGGACGTCTCATTGTCTCTGGGATCGGCTCCATTTTGGAACCCTTGTCAATTTTTACTGACAAATTTCTTCAACCGTTTGTGTCTTCCTGTCCATCATACATATGGGATTCTGCACATTTCATCACACATCTTGAACAGATTACATCCACTTATCCATCTGTTTTCTTGGTTACTGTAGATAGTGAGGCTTTATACACAAACATACCACAGGCCCAAGCTCTTCTTATCATTGAATCTCATCTCAATTCACATCCTTGGCCCACCCAGATTCCTACTGACTTTATACTTTGTCTTGCTACTATTGCCCTTACAAGAAATTATTTTATTTTTCAGGACAACCACTATCAGCAGATTAATGGCACGGCCATGGGTAACACCATGACCCCAGACATAGCCTCTTTATACGTTTCACAATTGAATCCCAATTCAACTATCCCTCTCATTTCTTCAATCTTATTATACCCCTTTGGTTATGTTTCATTGATGACATTTTTCTTATTTGGACAGGTACTATCATCCGATTCTACAACTTTTTTGATTGGCTTAACCACTGTGATATAAATTTACGGTTCACACACTCTATTTATTGTCATCAACTACCTTTTTTAGACATTATGATTTCATTTCAGGAAGGACTTTATAGCTACTTCTATTTATTGGAAGGCCACTTACCACAATACCCTTTCAAATTTTGCAAGCAATCATCCACGGCATTTGAGACAGAATTTTCCAAATGGCCAGTTTTTACGCCTCCGACATCTATGTTCTACCACCTCTGACTTTTCTATACAAGCTCAGGACTTGTTTTCCTGTTTTCTTGCAAGGGTTCCCCTTGCAGTCTGTTGAAAAAGGTGTACAAACGTGGTTTATATGCTCACTGCAAATGGCTTTTTTTGTCTTCTACCACAAATTCTGATGATAACATGACATGTGTCCTCCCTTATTCTAGACACATTAAAGACATCTGCACAATTATAAATAAACATTGGCAAACACTTACCCCTATATCTATCTTTGAAAATTGGCCTAAATTTGCCTTTAAAAGGGCCAAAAACCTATGGGACATTTTGGTGAACACCTTTATGAAACCTACAATTTCATCACATGCCACTTTTTCAGGGCACTTTCCATGTGGTAACTGCGCAGCTTGCCCAATGTCATCGACTTTATCTACATTTACACACCCCATTACAGGGAAGGATTACTTTCTGCATCATACATCTGCTTGCAACACTGAAGGAGTTATCTTTCTAATCTTGTCTTATACATCGGCAAAACCATCTGTAAATTAAAAACAAGGATTTTTGAATACTGCTCATGCATTAGAAACACCAAATTGGAAGCTCTGTTAGTTGCTCACTGGTCAGAATTCAATCATTCTCTTAATAATTTGACAGTTTTTGCTGTAGAAGTGATATCTCCATCCCCACGTGGTGGTGACTTTTCAAGGCTTTTAATAAATTGTGAACAGCGCTGGATTTTCACACTCAATTCCCTTATTCCTTTTGGTCTTATTAAAGAAATTGAGTGGTCTTCTTGTCTTTAGCACTGCCCACGTTTCACTGTCTTTCGTAAGATCCCCCTGATGTCATTGTCCTGCCCCCGTGCTGACATTGCTTTGGCATGACACCTTTTGCGTGCTTTTTAGCCTTTGTTGGTATATTTGTTTGTTTATCCTCTATACTCCGTTCTTTTGAGCCGCGCTGTACAACATACTCCATTGAATTTTCGATCAGGATAGTTTCCTGCTTTCTTCTTTAAATTTCCTCTCCCATCCTCCCTGTGATCATTGTCTGAGTATTTTCAATCTACTAATTATTCATATTCCTTGATCCCTTTAGACATTGTTTCAAGGGTCTGTTTGTAAATGGGAGGAGGAATAGCCTAGTAGTTAGAGCAGTGGGCTAAGAACCAGGAGACCAGGGTTCTCCTGCTGTCACTCCTTGTGACCTTGGGTAAGTCACTTTACCCTCCATTGCCTCAGGTATAAAACTGATAAGGGCAGCAAAATACCTTTGTTGGTATATTTGTTTGTTTATCCTCTATACTCTGTTCTTTTGAGAAATACCTACAATACCTGAATGTAAACCAAATGTCGGTATATAATAAATAAATGGTTACATTCTTTTCAGCTTCTTAATGCAGTATGCATGCACCCTCATTTAGCTTTTTACTCCAGTTCTTTGCTCTCCTTCCTCAGTCACACTGTTTTTACGCTTCAGTAATTTGTTTTTCACACTTTAGTAATCTGTTTCGTTAGCCACCCTGTCTTTCACACTTCAGTCATCCTTTTGAAGGTTTTGGATATGTTGAAAATAGTGTCTTTTTCAACACTTTCCCTGGTCTTAATATGTCTGTAGCACTGTATTACTATTATTTCATTTGACTCTCATCTTATCGGCATGTTTCTTAGTTATTTTAATACACTTATGGTCCTCGGTCACTTATTATAGTAACATCCTTTCCTAACAGTGCATTTTGTTATATTTAATAATATATTTTTTGCAGATATTGCCTTACATATAAATAACTTCAATGTGGTATGTATACCAAATATCTTTTCCTTTTGCTGTAGCCTATTTTTTCATCTGTTATTTGTAATATATTTACAAACAATTTTTTTGACACTAATTTTCTCTGTTGATTTGCTCCTCCCGATGAAGCTTCGGTGAAACTCAGTTCCACATCGGGGGACAGAGGAGCATTAATAAACATTGTTGATTTTGTTTTGATTTACCTACAATTGTCACTAATTAAATTTTTGACATCAAAGTCACGTGTTTTTGGTAACTATATGAATCATCAGACCATAAAATTATTTGCAACACATTCATTATTTTTGATACTATTTGGTGGTTTTTGCATTTTCTCCACACCTCTTGTAATAGTTAGAACATGATATGCCATAACTTTATGTGACAGGCCTCAGTTGTAATGCTTGGAACATGGCATGCCGTAACTGTGAGTGACAGTCCTCAGTGTTTATGGTTGGAGCATGGCATGCTGTAGCTGTAAGTGACAAGCCTCAATGGTAATTGTTGTGATATGGCATGCCGTAGCTGTAAGTGATAGGCCTCAATGGTAATGGTTGTAATATGGCATGCTATAGCTATTAGCTATAAGTGACAGGCCTCAATGGCAATGGTTGGAACATAGCATGCCGTAGATGTAAGTGACAGGCCTCAGTGTTTATGGTTGGAACATAGCATGCCATAGCTATATGGGGCAGGCCTCAGTGGTAGGGTTGTAGTAAGGCAGGTTGATAAAGAATAAGGTATTCTTAAGTGGTGGTTTTTATAGAAGAAACAGAGAATCTCAGTGGAGTCATGCCCCACTGGTGTTTGGCAAGCACCAGCAGTGAGGTTTAATTCCACTGACCTCCCCTGCCTGCTTTGCCTCAACAATTGTAGCAAAACAGGCAGGGGAGGTCAATGGGATCATACATCAGTGGTGGTGGTGTTTGGTAAATACCACCACTCATGCAGGACTCCACTGCCTTCCCATGCCTGCTTCTCCTCAACAACTATTTGAAGCGAAGCAGGCAGGGGCGATCTGTAGAATCATATCTCAGTGGTGGCATTTGGGGCAAAGGAGGGAGAGGATCTCAGCGGAGTCATGCTTCAGTAGTTGTGTAAGCATGCAGAGGAACTTGATGGAGTCATGTCCCTGAAGTTTTGCTTGGAACAAGGCAGGCAGACAAAGGATGTATGAAACCCTTAAGATTGTGTGAGATGTATGGCAGTGTAAGGCTGCTGCTGGATGTGTTGCCAGACCTCAGAGTTAGTGATGGGGTATGGACGTAAAAGGCTTCTACTGGATATGCTGTTAGACCCTTATAATGTCAGGTCCCAGTGTTGTTGTTGGGGGACATGTAAGGAGGAAGCAGGAGGATTGATTCCCCATTTTTGTTGAAGGGGAGGTGTCAGGAGGAAGCAGGAGGATTGACACCCAAGTGTTTTTCTTGGGAAAATGTCAGGAGGAAGTAAGCTGAGTCAGACCCCAGTTTTGTGCCTGGGGACAAGTCAGGAAGCAGCAGGGAATGACAGGCCCTGGTTTGGTGGATGAGGATAAGTCAGGAAGCAGTAGGGAGTGATAGGCCCCAGTTTTGTGGATGGGAACTAGTGAGGAGGCAGAATGGAGTGACAGGCCCCAGAGTGGTGACTAGAGACAAGACAGGAGGCAGTATAGTGTGACAGGCCCCAGTTTGGTGGATGGGGACAAGTCAGGAAGCAGCAGGGACTGACAAGCCCCAGATTGGCAGATAAGGACAAGTCTGGAGGAAGTAAGCTGAGTCAGACCCCAGTTTTGTGCCTGGGGACAAGTCAGGAAGCAGCAGGGAACGACAGGCCCTGGTTTGGTGGATGAGGATAAGTCAGGAGGCAGCATGGAGTGATTGGTCCCAGTTTTGTAGATGGGACAAGACTTCAGGCATGTGGATTGAGTCAATGCATGATGGCCCTGTGATGATTTTGGAGATATGGCAGGAGGAAGCAGGAGATGTGTAGCCCAACTGTCGGTGTTCCACCCTCAATCTGGCATCTCAGACCTGGACAGCAGCAGCAATGTGGTTGTTGAAGTGTGGACCAACCGGCGGTGTTGGGGACACAGCAGGACTCAATACAGTGTGTTGCAGCCCTTGGATTGGCTTTTTAGGCTGGGAGGCAGCAAGAGTGTGGTTGCTGAAGTGTGGCCCAATTGGCGATGTTGGGGACATATCATCTCAGCACTGCACGTGTTTCAGCCCTCGATCTGGTATCTCAGGTCTGGGCAGCAGCAGCAGTGTGGATGTTGACATTTGGTCCAACTGATGGTGTGGAGGATAGAGCAGGCAGATGCAGTCAATCAATCACAGTCACTGGATGTTGCTGGATGCTGGATGTAGGTCCCATTGCTGTTATTGAGGCACAGCAAGCAGAAAGGCAGAGCAGCCTTCAGCTATAGGACCTTCAAGTTCCTTTTATTCATCTTGCCACTTGCATGGCAAATCTGGAAAGCCAAGCAAAGGCACATTAATTTTAAAGAACACTAGCTTCTCCATCATGTGTGGTGACAGCCTGGAGCGATGAGGGCTTATGATGTCTCATGTCATGGAAAACACTCTTTTGCTGGGGACATTCATTAGTGGGGAAGAGAGATAGCACTGAACCACTCTTCCTAAGTCTGACCAGATGCTTGACTTGTGGGACCAATATGCCAGCACATCTATCTCCATGTCCTCGATGGTCTCTGTGAGTGTGTAACTGAGATTTGAGTTGCCGTCTCCTTTGCTGGTAACAGACATGTGTCTTTCTTCCCAGCTGCTTTAGCGATCGCCTGGGACAGAAGTGAGACTTGTTTCCATTTTACTGTGATGGAGGATGTGCTAGGTGGTGATGGTAGAGTGCTGCTCTGACTTGCACTACTGTCTAACCTGGACAATGATGGTGTTTCCTCCTATGCTACATCCCTCCTCTGCCTCAGCCTCTGACACTCTAGTTGACCGACCTCCTCTGTCAGCATGCTCTTCATATGTGACAGATTGTTGGTCTGTAGTACGAGTCTCCCTTTCACACATGGATCACATAATATAGCGAGCATGTATGTGGGGTTTGTGGTCAGAGGTCCTAGTCTCTCTGTCATGTGCTTTTCCAAAGATACCAAACAGTGCAGCACCTCACCTCACATTCCCTCTTCCTATTGAAAGCCCTCCAACTTTTCTAACAGGATATTTACTATAGGGATGACATCTCCCAAGGTGGCACACGTGGCACTCTTCTCCTCTGTGGAATCCTTAAAGGGCTTTAAGATTTTTACAAGCTGTCTCATGACTGATCAATCATGATGCCCTAGGGGAGCCTGCACACCCATCTCCATTTCCTGAGACAGGTCATTCAGGGGTGTCTGCTGCTCCACTAGCCTCTGCAGTATCATGTAGGTAACCACATCTATAATGAGATGTTTGTGAGGCATCCCTAATTCCTACTGCTTTTCATGGAGAAGGTCACCTGCCTTCGATGGAAGTGCCCAGCTGTGTTTCTACACTTCTCTAGTAAACTGTGCAGGTATACATGCTCTGGGTCCCTGGACATCAGCCCCAGGGCTTCCTTCACTGCTAGATCAGGGTATGAGCAAAGAATCATAAACCCTGATATCCCCCGTTGGATACTGCCTTGACCATATTAGACATACCAAACAAATCAACCCAAACCAATGATGCAGGTCAATCCAAATGCCACACCACAATCGAAACCTAATGTAAAGGACCTAAATGCAAAATTTATAATTTTTGTTATGAGGAATCCCTCTAAAACATTTTTTAGAGAGAAAGGTGGTAGTTTCATTTATAATGCTATTAAACAGGTACCATCCAGGTTACCCAAATAGACTTGTAATCATCAAACCACCATCCACCCGTGTTTTTAAATGCTTCACCAATAAAATACTTTTACCGTGGGAAATAAACTGTTCATGATACCACCCTAAGGGGGTCATTTTCTAAAGGGATCGCACACGAAAAGATACTTTTCGCATGTGATACCTAGATCGCGGCGGGTTCTGGGCGGCATTCGCTCCGGAAAGGGAGGAGTCGGGGTGGCACTGGGGTGGACGCCGCGAAGACATCACTGATGGCGAAAAGGTAAGGACCCTTATTGCCGTCAGTAACGTGCCCAATAGTACCACGTTTCACGGTGGCGCTATTGGTTTGTGAAAGCCAGCAGCGATCGCACCGAGGCGGTGCGATCGCTGCTGGCTTTTGCAGGCCTGCCCCCGCCCCCCAGTACTGCACGATTCACAGAGCCGTGTGATGATAGAAAATCTGGCCCTAAACTTGTACTATTTTCTGATGATATTCCAATCTCAATATATATCAGCACCGTAGTTGCTCGAAAAAATCACACATAATTAAAGCAAACAAATTCTTAGCTACTCATAATTCCCAATGTCATGAAACAAACAAGTTCTTAGCTGTTTGTAGTTCCCAATTCTTAGCTGCTCATTGTTCCCAACATGGCCAGGTTTTGGATAAAATCCTTCATCAGAGGTCGAGGCACGCTAAATTTTTATTATTTTTTTATTTAGCAAGTTTTATATACCAATGTTTGGTGTTAGCCTTCACAATGGTTTACAGTTTCTTTGTAAAAGCAAAAATACAATTATAATATTATAAGAAAAAATTACAGTTTTCAATGCTTTTTTGAATAAAAAAAAAGCTTCTCAGTCTCTTCAACAATGCAGCGGTGCCAGCGTCAAAACATGGCGGACTGAACTTATTTACCACGGCACTCATATTTAAAGGGACTTCCATGTGACTAAATCCAAACCAATCAGAAGGTTAATTAAATCAGCACTTCTCAACCAGTGTGTTGCCAAACACCGGCAGGTGTATCGCGTCTCCTGGTGTCCCACTGCCCCGTTGTACTTTTCTTCTCCCTTTTTCCAGCCCCTGCGGGCCAATTGGATGCCTCCTTTCTTCCTACCCCCACTGCCCAAGGGGAAGCCTCCTTCAGTCTGCCTGCCAGTGGGAGTAGGAAGAAGGGAGGAAGCCTTTGATTGGCGGGTGAGACAGGCATCGCATAGCCTGGGGTGGGGTGGGAGGAATGGCAGTGTCAAACCCCAACGAAGCAAGGCTGCCAGGGAGCCAATCCCTGTGGTGGCAAAGAGGAAAACCCAACCCCGATGAAGGAAGGCCACCAGGGAGCCCATCCCCGTGGCGGTGAAGAGGAAACCCGACCCCTACCGAGGCCACCACAGGAGCCCATCCCCGTAGCAGTGAAAAAAGAAGGCCCGACGGAGTAAAGCCACGGCGGAACTGAAGCCCATCCCTGCAGTGAAGGAAGAAGAAGTTTTTGGTGAGTGTTTGTGTGTGTGGGTGTGAATGAGTGCCTGGGTGAGAGCTTGGTGTGTGTCTGTGTGTGAATGGGTGCCTGGGTGTCTGGGTGTGAATGAGTGCCTGGGTGAGAGCTTGTGTTTATGGGTATGAATGGGTGCCTAAGTGAGAGCTTGTGTCTGTGGGTGTGAATGGATGCCTGGGTGAGAGCTTGTGGGTGTGAATCGGTGCCTGGGTGAGAGCTGGTGTGAATGGGTGTGAGAGCATTTGTGTGTGACTGAGAGCTTGTATATAAGAGACCATGAGTGTGATTGAGAGAGAGACTGGTCAGGAAGATGACTGGTGTGAGAGAGACCGAGACTGGTCGTGGGGTTTAATTGGGGGTGTGTGTGTATGTGCATGTGAGTGACTGATTGTGGGTGCTAAGGAAGAGGACTGTGAGGACAGAGCTTCAGCAGCCCTTGCTGCTTCCTGTGAGTGCTATTGGCCTGGAAGGTAAAGGAGTAGGAGAGTTGCTGGAGAGGGTAAGTAAAGGTGGTTTTTAAATTTATTTTTCTTGATTGACTGCCATTTTAATTATTGGGTATTATGCAATGTCTGCTGTTTTGAAATATTTTATTGATATTTGGACAAGTTTTAATAATTTTTATGAGTTTTTAATTGTTGGATATTATTCTGTTCAGCAGCTGTTTTGTAACATGTTTAGTATAGCTTTACAATTATTTCTGTGTGGGGCTCAATAGCAACTTGGCTTATTCTGTTTTCCCAATAGGAAATGTATTAGTGTTTAGGACCTGGTTTAATAGTTGTATTTCTTAGATACAACTATTAAACTGTTTGAGTGTGTTCCATAATACAGTGTAACTTTGTGCGGGTTAGTTTGTGTGCATTATTGCAAATCCTGAGAGTCTGTTAGGTGCCATATTTCTCTTTCCATTTCTCCAGGTTCGCACTGCATGCAGAGTGGCTTTTTTTGTTTTCCATTCCAGTTTCCGTCTCCATATTTATAATTTGTGGTTTTTCTGTACTTGGTGAAGGTCAGTTTTGGGTGTGTGACTGAGGTGAGGTATTTTACTAGCATGAAGGCATTTGTATCAATCTTATTTGTTGTGTTTTCTTAATAGGACATGCATTAGTGGTAAATTACTGTCTTTTCATAAGGAAGGCTATTGTGCCTGATAGTAAAGGGAGTTTGTTTTGCTTTTACTGGGATGTCATCAGAACCAGAAAATCTTTTTTGTATGGTGAGTTGTACGGGGTAATGCTTTAGATCTTCTCTGCACTCATTGCTGGGGGTTGAGGGGATTCCTGTGGATGCAGAGTGCATGTTTACATTTAGCCCCGTGATGATCACATGTTCAGTGTGTCACGCATGTGAACCATCTGTCAGCTATGTCCCAGCCAAAAAAAGGTTGAGAACCACTGAGTTAGACTATTAAAAAGATATCACTTACAGTGTGCTGTTGATCTTTTTTTTTATATATCTTATAGAGGTGTGCAGCCAAAAAATTACAGTTTTGTTTTATTTCATTTTCATGTATTTTATGGCTTTGTATTTTCTATAACATGCGCTGCATAGGTTTTATCACACATTAATATGATCTGATGTCCTCTAAATCACTTTTATGTATATAAGGAGGCCTCGTCATGAAAGAGTGGTAAACCACCTTACAATTATTGCAATTTCCCATGCATGCTAATTGCTATTGGCCCCATTATTTTCAACACTGCCAATTCACTGAAATTCATAAACATGTGCTAAAAAAAAATGAATGCATGGTAAACAAAGCAATAGCACATCCTTAGTATCTAAGTGGACTAACACAGCAGCCATACTATTTTGTTCTTATAATCAGAAATGGAGTACTATTTCAAATCATCCAAATACAATTATTTATAAGAAAAAAGTAGTAGTTGGGTACTACTACTTATTACTTCTATAGCACTATTTGATATACGCAGTTCTGTACAAAATCAAATAAGAGACAGTCCTGACCAGCAGAGCTTACAATCTAAAGTAGTGGTGGTGTTGACTGTGATACAAACCAGACCACAGGAGGAAGCCAAATCTTTTTCTCTTCTTAGTGTTGTCAAAGATAGAAAGTTCAGTGGTTATTCACTCCATAGGAGTGAATAACCACTGAAAGCCACCATGGGAGTGAAGAAATGCCACCTCAACCTGCAGCAGCCCTCACTCACCCTCTGTGCCACTCCCGACATCATGGCCCTATAAGCAGGGATTAGCAAGGTACCTTCTCCAGATCTCATTCTCCCTCCCCTCTCCCCTTTGCCACTAGAGTCAGATCACTACCTCAGCCCCCTTTGTCTTTTGAATAGAAGGGAAGGGACTGAAAGCCCCTTTATTTATGCAGAGGGATTGGGGACTAGTTGGAGTGTTGGCTATGTTAATACCACCCTGGGTTAACCAAAGAGTTTGCCATACTCATCAAACAGAAAACCACATTTTCACTAATTCATCTATCTATATATAATTCACTGCATTTGTGTGTTGAGCACTCTTTCAGTCAGTCTCCGAAACACATATTTGTGCGGAACTTTGCGATTATTTACTCACCAATTTGCTTTCTTTAGGGGATGCTCTTAGTATCCCAGCACAAATTCTCCGTTAATAAGCTTAACTAAAAAAGAAATAAAAAATGATTTTTGCATATCCTTGGGTAGACGGCTTCTATAGACAGCTAAAAGTATAGGCAAAGAGCCAAACTTTGTATACTTTTAGATGTTTAGAGAGATGGTACTTCAAAGAGCAGAAATGTGCGCCCCGAACACCTCTCTACCTATGTTCACTGCTATGTACGTTGTGGTCTGTCTCCTCTTATCTACACATGTGTGATGCTGATTTTTTCATTTTCAACATTAACAGGTCGATTTTAAAAGTGTTGCTCATACAAAATTGGCCACATACGCATATATGTGGGCCATGTGCAAGCAATGCAGATTTTCAAAAGCTGCAAAATATGCGTGTGTGTATCTCTGCACATGTGAGGAATAAGGGGGCAGGGTATGGGTGTTCCATGGAGGGGCTAAAACATATGCACGTAACGTAGTATTTTAAAATTGAAAACCATAGGGGCGGATTTTCAGAGCCCTGCTCGCCTAAATCCGCCCAAAACCGGGCGGATTTAGGCGAGCAGGGCCCTGCGCGCCGGTGAGCCTATTTTACATAGGCCTACCGGCGCGCGCAGAGCCCTGGGACTCGCGTAAGTCCCGGGGTTCTCTGAGGGGGGCGTGTCGGGGGGGCTTGTCGGGGGCGGGCCCGGTCGTCGCGGCGTTTTCGGGGCGTGTCGGCAGCATTTTGGGGGCGGGTACAGGGGCGTGGCTACGGCCCGGGGCGGTCCGGGGGCGTGGCCGCGCCCTCCGTACCCGCCCCCAGGTCGCGGCCCGGCGCGCAAGAGGCCCGCTGGCGCGCGGGATTTACGCCTCCCTCCAGGAGGCGTAAATCCCCCGACAAAGGTAAGGTGGGGGCTTAGACAGGGCCGGGTGGGTGGGTTAGGTAGGGGAAGGGAGGGGAAGGTGAGGGGAGGGCAAAAGGAAGTTCCCTCCGAGGCCGCTCCGATTTTGGAGCGGCCTCGGAGGGAACGGGGGTAGGCTGCGCGGCTCGGCGCGCGCCGGCTATACAAAATCGATAGCCTTGCGCGCGCCGATCCAGGTTTTTAGTAGATACGCGCGGCTCCGCGCGTATCTACTAAAATCCAGCGTACTTTTGTTTGCGCCTGGAGCGCAAACAAAAGTAGGCCTATTCGCGGAGTATGAAAATCCGCCCCATAGTGCGCATGCGCAAGATACCTATGTAACTTCACTGCTGCTCTTGATGAGGAGCGAGTCTGTAGATCTCGAGGTTTAGGGCTTATAGGACAGGGTGAGGGGTCCGGATCAACTGAGTGAAGTGCAGGTTGAAGAACCAGAAGGGGTCTGAAAGACCTCGATATTAACTGGACAAACTGGTGGACTAATTGGAAGACTGGGAAAGTGGCTCATGCTAGCATGTTTTAAAATCCACATACATGCACGCCTAAAACCTGACAAAATCCTGTGGAAGACGTACACGCTAGCTGTGCTCGAGTAACTTCTTAAAATTAGGAGCATACTTACACGTGGTTGGTGATTTTAAAACATGCGTGCGCAAGTGCATGCACGATTACAAATTCCAGCCGATATGCATGTGTATGGGTGCACGTGTGCTCATTTTAAAATGACCGTCTTAATGTGCATCACAAATATGATTTGAATGCCATTTTCAACAGGCACTTGGTATATTGTACACTTCTGTTGGAAATTTTACTGGCAATTTCCCCAAACTGGCTATTCGGTGGCCTAGAGAAAGCAGAGATGGAATATTCAGTTACTTCTCAAACAGGAGCACAGCTGTGGGGGAAGGAACCCTACCACATGCCTCCTACAACTCCACTTTTCTGTTGTATATGTTTGGTTTTGAAGAAACCAGCACAGCCCTTGATTCCCTTGAAGGTAGAGGGGAAAAAAGCTAGAATGGAAACATTCACATATAGGGGTAGATTTTCAAAGGGTTATGTGCGCACGTAACCCCTGAAAAGCTGCCACAAGCTGCCCCTGTGCAGAGAACTGAGCCTATCTTGCATAGGCTCGGTGGTGCATGCAAGCCCTGGGGTGTATGTCCCAGGGCTTCGAAAAAGGGGCGAGTCGGGGCGGTCTGGGGGCGTGGTGGAGGTTTGGGGGCGGTCTGGGGGCGGTCCCGAGTCCTCCGGCATAGTGGCCTGTGCAGGGGGATGGTGAGCCGGCGCGCGCAAGTTACGCCTGCCTCGGGCAGGCGTAACTTCGGAAACAAAAGGTAAGGGGGGATTTAGTTAGGGCTGGGGGATAGGCTAGATAGGGGAAGGGAGGAGAAGGTTGGGGGGATCGCAAAAAAAGTTCCCTCCAAGGCCGCTCCGAAATCGGAGCGGCCTTGGAGGGAACGGAGAAAGCCATCGGGGCTCTCTCGTCCCCTTGGGCTGGGCACGCGCAAGGTGCACAAGTGTGCGAACAAATCTACGCCCGCGCATAAGTTTAAAAATCTGGTCCATATATACCATGTGGACCATAGTAGGTAAATATTATAAATTTGTTTACAACCATCTAATGCCAACATTTCTAGAACTTAACCTCTATAGAGATAAGGAGTCATAACTTTTTCAATAAATGCTATTGCTGTTTCAGCAATAGAATCAAAAATTTGCAGGTAAATGATAACCAGATGTCAGGAAGGTAATATTATTTTGTCAGTTTGGATACAAAAGTTAATTCACTTTTTTCTGTTACATTTATAGATTTCTCTCCTGGTCTCTGGGGATAGATATCATTATTGATATTTTATTTGCTGTCTTTTATGACACTTCAAAGTCGATTAAATTCAGGTACTGTAGACAGCCTTCCCTTCACTAGGTGGACGTGCAGCAAAGACCTGCAGAGAACCGAGCAGTGTAAAATCGTCTTACAGCCAGCCGTCCTTCAGCAGACCAGCATTATGATCAGAGGGCAAGCCGCAGGAAGCAGTCAGTGTTAGGAAGCAGCCACAGTAGCAGACCTGTAGATTTTTTCCGTTTTTCTGAATGAAATATTCTAAAGCCTATGAGTCTGTCTGAATTCTGCTGCACAAACATGGTATCAGAAGTCTGAGTGCCCTGGTAAACAAAGAGCTAGCACAATTCAGCCTCAGTCATGGCTGCAAGTCTGATTCCCATCCCTGGGACCATGGAAATGGCAGGTGATGTCCGTAACAAATGGATGTCTTTCAGAGCCCAGTGGGAGAATTATGAAATTATAACAGGACTGAATGGAAATAAGTCCGATGATACCCCAAGAAAGTGGTTGACTTCCCCTTTATTCCTCATTTAAAGCTTTTAAGGCTATTCTAGGGGTCTTTCTCTGGATAAATGTAACAATACTATTCTACACCATTTTGGTAGCCCTTACTTGGACTGCCTCTACTTTATCTACATGCTTTTTGAGATATGGCCTCCAGAAATGGACATGGAGAGGGCAATAGTGAAAGTGTGCATACGGTATGTAGGCCTACTAGCTTATTTTCAAAGGTAAACTCCCCACAGAATTTCTCTGTGAAAATGCTGACTTGTGAGGAAACACTTTTGTGCTTTTGTTCCGTATTTTTGTAGCAGGTGCACACATAAAAGTACATAAAAATTTCAAAATGAAATCCCCGCAGGTACTTTTACCTCTCTGACCTGTTCCTACCCCTTTCTTCACATGGGGAAAAGTACAGGACAGTAATGCGCATGAGTATGGTTTTAGTGTTCCTCTAATAGGTTTCCTTAAAAAGACCTAGCCAGGCTGGAATTAACTTCGGAGGAGTGATGGTTTTTAGTATTGTGTAATTTTGCAGAATTGCAGTGGCTTTGTTTGTTTGTCTCGTTCTTATAAAGAATTGTGTGAGGGCCATATGAAACTGCTCTGTGGCTGTGTTAGCCAGATAAACTTATGTGGCTAACTAGCGCTGTATATTCATCAGTGCAGTTGTGCCACTGAATATACCTGGCTATTTTAAAGTTACCACAATGGTCAAATATCCACATATGTGAGGGTAAATTAAACAGGTATTATCATTACATAGATTATATCAACAACATACCTGTGTGATATCTTACAAATTTTATTTATTACAAATTCTAAAAACAAAGATATTACTTATACATACAGAACATCATATTACATATCTCAACCATTCATTCTCACATTCATACCAACAATGTCAATACATATAAACATCAAATATTGCACATCAATTAAAATATAACAGATTCTTCGTTATATTAATCAATAGTGCACTTAAATTACTAAAACATCACTCAATATATTCTCTTTATTCTTAAATTATTTGATTAATTATTAGACTTCCCTTGTATTCATTCCAAAGAATCCCTTTTTACTTTATTATGTGTTCCCAATGTTGTTAATTCAACACGCTCCCACTTTATTGTATGCTCCCGATGTTGTTAATTCAAAGTACTCCCGACAGGAAGCTCTTGTTTCACCCGAAGGTTTCATCAGGGGTTCCAATTAATATATTATCTTTTCTTCTTATATATATAGGGAATCTCCACCTCCATTTCTCAATGAACACATCAGTCTTCAATAATATCTCATTCTCTGTGCAAAAACATATACATTTATTAGTCATTTATTCAATTATCCATTATAAATTAAATCCCAATACCATTCAACAATATCCATGCGTATATGTGTAAATCCGGCCACAACATATTTACCAATAAACATCACTTACTAATTAAATATCCCAAAACTCACCTTAAAATTAACAATTTATTCTATTCTAGGATCGCCAAACCATTTTTCTCCTGCAACTTCACATAGTTCTCCGGATGTTACCAAGATTCACTAAACATGTTTACCGACAGCTTCGCAGTATTCTCCAGTTATCACAAAATACTAAGGACCCATCTTCACTGTCGAATTTAAACAAAAAATATCGCCATTTAAATGATTATGTTTGCTACTTTAAAGAATATATCCACATCCTCAAACCCCCCAAAAATGTCAAATTCCATTATACTGACCTACTACATTTCTGCATGCCCTTCGATAAACCGTTTCATATGGACTGTCTATTCCTTCACCTAGAAACACCACCATACAAATGATCACACTTAAAAATATGATTATATATATATATCCCCATCCTCAAAAACACCAAAATCACTTATACTAACCTTACTAGATTTTTCAAACACTCCAACTAAGCGATTCTCATGCTCCGTATTCCTTCATCTGAAAACATCGCGGCTGCGCCGTCCAAAAGATCCACACCCTTCTCTTTAAATATACCTCAATTGGACCTCCCCTTACATTACCGTCATATCCCCCTATGTATCCATAACATTTAAACCTTCTTTATCAGCAGTCCAAGGTTTTCCATTCAATTAAAAAAAATGCACTCCATTCAACTTCCTGATTTAATCCTCCTGGTTCCACTGTACCCCATTCACAAATATACCTTTGTTCCTTCTGTAACAATAATCTCGAAACATTACCTCCACATTTCAAAATTATCTGATTTAAAACACAAAATCTTAGATCCTGAACTTTGTGTTTCTTTTGATACCAGTGTTGCACTAAACGTGCATTTTCTTTCCTAGTGCGAATGTTATTCAAATGTTCTGTAATCCTAACTTTGATTGATCTCTTGGTCTTACCAATATAGAATAATCCACACGGACAGGTAATACAATAAATCACTTGTTCAGTCTTACAGTCAAATCTCTTGGCTATATAATATTGTGTTCTGTTAGATGGTATTTGAAAAGAAGTTACTTCCCATACATATTGGCATACTCCACAATTGCCACATTTATATTGGCCTGCTTTTTCCACTTTTTCCACTATTCCTGTCATAATTGACGAAATTAACATGTCCCGTAAGGATCGATTTTTATTAAAAGCAAAAATCAGATAATCCTTAAAAACCTGTTCATCTCTCAAAATTGGCCAGTGTTGACAAATGATCGCTTTTATCCCCGTGGCTAAATGGGAAAAATATAGTGTACATACCATTCATGTGAGAGGAACCTTTTGACCAGTAATCAACAAATTTTCTCTGTTTGCATATAAAGCACGTTTATATGCTCATCTCACCATCTTTCACTTATATCCCTGGTCTAAAAATCTATTAGTTAGATCTTGCGCTTTAATCTTATAATCACCTACTGTTGTACATAAGCGGCGAAGCCGCAAGAACTGACCAATGGGGATATTTTCCTTTAAGCGTCTAGGATGGAAGCTGGAAAACTCCAAAATGGTATTCCTATCAATATCTTTCCTGTAAATTGAAGTATATAATTTATCAAAACTTTTGTATACTACCATATCCAAAAAAGATATTTTTTGCTGATCCATCTGGAATTCAAATTTTAAATTGTCATCCATCAGATTAATCCATTCCACCAATTCATATACACCAATTCATATACACCACAGAAATGGAAGTTGAGTCCATCCTTAATAAAATCAAACCAGCAGTACACCCGTCCGAAAACATACCCACTAAAACCCTCCTCACCATCCCCAACACAATTGCCAAACCTATCTCCCTCATCATAAATAGATCTATATCACTTGGTTCTGTCCCAAACCAACTTAAACATGCCATCATAAAACCCATTCTAAAAAACCCCTCCCTCGATCCCACTGAACCTGCCAACTTTCGCCCCATTTAACCTCCCATTTTTATCCAAAATATTAGAGAAATTCATTAACCGACAACTCACTGACTACCTCAGTGAGAACCACATCCTCTTTCCCTCCCAATATGGTTTCCGTAAACACCATAGCACTGAGACCCTCCTCATCTCCCTGGTCGACTACATATTAAAAGCTCTAGACAATGGTCAATCCTACATCCTTGCACTCCTTGATATCTCTTCTGCTTTTGATACTGTTAATCACTATATATTTATCAAACACCTACATGAAACTGGCATATCAGGCTCTGCCCTCCTCTGGTTTCAGTCTTTCCTCAGCAATCGACAATACAGAGTAAAAATTGGGAACAACAAATCAAAATCATTTAATTTGGCGCAAGGCGTCCCCCAAGGCTCCTCTCTCTCTTCCACCTTATTCAATATATACCTTCTGCCCTTATGCTGTCTACTGTCTGACCTTGGTCTTCCGCATTTCATATATGCTGATGACATTCAAATCCTCATACCCATCACGAACACACTGCCCAATGCCATCAAGACCTGGAAATCAGCCCTCTCAGCTATCAACTCCCTGCTCACCGACAACTTCCTCGTCCTTAATACTGCAAAAACCGAGCGTACCCCCCGAAAACCTGTCCGAAGTACCCCCTGCGCACGCCGAGCCTATGTTGAGTAGGCTCAGTGGCGCGTGCAAGCCCTGGGATGCGCGTAAGTCCTGGGGCTTTCCTGGGGGGGTGTTGGGGGGCGTGTTGCGGCGGCAAGTCATTTGGGGGCGGGGCCATGGCATGGTTCCGGCCCGGGGTTGTTTCGTGGGTGTGGCCGAGGCCTCCGAAACGGCTCCTGGGCCTGGAAATCGCGCACTGGCGGCTGACCCGGCACGCGCAAGTTACGCCTGCTTCGGGCAGGCATAACTTGTACAAGAAGAGGTAGGGGGGGTTTAGATAGGGCTGGAGGGGTGGGTTAGGTAGGGGAAGGTGGGGGGAGGCAGAAGGAAAGTTCCCTCTGAGGCCGCTCCGAAATCGGAGTGGCCTTGGTGGGAACGGAGGCAGGCTGTGCGGCTCGGCGCACGCAGGCTGCCGATTTTGGGCAGCCTTGCGCACGCCGACCCCGGATTTTAATGGATACGCGTGGCTATGCGCGTATCTATTAAAATCCCGCGTACTCTTATTTGCTCCTGGTGCGCCAACAAAAGTTCGTGCGGGCGCAGATTTATAAAATCTACCCCTTTGGACATAGACCAGATATTTTTTCTCATTTTCTGTTTCCAGAACAAAATTCAGAGAAAAAGCACTGACACGAGACATTTCATCTTCACGCACACACAAAAAAGCCTCTTTCACAAGAATATATTATGCTTGCTGCTTCGACATACAGTATTCACACATTTCATCTCTTTTTCGAGGAATATCAAAATAAAACCAAATAACTTCTGCTTTTGTTTTTTGCCATTGATGTTTCTGTGGCTTCTAGAGCCACACAAGTCCTTCAAAAGCACCATCTCCCAGGGCTCACCTCCTCATTTGTGATCTTCTCTGGCCTCATGAATTTGCCAGGAATTAATTCCTTAATTTTGCTTTCTTCTTCTTCGCTCCCCTAGTTTTTCATAAATCCCACACATAATATCTGGAGCTAACCCTTTTTTATAGAGTCTGTGGCAGATTTGCCGACAACTTCCTGCAAACATTTTGATTCACTGGAGCTTGCCTACAGGTTCATTAAATCTGGGAATCCAGGAAAATGATTAGACTTGATTCATGTTCAGATTTTTCTAAACGTTTCAGAACTCCATCGAACTTCTAACTGCTTTCTCCGCTTTTGAAAGATTTACTTATCTCTAGCGGTGAGAAAGAGAAGAACCAAAGGAAGCCTCTGCTTAATGATTGCTTAAACTAAAAGAGGTAAGTATGGAGGCTTTCAATCAGAGTGAACGAGAGAAAGGGGACTCAGAGATGGTACAGCTCATGTTGTAAACACATTATCATCTCTTCAATGCTATCCATTCATTTTATTTTAATGTTTATTTCTCTGAATGCTGAGTTGAGTCCTCAGTAATTAAAAAAAATTAACATGCTAATCAGTACATTTTATATTGTGTTAAACAGTATGTCACGCTTATGATATATGTTTTCAAGATGTTTCCCCCTTATCCGCATGCATCGGGAAAGTGTACCTGACTTTTCCAGTTTAAGGTCCTGCCTTTTCTCTTAGAGGCACCCATGACACCACTTGATTCCTTTTAGTGTGACTTTTATTGACTGAACCTTGCCTGCCAGCTGTAATTCTCCTGAAAAAAAGCCAATACAACATGAAAAGTGTCCAGGATAAAGATGAATGTTGCAAGAGGGATAGCATAAAATCCTATATGAGAACATCCAAGCCACAAAATGCTATCACTGCTTTGCAACTGTCCTTCACTCTATTTTTTCCTAACATGACAAGTACAATGTAACCCTTTAGTGAACTCTAGTAGAAGATTTCCTAAAATGGTATAGTTAACAATCTTCAAAATCATTTTTTATTTGAGGGTGGGGGTGGGGAGGTTCAAAGAGAGTGTTGTCAGCAGGGCTGTATATTTATCTATGGTACTCCCAAAGATACAGAAGACGAATGGGGTGTGGGAAGCTATGACACTGGGATGAAACAGCGAGTCCCCTCCAACGAGTCACCTCACTGCTTGGACACATCCTCCTCCTTCTTCTGAGTGATCATCTCTCTCCTCAGGCCTACTCCCTTAAAGGTGCATGGTGCCCTTAAAGATGTGTGGTGTCAAAGCTACACTGGGATCACGGTAAGAATGTACTGTCATCCCAGCAGACCAGAAGGTGTTGGAAGAGGCTAGGTAGGGTGAAAGGGTTAGGATTAGGGTGGTGAGTAGAAGGGGAGGATTAGGGTGGTGAGTAGAAGGGGGTTAGAGGTAAGTCATTTTGGACAAATGGGGTGGGAGGGAGAGGCAGTGATTGATCCATACAAACACATGGCTGTACAACAAAATGGTGCTTGCTGGGCCTTAAACCAGCACCATTTTGAAGTCACTGTGGCACTGGTCTCAGGGGCAGCCAGTGTCATTCTCAAGGGATGTTGGTGGAGAAGGAGATGAGTAGGCTTCCATCATGCCCTTTCATGATTCAGCACCCCCACGGAAGGGATATGTTAGTGCTGGGGAAGTCCCCAATCCCTGAAGCATTTTCTGGGGAGGGGGTCAGAGGTGCCTGGGGAGGTCCCTCACCCCTGAAATCTTTTGGGGGAATTTGGAGTGGTCAGATGGGTCAGATGGGTCAGAGAGGCCCAGGAAGGTCCAAATTCCCTGAAGGTTTTTTTTAGAGGGCCTGGTGAGTTGGGTTTGGCTCAGCCCAGCACAGCCGGCATAGGGCTGTGCCTTGGTTATTGGCGGAGGCAACAGGAAAGCTTCAGGGAAGCCCAAATCAGTGATGGAGAGGGTTTTTTTTGCAATAATTATTCAAAATTGAACAAAAGGAAAACCAATGAAATTTCCTCTGTTGCATTTTGAAAACAAAATTAAATGAAATAGGCAATGACATTGGCATTACCTATTTCATTTCAAAAGAATGTACATACCTAAAAATTATGCACATATCCATGGTATGTGTGTACTTTTGCATTCATTGGTGAGAAGCATTCCAGGAGGTAAAGTCTGGGTGAGGTTGGGACTTATGTTCATTCTTATTCTTACTTGATTAATCACAATAAATTACAAATGTAAAACAAAGTGATGTACAAATAGATTTAGCAAAACTAACCATTTAAAACTAGCAAAAACATAGCATAAAACAAATAAAAAAAATTACACATACAGTTTTTTATTTTAAAATATATGTGCATGATTTCTATCGATAAAACTGGGCATACTTTTGGGAAAGGGAGGCCTTTAAGAAAGGATGCGCTCCACTTTTACAAGAGTGGAATCAGGCTGCTGGTACTAACCTTTAAAAAGGAGATAGTACAGCTTTTAAACTATATGACTGGGAAAAACCAACAGTCATGCATGGTTCAGAATGATGTATCTTTGAAGGATACTAAAAGAACAGGATTTTCAGAAGGCGTTTGACAAAGTTCCTCATGAGAGGCTTCTAGGAAAAGTAAAAAGTCATGGGATAGGTGGCGAGGTCCTTTCGTGGATTGCAAACTGGCTAAAAGACAGGAAACAGAGAGTAGGATTAAATGGGCAATTTTCTCAGTGGAAGGGAGTGGACAGTGGAGTGCCTCAGGGATCTGTATTGGGACCCTTACTGTTCAATATTTTTATAAATGATCTGGAAAGAAATACGACGAGTGAGATAATCAAATTTGCAGATGACACAAAATTGTTCAGAGTAGTTAAATCACAAGCAGATTGTGATAAATTCCAGGAAGACCTCATGAGACTGGAAAACTGGGCATCCAAATGGCAGATGAAATTTAATGTGGATAAGTGCAAGGTGATGCATATAGGGAAAAATAACCCATGCTATAATTACACGATGTTGGGTTCCATATTAGGTGCTACAACCCAAGAAAGAGATCTAGGTGTCATAGTGGATAACACATTGAAATCGTCGGTTCCGTGTGCTGCGGCAGTCAAAAAAGCAAACAGAATGTTGGGAATTATTAGAAAAGGAATGACGAATAAAACGGAAAATGTCATAATGCCTCTGTATCGCTCCATGGTGAGACCGCACCTTGAATACTGTGTACAATTCTGGTCGCCGCATCTCAAAAAAGATATAATTGCGATGGAGAAGGTACAGAGAAGGGCTACCAAAATGATAAGGGGAATGGAACAACTCCCCTATGAGGAAAGACTAAAGAGGTTAGGACTTTTCAGCTTGGAGAAGAGACGACTGAGGGGGGATATGATAGAGGTGTTTAAAATCATGAGAGGTCTAGAACGGGTAGATGTGAATCGGTTATTTACTCTTTCGGATAGTAGAAAGACTAGGGGACACTCCATGAAGTTAGCATGGGGCACATTTAAAACTAATCGGAGAAAGTTCTTTTTTACTCAACGCACAATTAAACTCTTGAATTTGTTGCCAGAGAATGTGGTTCGTGCAGTTAGTATAGCTGTGTTTAAAAAAGGATTGGATAAGTTCTTGGAGGAGAAGTCCATTACCTGCTATTAAGTTCACTTAGAGAATAGCCACTGCCATTAGCAATGGTTACATGGAATAGACTTAGTTTTTGGGTACTTGCCAGGTTCTTATGGCCTGGATTGGCCACTGTTGGAAACAGGATGCTGGGCTTGATGGACCCTTGGTCTGACCCTGTATGGCATTTTCTTATGTTCTTATGTTCTTAAGTAGACAGGTTGCAATAATTGCTAGAATGGACCTGGTGCTGTTACATTTCCCGGTTGCAAGAGCCACCCACGACCAGCAACACTCATCCTTCGCCGCTGGGGAGACACCCGGTGAGCTTGTCACGGCAAGAAGCTGCCATCACCTCATCTTCCTCCCTCCTCCACGGGCTGACTCTAGGCATGCACGTGCATGCCGTGCCGCCTCTTAAGGAGCCCGTGATGGGAACCAGGACTGCCGGCACCTCCTGATGACATCATGTGGAAGGGTACTTAAAGCCCAGCGCACATCCTTGAACATGTGATAATGTATGTTGATACTCCTGTTCCTGCATTCTAGCCTTGCCTTGTCTCTCCAGCCTAGCCTTGCCTGTGTCCTCAGCCTTCCTTGCTTTGTAACCTCGCTTATTCTTGGATTGATTTCTGGATCTGACCCTTGCATGGATTCTGACTACTCTTGCCTGATGCTTGCCTCTGACCCTTGCCTGGACACTGACTATTCTTGTTTGCCGCCTGTCTTTGACCCTAGTCTGGCCCTGGATAGATGCCTACACTATAACCAGAGAGATGCTCGCCTAAGACCTGCCGGGCCTCAGAACCCAAGGGCTCAACCCAAGGGCAAAGGGGTTAGTATAGCTGAAGCTCCTAGTCAGTCTCTTCTCTGCGTAGTTCCGCCAGCTGTTGGTGAGAGCCTATGGGGCCTTCCCTGTAGGTTGAGTCAATCCCACCACAGCAGCAAGGGTCCACAGATCTTACAGGTGCCTTTAAGTAAAGAGCAGACAGAGCAGAAAGATTCCGAATTACCTCGTCATCTGATACAGGCTGTTAATCGGGGCAGCTCTATAATGAGGCAGGGAGAGGCGGCTGCCTCAGGTGGCAACATTTTGAGGCAGCAAATTATGCCCCCCAAAACGCCCCTGCAGCGACTGTCTCACTTGAACCAGTTACCAGAGCGCATGCATGAAAAACAATGGATGTGCAGCATCCCAACCTCAGCGCAAGCAAGCAAGCTCACCAGTTTGTTCTTCCTCATGCTATGGAGCTTTGCTGAGTAAGGAGCAGGGCGGAAGCAAAGTTCTAGATTGGTCCCTCACTACTCACAGTTGCAGTGGTGCTTGC
Organism: Rhinatrema bivittatum; assembly: GCF_901001135.1. Taxonomy (NCBI): domain Eukaryota; kingdom Metazoa; phylum Chordata; class Amphibia; order Gymnophiona; family Rhinatrematidae; genus Rhinatrema; species Rhinatrema bivittatum. The sequence continues at coordinate 546,647,890 of NC_042615.1, forward strand.
CATCCGTGCTGTGCTGCCTGATCTGCAGATCAAACACTTGCCACCATGGGTAAAAGTAAGTAAAACATTGATAAAGTTTAAAATTGCCGGAGGCTGCATTTCATTGCTTAGCCTTGGTTCCCTTGTCCCCAGTGGTGCTCGGTGGCCAACAGGAGGGAAGGCAGCCAAGGTGGTCTCAAAGAGGGGATGGGGGTCCTTGGAGTACAATGGGACGGGAGATCCATGGCAGCCACAGCACTGTAGGCAGCACACCCAGACCGGAGGCTGGGGCAGGGCGGGGCGGTGACTGGCAAGGAGCACAGCGGGAGACCTGGTGGAAGACACTGAGCCCACTGCATGCAAGCCCCCACTCTTCAGTAGCAGCATTGCAAGTGCAGTGACACCCAATCAATCCTGTGTCTGAATGTCGATAAATGCAGCACTCTGGCTCCTCCCTGCTCCTGGAGAGAAAGAGAAAAAGGCAGTGGTCTGGGAGAGGGAGGGTAAAAGTGACTGAAGAGAGAGACATTGGTCTAAGAGGAAGGAATGACAGTGACTGAACAGAGAGAGAAATATAATTAGAGTGAGAGAGAGAGAGAAAGAAAGTTATGTGGGGACTGGTGACAGTGACTGAAAAGAGAGGGAGATTGGTGTGGGGAGAGGACTGATAGTGACTGTGAAAGAAAAACTAAAGAGGGGGAGATAGTGACTGATGAGAGAGAATGGTCTGGAAGAGTGGTGACTGACTGGAGAGAGAGACTAGTCTGAGGAGGCCTGACAGTGATGAGAGAGAGAGTCTGATCTGGGGGAGGGGGAGACAGTGACTGGTGAGAGAGAGAGAGACTGGTCTAGAGGAAGGGGAGACTGACTAGTGAGAGAATGAAACTGCTCTGAGCAGAGGGAGAGACATTACTGTAAGAAAGAGAGAGAGAGACTGGTCTAGAGGAAGGGGAGACTGACTAGTGAGAGAATGAAACTGCTCTGAGCAGAGGGAGAGACATTACTGTAAGAAAGAGAGAGACTGGTCTGAAGGAGGGGTAACAGTGACTGGTGAGAGAGAGAGAGACTGGTCTAGAGGAAGGGGAGACTGACTAGTGAGAGAATGAAACTGCTCTGAGCAGAGGGAGAGACATTACTGTAAGAAAGAGAGAGAGAGACTGGTCTGAAAGAGGGGTAACAGTGACTGGAAGAGAGAGAGAGAGAGAGAGACAGATTTGGTGGAGTGGGTGACAGTGAATGGTGAGAGAGACTGGTCTGGGTTAGAGGTGACAATGACTAGTGAGAGAGAAAGAAAGATTGGACTGGGGGAGGGGGTGAGTGTAAGCAGTAAGCCTTTGGGTAGTACATGCTGGGTGGTTGTACTGGGTACCACTAGCATCATCTATCTTGCCATGACTTGAAGAGAGGCCTGGTGGGGCTGCGGCAGACCTCTTCCTGATGTGGCCTGAAGAGATGGGGAGGCCCTGAGAGTCTGAGTGTGTGCAAAAGAGAGTGAGAGCCAGTGTACATGTATGCATGTGAGAGAGTGAGCCTGTGTGCATGCATATGTGTGTCTGCCAGAGAATGAGACCCTGTGTGGGTGTGTGGGAGAGTCTGTGTGTGCATCTGTGTATGCGCACAAGGGAGCCTTTGTACATGCCTGTGTGGTGTGGGTGTGTAAGAGAGCCTGTGTGTGTGTGTGTGTGTGTGTATGTGAAAGGTAGAGCCTGTGTGTGGGTGAGGGAGAGACAGCCTGTATGCATGTATATGTGGTTTAGGTATGCATAAGAGCCTGCATGCATGTGTCAGTGTGTGCACTGTGCATGTGTCAGTGTGTATGAATAGCTATGAGTATATGTGTGTGTATGAGAGAGAGGGGCTAAAGTTTGTGTGGTCCCCTTTCCCCAATCCACGATAGTTTCAGAGTGACTGGAAATCAAAAGAAATCAGGAATGGAGCATGGGGAATTCTCTTTTATTTTTCTTATATTTAACTGTTCAGGGTATTTTGATCTGTCTGTTGTTTTGAAATATTTTATTGGTTTTTGAGAATTTTTAAAAACAATTTGAATTTAATTTTTGAGTGATGTTCTGTTCATCAGCTATTTTGAAATATTTATTCTTTCTATTAGTATAGTTTTACTATTATGATTGATGTGTTATATTTCTTGATTTTATTATTGTTTTATGAGGATGATGGTGTTTCTGATTTTCCATTGTTGCACTGCATACAGTGTCTGGCTTCCTGTGGTTTCATTCAGGTTTTGTCTGCACATTTCTGTTTATATTTTATTTTGTATTTGGAGTCGGTCCATCTGTGTTGTACATGTGTGATTGAGGTGAGATAATCTGCTGGCATGAAGATTATGTGTAGGGAACTATAGTAGCCTGGCTTATTCTGTTTTCCTAACAGGAGGTATATTAGTGTTTTAGGACCTGGTGTAATATTTGTAGTATTGCGTTTTCATAGGTAGAGTTGTTATTGTCTGAGTGCTGGTATTTAGTACTGATTTGGTATGGGAGGTTTACTATATTATCATTGTAATTCAGGTTATTCATGGCTTTCTGAGGGCTAAGCCCATATCAAATGCACTTTACAATACGCCTAATAGCATATGGGTTCCAAGTGTTGTTTTTGCAGGGTTTTCTGGATGGAACCAGTGTGGTGCATGTAAAAATAATATACATGTTGCTGAGATATTTTTACCTAGAAGACTACGGATGTCCTTTTCTTGTAAAATCTGTCATTATAAATGCATAGTTTTTACTTCAGTGTGGTGAGGGCTGGGAAAGTGGGAACACAAGGCTGTAAAGTTTGCTAATGCGCCTGATATCTTGCACTGACCTGGAGAGAGTGCACCACACACAAACCCCACCATTCATTCATTTCCCACTTCTCCAGGAAGCAAATGCTGGGGAAATTTGGGGGGAGCAGGTTGTAGGGTTCTTGGGAGTGTGGCAGGGTTGCCAGCTTCCTAGAAATATTATCATTAACACACTGTTTGCCTCTCCTTTGGGAATACTGACCCTCTTTTCCCCCTTCTGCAGCATTCCAAATTATCAAAAGGGCCAGACTCCAACAGGGCTGTTAGGATTTGTGGACCCTTGGCTTGAGGTGGTGTTGATGCTACCTGAGGGGTTAGGCCCCACAGGTCCCCACGTCTGGAGGCGAGGCGGGCCGAGAACCAAGGCAAACAGGAACTTCGCCAGTACCGGCCCTCGTTCCCTGCAGGTTGAGCCCTTGGGTGCCGGGGCCGTCTGCTCTTAGGAGCACCTCTGTGTGGCTGGTCCTGAAGAGAGTAGGTGGCTGGAAGCAGAGAGAGTGAGGTTAGGTATAGTCCAAGTTCGAGGTACTCTCAGAAGGAGAGGGAGAGAAAGCCTCAAGGGGTGATAGCCCACCGCAGTTCTGAAGACAGTAGAGTAGGACCACATGGGAGTGGCCCAGAAGAGAGGACGGACCCAAAAAACAAAGCGGAAGCCGATCCAGTTGGCTGTGTAACAGTGACGACAATAGGAATCGGATGATAAAAACAAGCCCTTTATTAAAAATGCCCGACTCTGGCCGAGTTTCGCTCTCTTACATGGAGCTGCCTCAGGGGCAATTGATTGTAACAGGACTTAGGTTACAATCAATTGCCCCTGAGGCAGCTCCATGTAAGAGAGCGAAACTCGGCCAGAGTCGGGCATTTTTAATAAAGGGCTTGTTTTTATCATCCGATTCCTATTGTCGCCCAGAAGAGAGGAAGTGCAGAAGCAGAGGCTTGTATAGTAGTATGCTGAAGCAGGGCTAGAGCGGGGGATCCGCTGTAGCAGGTATGAGTAGAGCAGTGGCGCAGAGGAACGGCAGTGCTGTATTAGGCTCCTGTGATGTAGAAGCACTGAGAGGTGCCCTGAGGAACGGGGGCGCAGAGACACAGTCCAGTAATGTCGAAGCACTGAGACGGGTCTAGAGCAGAAGCGGCGGAAGCGCCGCGACAGGGTCTCTTGAAATAGCAGCGCTGAGCCAGGTCTTGAAGAGAGAAAGCACTGAAGCAGGATCTCCGATGTAGAAGCGCTGAGGCTGGTCCCGTGGAGCGGGAAGCGCCACAGCAGGGTCCCAAGTGTAGAGGCGCTGAGCCAGGCCCTGAGGAGTGGGAAGCGCTGAGGCAGGGTCCCAGGTGTAGAAGCGCTGAGCCAGGCCCCGAGGAGTGGGAAGCGCCGAGACAGGATACTGACGAGAAGCGCAGGGATCCATAGAGCAGGAACAACTGGCACCATTTTTATTCCTGGCAGGTTCGACAGCCCGAGAGCGGGAGATTGCTCCCGGGACCCCCGCTGGACCACCAGGGCTTTCAGTAAATCTTGGCGGGGGGCGGGGGATTGGGATGGTGGGGGGGGGGGGGGGGGGGGGGTGTTGTCATTAAGTAAATTTGAAGGGTTGGGGTGGGTTTGGGTTTTTTTTTTTTAAATAAATGTGCCCCTCCACCTTGCGCTAACCCGAAAATTATTTTCGGGTCCTCCGATCCATGCTGAATTGGACAATTTCGTTGAAATTTTCCAATTCGGCAAAAACGAATGCACATCTCTAATATGTGTGCACTTCGCCAGATAAGTGCACCTGGCTAAGTTAGACCTGCTCTATGGTGCATCTGAACTTAGACGTACACTTATATGTCTAATTCGCTTCACCCTGAGCCACCAAGATTGCACCTACTTTTTGTGCATGTAACTTTTAGCCACATAAGGGATTTATGTGAGACCCTATGTTCAAGGGGGACCAGCATGCCCGAATTGGCAGGATTATAATCTAGCATGTTTCTTAAAACATGTGAAAGATTGGCTATTTGAAATCCAAGGCTATTCCCCTTTGTTTTTTCTACAAGAGTGGGCCCAGCCACTAATGTTAAATAACATTGTATAAGTAAGGTCGGCGGAATCACCTGAAAAAAATGTAAGAGTAGTTTGGTAATGGTATCCTATAGGAAGGCTTGGCATATGCTCTGCAAAAACAGACTTCATAGACCAAGTTGCTGTACTCCTTATTTATCAGTCTATGGAAATCTTCAATTCCCCTCGGGGATAAATTATAGCCTATTTAAAAAATGGAAAGATAGGGTTCTTTGATTTCAAAAGTTTCCAGGGACCTTTAATGCAGATTAGGCATGACATTAGCTCCTGAGAGAGAGAGAGAGAGAGAGAGTTATATCACTGTTACCTTTAAATTCGGAGTGAGGTGTCAGGGGTGGGGGAAGGCTTCTGGGGGCAGCTTAAGGTACACCTTCACGTGTACAAACAGCACAGTAGACACCTGTGAAAAGTGGGTGACATTTGGAGTGCTGAGAGTTGAAAGAAAAGTAGATTTTACACCAGAGTGTACAAATCTACTTTTCTTTCAACTCTCAGCCATTATAGCAAAATGATGAATGACCCTGTATGTTAGAACTGACATTGAAAGAATTTTATTTCCTGTAGGGAAGAAAGAGGGATCATGTGCTGCCCTAAATAAGGCTCTACAAAATATTAAAAATGACACACAGTATTTGAAACTACACTGGACTTGTGGAAATCACTCAAGGATGTCCAGTGCCTATTATCAGAGCTACAATTTTGTATATCCTATATTAAAGAGTTTTATCTGAAAATGTAAATTTGAGAGAAACATATTGCAAGTTTATAAATCGCATGTACATGCCACAAAGGTGGGCTTTTTGGGCCAAATTGATAGTCAGATTTATGTGTCAAATGTAGTCAGGAAAGAGGATTGCATTATTACAGTTTTTGGAGCTGAAAGATTAGTTCCATTTATTATATATCAACATTCAATCTGAGATATCACATTGGTTTACAGTCAGGTACTGTAGGTATTTCCCTATCCCCAGAGGGCTTACAATCTAAGGCCTGGATTTATCAAAATGCAATAGTGGCATGTTTTATGCTAATAGACAGTTTATTGCAAGAGAAAGAGAGAGAGAGAGAGAGAGAGAGAGAGAGAGAGAGAGAGAGAGAACCAATCCATGATGCTGCTCCCTAGATAGGTATTTATATCCCTATGGGAGGCCCACCTAGTACCTCAAGGTGAGGTTTAGGTATTAGTGTACGGGGTTAGGGGCCACTTTGACATTCAACGTGAGACGTATGAACAGATCAGTGGTCTCTTGTGAAGATTTGATGACCTACGGAGAGAGGAAACTCACCCAAAGATGAGATTTGTTCAGTGTTCTCTCCACCTAGCTTGATGTTACCAGGTAGAGAGTCCATCAAGCTAGGTTGAGAGAACCTTGCACAAATCTCATCTTGGAGTGAGTTTCCTCACTCCAAAGGTCATCAAATCTTCACAAGAGACCATTGTTCTATTCGTACGTCTCACGTTGAATGTCAAAGTGGCCCCTAACCCCCTACACTAATACCTAAACCTCACCTCGAGGTACTAGGTGGGCCTCCAGTAGGGATATAAATACCTATCTAGGGCACAGGCACCATGGCTAGTCTCTCTCTCTCTCTGGCTAGGGGGGCAAGAGGAGCCTAGCCATAATGCTCTCTTAAAAAGAACTTATAATTGCAGTATGTAGCCTGCAATTGAACAGACTTCATAGCATTGTCTTTTGCCATTTTGTTTTTAATGTTTCATTTTTTATCTTGCATTTCTATTCTCATTTCAATAGTTTAAAAAAACAAGTGTGACTCTTAGCACGATATGAAAGTTGGGGGAAGGGAGGATGTGAAAGAGGATAGAGTGGTTGGTGTTCTATACTTATAAAACCCTGCTGACATGTATTGTATCAATGGTGGTTTTGTATTCTGCAGAAAATTCAATAAATAAAAGTTAAAACTAATAATAGATTTTTTTTTTACTTAAACGCATAATTATTAAACTCTGGAATTCATTGCCTGAGGATGTGGTAAAAGTTATTAGTGTAGCTTCATTTAAAAAGGTCTGGACAAGATCTTGGAGGAAAAGTGCATAAACCATTATTAAGGTAGAGTAGCAGAAATCCATTGCTTGTCCCTAGGATAAGCAGTATGGAATCTACCTCTACCCTTTGGGATCCTCTCAGGTACTTATGAACTGGATTGGCCACTGTTGGAAACAGGATGGATGCTGGGTTTGATAGACTTTAATCTGACCCAGTATTGCAATCTTACGTTCTATTGTATGTTCTCTACATTGCTTGATTACCAGAGGCTAGATCACTGTCCTTTAAGACAAACTTCCCTGCAGGATTATAGAAAGAACCAACAAAAAGTATCCTTTACCTCTGGAAATAAGGAAAGGAATATTAGTCCTTTACGGATATCTTAGGATCAAGATTGCAACAGACAGTGGTTGAATGGTTAGAAAATGACCGTGAATCCAAAGCAAAAAGGAAGGGAATTATTAACTTTAACACAATAGAACAGCGCTTCTCAACCGGTGTGTCGCGACACACTAGTGTGTCGCCAAACACCGCCAGGTGTGTCGCGTCTCCCGGTGTCCCACTACCCCGTTCTACTTTCCTTTTGCCTTTTTCCAGCACACGCGGGCCAATTGGAAGCCTTTGTTCTTCCTACCCCCATTACACAATGGGAAGCCTCCTTCATTCTGCCTGCCCCCGCGCAGGCCAATCGGAAGCCTCCTCCCTACCAGTGGGCGTAGGAAGAAGGGAGGAAGCCTTTGATTGGCCGGTGAGGCAGGCAGGGAGGAATTTTGAACTCTGACGAAGCAAGATCGCGCAATGAAGAGGAAACCTGACCCCCGACGAAGCAAAGCCGCCATGGGAGCCCATTCCCATGGCGGCGAAGAGGAGACCTGACCCCGACAAAGCAAGGCCGCCACAGCCTGTGGCGGCGAAGAGGAAACCCGACCGAGGCCGCCACGGGAGCCCATTCCCGCGGTGGCGAAAAAAGAAGGCCCGCCGGAGTAAAGCCGCGGCGGAACTGGAGCCCATCCCTGCAGCGAAGGAAGAAGAAGTTTTTGGTGAGAGCGGGTGCGTCTGTGCGTGGATGAGTGCCTGGGTGAGAGCCGGTGCGTCTGTGTGTGTGTGAATGAGTGCCTGGGTGAGAGCCGGTGCGTCTGTGTGTGTGAATGAGTGCCTGGGTGAGAGCCGGTGCGTCTGTGTGTGAATGAGTGCCTGGCTGAAAGCTGGTGTGAATGGGTGTCTGGGTGAGAGGTGGTGTGTGTGGGTGTGAATGGGTGCCTGGGTGAGAGCGGGTGCGTCTGTGTGTGTGTGAATGAGTGCCTGGGTGAGAGCGGGTGCGTCTGTGTGTGTGTGAATGAGTGCCTGGGTGACAGCGGGTGTGACTGTGTGCGTGAATGAGTGCCTGGGTGAGAGCGAGTGCGTCTGTGTGTGTGAATGAGTACCTGGGTGAGAGCGGGTGCGTCTGTGTGTGTGAATGAGTGCCTGGGTGAGAGCCGGTGCGTCTGTGTGTGAATGAGTGCCTGGCTGAAAGCTGGTGTGAATGGGTGCCTGGGTGAGAGGTGGTGTGTCTGTGTGTGAATGGGTGCCTGGGTGAGAGCTGGTGTCTCTGTGTGTGAATGGGTGCCTGAGTGAGAGATGGTGTGTGTGGGTGTGAATGGGTGCCTGGGTGAGAGATGGTGTGTGTGGGTGTGAATGGGTGCCTGGGTGAGAGGTGGTGTGTCTGTGTGTGAATGGGTGCCTGGGTGAGAGCTGGTGTCTCTGTGTGTGAATGGGTGCCTGGGTGAGAGGTGGTGTGTGTGGGTGTGAATGGGTGCCTGGGTGAGAGATGGTGTGTGTGGGTGTGAATGGGTGCCTGGGTGAGAGATGGTGTGTGTGGGTGTGAATGGGTGCCTGGGTGAGAGCTGGTGTGTCTGTGTGTGAATGGGTGCCTGGTTGAGAGCTGGTGTGTCTGTGTGTGAATGGGTGCCTGGTTGAGAACTGATGTGTCTGTGTGTGAATGGGTGCCTGGTTGAGAACTGATGTGTCTGTGTGTGAATGGGTGCCTGGGTGAGAGCTGGTGTGTCTGTGTATGAATGAGTGCCTGGTTGAGAACTGGTGTGAATGGGAGCCTGGGTGAGAACTGGTGTGAATGGGAGCCTGGGTGAGAACTGGTGTGAATGGGTGCCTGGGTGAGAACTGGTGTGTCTGTGTGTGAATGGGTGCCTGGGTGAGAGCTGGTGTCTCTGTGTGTGAATGGGTGCCTGGGTGAGAGCTGGTGTGTCTGTGTGTGAATGGGTGCCTGGTTGAGAGCTGGTGTGAATGGAAGCCTGGGTGAGAACTGGTGTGAATGGGTGCCTGGGTGAGAGCTGGTGTGTCTGTGTGTGAATGAGTGCCTGGGTGAGAGCTGGGGTGTCTGTGTGTGAATGAGTGCCTGGGTGAGAGCTGGGGTGTCTGTGTGTGAATGAGAGCCTGGGTGAGAGCTGGTGTGTGTGGGTGTGAATGGGTGCTTGGGTGAGAGGTGGTGTGTGTGGGTGTGAATGGGTGCTTGGGTGAGAGCTGGTGTGTGTGGGTGTGAATGGAAGCCTGGGTGAGAGCTGGTGTGGGTGTGAGAGCATTTGTGTGTGATTGAGAGCTTGTATATAAGAGACCATGAGTGTGATTGAGAGAGAGACTGGTCAGGGAGGTGAGAGAGACCGAGACTGTTCGTGGGGTCTAATTGGAGTTATGTGTGTGAGTGACTGGTTGTGGGCGCTAAGGAAGAGGACTGTGAGGACAGAGCTTCAGCAGCCCTTGCTGCTTCCTGTGAGTGCTATTGGCCTGGAAGGGAAAGGAGTAGGAGAGTTGCTGGAGAGGGTAAGAAAAGGTGGCTTTTTAAATTTATTTTCTTGATTGCCATTTTAATTATTGGGTATTATGCGATGTCTGCTGTTTTGAAATATTTTATTGATATTTGGACATGTTTTAATAATTTTTATGAGTTTTTAATTGTTGGATATTCTGTTCAGCAGCTGTTTTGTAACATTTTTAGTAAAGCTTTACAATTATTTCTGTGTGGGGCGCTATAGCAGCTTGGCTTATTCTGTTTTCCCAATAGGAAATGTATTAGTGTTTAGGGCCTGGTTTAATAGTTGTATTCCTTAGATAGGGTTGTTACTGGTTGAGTGTGTTCCATAATACAGGTGTATCTTTGTGCGGGTTAGTTTGTGTGCATTATTGCAGATCCTGGGACTATGTTAGGTGCTATATTTCTCTTTCCATTTCTCTAGGTTTGCACTGCATGCAGAGTGGCTTTTTTGGTTTTCCATTCCAGTTTCTGTCTCCATATTTATAATTTGTGGTTTTTCTGTACTTGGTGAAGGTCAGTTCTGGGTGTGTGACAGAGGTGAGATATTTTACTAGCATGTAGGCTTTTGTATCAATCTTATTTGTTGTGTTTTCTCAATAGGATATGCATTAGTGGTAAATTACTGTCTTTTCATAAGAAGGGCTATTGTGCCTGGTAGTAAAGGGAGTTTGTTTTGCTTTTACTGAGATGTCATCAGAACCAGAATATCTTTTTTTGTATGGCGAGTTGTACAGGGTAATGCCCTAGATCTGCTCTGCACTCATTGCGGGGGGTTTAGGGGATTCCTGTGGATGCAGAGTGCATGTTTACATTTAGCCCCGTGACGGTCACATGCTCAGTGTGTCACGCATGTGAGAACCATCTGTCAGGTGTGTCCCGGCTAAAAAAAGGTTGAGAACCACTGCAATAGAATATAAGTATTATAATATTATAATGGGTTGGCCCTTAGAGTGGAGCACGAGCCTTCAAAGCGTGGCCACGTGGAGCAGGGTGCCATGTGAATAGCAGTTCAACATGGGTCAGCAGGTACTAAGAGATAGGCTGCAACATCAAGGAGATTTCCTTTTCCTTTGAGCAGGAAAGGGCTTCCTTGGAATAGATTGGCCCCTAGAGAGGAGCACGAGCCTTTAAATCGTGGCAACGTGGAGGAGGTCTCACTGTGAACAGTGGTTCAACATTGGTCAACAGGTACTAAGAGATAGGCTGCAACATCTGGAGAGAGTTCCCTTTCCTTTGAGCAGGAAAGGGCTCCCTGGAATGGGTTGGTCCCTAGAGTGTATAATGGTACAAATTGTTAGGATTTAAGCATTTGCAAACAGATCATGACTTCATAAACAAGATGGAGGAAGTTCTCTTCTCTGCCCTGAAACTAAAGAAAATTGTTTGTTTTATTTAAGGATCCATGCTGTGAAGGATTACTAGTTTGAATTGCCAGAGACTGAGGTTTCCCTTTGCAATGAGGGTTCAGCTATTAGGACTGGACACAGCGTTTCAGGTCAAGTACATGTGCTACAGTGCTTATATTATCTGGAGCAAAGGAGGCAGTTGGAGCTGCTGCAAGGCTTTCAATTGCTTTTATTCATTTTGCCATTCACAGGAAACATTTGGAAACCCAAGCAAAGGCAGGTTTACTTTAAAAAACACTAGTATTTCCATCAACTCTGGTGCCAGCCTTGAGCGGTGAGGGCTCATAATATCCCCTGTCATTGAAAAGACATGTTCACTGGGCACACTGGTTGGTGGACATGACAGATATCGCTCAGCCACTTTGGCTAAGTGTGGGCAGACAGTGGACTTGTGTGCCCAATATGCCAGCAGATCTTTCTGCATGTTCTCTGTTGGCCCTGAGAGATACTGTGTCACTGACAGCTGTGCTGGTGTCTCCTTTGCTTGGGTGGGCTGAGAGTCACTCATGCCAGCTGCTTTCTCTCTAGCCCGTAGCACAAAAGATGAATCTTTATGGGCAACATGCCTTTGGCATTCTGAAGTGGAGGAGGAGGAGGTACTAGTTGTTGCTGACAGAGTGCTGCTCCTGCTTGGGCTAGCACAACTCTCGGAAGTGCCCGCTGTTTCCTCCTCTGCTTCATGCCTAATCTGTCTCTGCCTATGGCGCTCCTCTTCACGGACTTTTGCTAACAGCAGGTCCTTCACGAATAGGAAACAATTGTACTGTAGGGCGAGTTTCCCTTTCACAAGGGGATCACAGACTGTGGCGAGCATGTATGTGTTCTGTTCTGTTAAAGGCCTTAATCTGTCTTCCACCTGCTGCTGCAAAATGTCCAGACAATGCAGCACCTCAACTGTCATTCCCTCTTCCTGTTTAAAGGCCTCCAAATTTTCATCCAGGAAATTAACTATAAGGATGATATCAGCCAAAGTGGCACTTCTGGAACTCAGCTCCTCTGTGACATCCTTGAAGGGCTGCAGGATTTTTACCAGCTGACTCATGACTAACCAATCATGATGCCCTAGGGGATTCTGCACACCTATGTCCATTGAACCAGAAAGTTCATGAAGGGGTGCCTGCAGCTCCACTAACCTCTGCAGCATCATAAATGTGGAATTCCACCAGGTGGCAATGTCTTGAATGAAACGCTTGTGAGGCATCTCCAAATCAGTCTGCTTTTGTCGGAGAACCTGCCCCGCCTTCACACTTCTGTGGAAGTGTGCTGCTATGTTCCTGCACTTCTGAATTAAGCTATGCAGGTATTCATTCTCTTGGTCATTGAACTCCAACCCCAGAGCTGACTTCACTACCAGGTGCAGAGTGTGTGCAAAACATCGGATGTTCTTAAAGCGCATGTTGGTTATTGCCTTAACCATGTTTGCACCATTGTCTGTGACAAAGAACCCTGCCTGAGGATTCCTGTCTCGCTGGTATAGTTGCCAGCCCTCCAGCATCTGTCTGATGCATGCTAGAATATTGGCTGCGGTATTGGCCTGGTCCGTCAGGTGGGTGTGCAGTAAAGCCCACCTCCACCCTGATTCTTGTTCAGTAATAGAGCTGCTGCCTGCCCCTGCCTCAGCCAGGTCCCACCAGTGTGCTGTCAGGGAGAGGTAAGAGTGTGCAGCATTCATGGCGGTCCAGATATCGCAGGTGAAACACTCCCCTGTGCCTTAGCTTGCAGAGCTTGGATGCGACTGCGACACTGCTTGTACAGTCTGGGGAGGACATTTCTGCTAAATGTGGTACTGGAGGGGACTTTGTAATTTGGAACTCGACCTTCAGAAAACGCTTGAAACTGACATTCTCCACTAACTGCAAGGGCTGGTCATCAAGGGCAATCATTTCCCCAATGCTCTTGGTTACAACTTTTGAGGCTGCCTGCCTCCTACCCCGGGATAGCATTACCGCACTCCACCCCATTTCCTTCATGGTGGGTTGTCGCTTCTGCCACATGTCAGGGGGTTGCTGGCCTGCCACCTGACTGCTAGAAGGGGCTGAGGGCGTGGGCTGACTCTGCTCTTTTTCAACCACTTTATGCTGCTTGGAAGGGGTCCCCTGACTGGTACTGCCACCATCCCCAGATGGCAGTACTGTTGTTGGGTGTCGCCTCTTCATATGATGCGTCATACCAAAATTAGATAGATGTCCCATTTGCTTGCCTCTGCTAATAGACCTGTAATTACACCAAGCAAAACGCGGGTCCTCCGTCACTTTAAAGTGGCTCCAGATTGCAGATGTCTTTCATGATCCTCCCTTCTGTATAGCCTTGGGGGTGGATGCTGGCACTGGAGCTGAAGTAGTGGGTACACTCTGAGAAGCAATGCCAGGGGCCTCAGTCACACTCTGTGCCTGCGCTGACTGCTCTTCCTCCTCCTCATCATCAGTTTCATCTCTCCCCTACTGCACTGAAGTGGAGGCTAAGACAGGGCTGACTGATCCTCCTAAAACTTCGTCAGCTACTACTTCTTCCGCTTCTGATGAGAATCCCACACATGATGATTCTTCATCGGAATCAGAAGCAAACAGTGCCTGAGCTACATTGTCAATGCTAAGTCGAGACTGCTGTCCCACTGCTGCTTTTGGGTGTCGACATTTTGTCTTGCATGACTCAGCCTCCCCTTCCTTCACCTCCAAAATTACTGGGTCAGAAACAGGTGGTGGCGATGCATCATGTTTAGATTTCATTTTTTTCTGGATGGAACTGCCAGTGCCTGCCCCTGCAAAGAGTTTAGATTGCAACAGGTCCCTTTTTAACTTTAATGGGGGACTGGCACTAGTGCTTTTTGAAGTGCCTCCTCTGCTAGTCCCAATCACTCGACCACATCTAGCTTTCCCTGATATTATGGATTTAATGTCACTGCCTAGTGCCTACTGGCTGCCCATGGGCACAGTGCCTTGATGTGCACTAAAGTGTAATGCGTGTGCACACACTGAGCTTGTAACTACAAAAGAGGCCCACTAGGGATTTGGCTGCACAGACAGACCACTGCTGTCCCAATATACTTGAGTCTGCTAAACTACCCAGTGCCCACTGGCACAGTGCCTTGATATGCACTAATGTGTAATGTGTGTGCACACACCGAGCTTGTAACTATAAAAGAGGTCCACTGGAGATTTAGCTGCACACACAGACCACTGCTGTCCCAGTATACATGAGTCTGCTAAACTACCCAGTGCCCACTGGCACAGTGCCTTGATATGCACTAATGTGTAATGTGTGTGCATTCACCGAGCTTGTAACTATAAAAGAGGTCCACTGGAGATTTAGCTGCACACACAGACCACTGCTGTCCCAGTATACAAGAGTCTGCTAAACTACCCAGTGCCCACTGGCACAGTGCCTTGATATGCACTAATGTAATGTGTGTGCACACATCGAGCTTGTAACTACAAAAGAGGCCCACTAGGGATTTGGCTGCACACACAGACCACGGCTGTCCCAGTGTACTTGAGTCTGCTAAACTGCCTGCCCACTGGCACTGATGCCCAGTGCACAGAGAGACTGAGTGAGTTCAATTAAACAAATGCAGTTAACAAAAAAGCTGGAATTGTTGGCACAGCATGAAAATCAAAGAAATATATTTTTCTATGGCAATTCTAGCAAACTAGCTAGAAATTGAATATATCTCTCCCACCCACAACACCCAAATGGTGCTTGCAGCCTATCCCAGAGGGTGAATTAAACAAAATGCCACTGCTAGCAGCTTCTCTCCCTGGCACAGAGAGACGTCTCAGAACAACTAAAAAAAGTGCTTAAAAAAAAACAGGGCTAGCTGGCACTCCAGCCAAATGTATTGTTAACCGACTTGAGATGTATTGTATGTGTTGATATCTTTTGAGGAAGGTCAGTATACAAAAATGTATAAATAAAAAAATGAATGAATGAATAAATAAATAAATAAATAAATGAAGCACAAATATCGTTTTCTTTCTAAGGAACTAGCCTAGCTAGCAATTGAATACAGATTTTAGAACTCAGACTAGCTGAGTGCATCCACATTCCGCAGAGAGAAACCACCTCCCAGCCTCCCCAGATCACCCCTGCAAAGAAAGTGCGTGGCACGCCGCATGCTTAAGTATATATAGTGGTGAGTTATCTGGAAAAGTGTCACCGACCACTGAGTGAGAGCGCGATTGGCTGCATTGCAAAACTTCTTATCACTGATACGTTGCATTCTGGTCTCCTTGCCAACCTGTCCGACCCACTCTGACAGGGCTGTGAGGTCACTGATGACTCACAGGAAAGGGCTGGTTTTTGGCTATGGATACACCCAAATGCCATTCTCCAATTTGAAATGGTGGCTAAGAAAAGCATGTGGCGCCAAACGTATGGAACGGATGATATGTTATATTCTTAGGGAATTGCGATACATTTCGCGACCCCACGAATACAACGAATAGGGACATATATGTTGCGGATTGCCAATACGTTGCAAATGAATGCACACCCCAACTAATTTCTCTTAGCATTTCACTGTCAGTCTCACCATCTTGGCCAGGTGGATGGTAGTATACTCCTATCACTAGTCTTCCCCAACACACAAGGGATTTCTACCCATAAAGATTAAATTGTGCATTTAGTCTCGTGCAGAATGTTTATCCTGTTGGACTCTATGCCTTCCCGGATATAAAGCGCTACACCGCCTCCTGGGTGCTCCTCTCTGTTATTGCGATATAATTTGTACCCCGGTATAGCACTGTCCCATTGGTTGTCCTCCTTCCACCATGTCTCTGAGAGGCCAATTAAGTCTATGTCGTCATTCACTGCTATACATTCTAATTCTCCCATCTTACTTCTTAGACTTCTGGCATTAGCATACAAACATTTCAAAGTTTGTTTTTTGTTTGCATTTTCATTCTGCTTTTTACTTGATAGGGATAAGTTAGAATTTTTTAGCTCAGGTGAGTTTTTAGTTACAGGCATTTGGACTACTTTTCTTATTATTGGAACCTCACTGTCGGGATGCCCTAATTCTAATGCGTCATTAGTATCCTTTGAAAATACCTCCCTCTGAACCATGCACTGCTGAGCGACTGTCAGCTTTCCCCTTTGTTCTAATTTAAAAGCTGCTCTATCTCCTTTTTAAAGGTTAGCGCCAGCAGTCTGGTCCCACCCTGGTTAAGGTGGAGCACATCCCTTCGGAAGAGACTCCGCCTTCCCCAAAAGGTTCCCCAGTTCCTTAGAGAACTAAATCCCTCTTCCTTGCACCATTGTCTCATCTACACATTGAGACTCCGGAGCTCTGCCTGCTTCTGAGGACCTGTGCGCAGAACAGGGAGCATTTCAGAGAATGCTACCCTGGAGGTTTAGATTTAAGCTTTCTACCTAAGAACCTAAATTTGGCTTTCAGAACCTCCCTCCCACATTTTCCTATTTCGTTGGTGCCCACATGTACCACGACAGCCGGCTCCTCCCCAGCACTGTCTAAAATTTTATCTAGGTTGACGTGTGAGGTCTACCACCTTCGCACCAGGTAGGCATGTTAGCAGGCGATCCTCATGCCCACCAGCCACCTGGCTGTCTACATTCCTAATAATCGAATCACCAACTATGACGGCCGACCTAACCCTTCCCTCCTGGGCAGTAGGCCTTGGAGACACATCCTCGGTGCGAAAGGATAATGCACCAGCTGGAGAGCAGGCCCTTGCTACAGGATCCTTTCCTGCTGCACCAGGTTGATGCTCTCCGATCATGAGACCTTCTTCCTCCAAGGCAGCACCAGGGCTGCCAGTCTGACGTTGGGACTTGGCTACTATGTCCCTGAAGTCTCATCTATATACCTCTCTGTCTGCCTCATCTCCTCCAGGTCTGCCACTCTAGCCTCCAGAGATCGGACTCGTTCTCTGAGAGACAGGAGCTCTTTGCATCGCATGCACATGTACAATTTCTCACCAGCAGGTAAAAAATTCATACATGTGATACTAGATGCAAAAGACTGGGAAGCCCTCCTCTTGCTGCTGGACTGCTGCCTTCATCTAAAATTTGTTCAGTTCCTAGTTAAGTTTTAGGTTGCTATGGGAGTGGGAATGTGTCTAATTAGCGCCCTTTAAATGTATTAGTGAATTTACTATGTGTCTGGTAGTGACCTACAGGTGAATGATCAAACTCTCAATAAGGTGTGGGGAATTCGTGAAGTGAAGCTAAAAGACTGTTTTTTGGGGGTTTTTAGTGTGAAAGTGGCACCTGCCTATAATTTAAATTATGAGGTAGGGGCAGGTGGATGAAGGGTGGGAGGGTTGAGAAATACAAACAGTCTAACTTCTGTTTATTTGCTGCCTTACTATTAAAGGAACATCATAAGTAATAGCTGTTTTTTAGATTGTGATACCTCATAAAATATGGAGCCTCTCTATACTTGTCAGAGGGTGCTCTCTTGCAAAAAAAGTCACATTTCAAGCGTTAACCACAATGTGTGAGACTGGTTTTACGCCATAAGGACTTTCTTTATGTATAATCACAGGTATCAGCAATCACTTAATTTTTGAAGGTGCGTTGCAAATTTTTAAATTTTTTTAAATTATAGTAAAAACTAGTATAGATGTAAACAGATCACTTATCATTGTACGCTTAGCGTGCAGAGGTGACAGCTTTTCTGAAACACCGGCATGAACCCGACACGTCCGTGTTTCGTGGACTTCTTCAGGGGTTTATTTTTGCAGCGGTGTCTATGACAAAAAATCAGAGATTAGTTACTTAAACCATCGATTTACCAAAAAAGTATTTAAACATACGTCACCCGATGCTGAAGGCATACATTATTGGAAGCCTGTCCCATCACATAAACGCTTTGTGCGTGATCACAGCTTAAAGAAGCAGGATCCGCCATTGATTTGCCGCGCTTTATTTAAAGAGACGACAGACCAAATTAAATCTGTACAAGAACGTATAACCACTGAATTTTCACCTGAATATCTTAAAGAAATCATGGACAAACATAAAACCAAACTTGATGAGTTTAAAACATCTATCAAACAATTTAAAATCAAGAAACTTCAAAGAGACGAAGGAGACTACTCCACCAATAACGTTTATCGCTGGCGTAATCCTGATAATGCCAAGCCTGAACGTCATGTCACTTTTGCAGATTCAGATGGCAGTGGGTCAAGTGACTCCGATGACGGAGATTTCAACAAACATCAAAAACGAGGCACTTATAGCCAGCCTTTTTTAGGACGGGGCAACCGCGGCAGACGCGGCAGATGGCAACCCCGCAGAGCAAACCGCACGGACCCAATATCACAAGCCCACTCACAATGGGAAGGTCCACAGACGAGATCCCGAACACGCCACGATCAGCAATAATAAATATTTCTAACCATATTTTCACACCAACACAGGACAAAGTATTAAATCTTGGACTATCCTTCGTCCCTTTTAAAAGTTACAACCCATTTCAAAGCAGAATAGCAATAGCTCGCTTTGTCCGCAAACTGCAAGTCAAATTATATTGCGATTTAAATATGGTTCCTCCTGACATCACATCTATAGTGCGCCCCAAATCAAATTGGATCCCCCCAGGACCTATGGACCCAAACATTAGTACTTTTCAATCTTTAATTCTCAAAGATATTGAGGATTTTGAAAAAACATCCACACATCCATATGTTAATTTACCATCAGATCTACAATTGGCACTACAATCTCTCTCTGAAAATTCAGACATTATCATTAAGCCAGCCGATAAGGGTGGCAGCATAGTGGTGCAAGATCGCACACAATACATTCAGTCCCTTTCCACCCAATTAACAGATGCAAAGTATTATCAACGCCTATCTGAGGACCCCACACCGCAACTTGCCAATATTATTAAAAACCTCTTGGATGAAAAAACATCTCCTTTCCTGACACGCAAAGAACGACGTTATCTTAAAGTGGACCACCCACGTATCCCCATATTATATGGGGTACCAAAGGTCCATAAATCCAAGGATAATCCCCCACTTCGACCGATCATCTCAAGTAATGGGTCTATATTGGAACCTCTAGCGATTTTTTTGGACTCCTTTTTACAACCTTTTGTTAAAGAAATGCGTTCTTATGTCAGGGATTCAACCCAAGTTTTGAAAAAATTGCAAGAAGTTGAAATTCTGTCACCTGATACAGTACTAGTCACCATGGATGTCATATCCTTAAACACCAATGTATTGCAACTCACAGCGTTGTCTATTGTGGAGGAATGCCTCAAAGAAAAATTAAAAGGTGGCCGCATTCCATTTAAATTCATTTTTGAAATAGCACAACTTGTTCTACAACACAATTATTTTCAATTCAATGGTGAATTCTATTTACAGACTCATGGTATAGCTATGGGGTCCTCGGTGGCCCCATCAATAGCTAATTTGGTGATGGACCGTTTTGAACGCACATTTATTTATTCCTCAACCTGGTTTTCTCACATTAATTTTTGGATCCGTTACATCGATGATTTATTATTTTTTTGGACAGTGGAAGAAACAAAATTTAAAATTTTTTTATTTTGGATAAATAACCTGGACCCCGATCTAAAATTTACTTTACAATCCAGCAATACACAACTTCCATTTTTGGACATATTGATCAACAAACAATTCACCACCCTTAACACCGCAGTCTATCGCAAAGATATCGAAAGAAATAATCTCTTGCGTTACAATAGTTTTCATCCCCGTGCATTTAAAAATGGCCTTCCAACCAGCCAATTTTTTAGAATACGGCGGCTATGCTCATCCAATAAAGATTTCAAGATCCAAGCGCAAATCCTGGCAAAAAGATTTTTTGAACGAGGATATCCATTTTCAGTCGTACATAAAGCCTATAAACGAGCTTACTATTCACCTCGTGAATCACTTCTACAATATCGAGCCAGAGGATCAGTCACAGCCAACATCTGTGTATTACCTCACACAGACAAATCTTACCTGATAGTTCAAAGCATCAGAAAACATTGGCATGTTCTACAACTTCACCCCACTTTCACAGAAACTCCTTTGATATCTTACCAGCGTAGCAGAAACATCAAGGATCACGTGGTGCACACATCAGTTTCTCACAGTAGATCCAAAGTTATCAATGGGACACATTCCAAGTGTGGCAAATGTGATATGTGTGAGCTTACTATAGAAGGACATGAATGGCAACATCCTGTCACTCACAAAATATATAAAAAAAAATGCCAATACCACATGCGAATCTACACAGATAGTATATCTCATTCAATGTCCATGCCCACTTTTGTATGTGGGTCGCACCAAAAGACAAATAAAAATCAGATTACGTGAACACAGGCCAATATTGAAGCTCTGATTGTTAAACACTGCTCCCAGTATTCTCACACATTTGACCAATTGCAATGGACTGTATTAGAACAGGTGCAAATAAACTCAAGGGGAGGTGACGTCATGAGTCATCTCAACTACCATGAACAATGGTGGATTTTTACTCTGGCAACAGAAGCCCCAGCAGGATTAAATGACAACATTGATTGGTTATCATTGCTCTAGCTTGTGCTTAGCCAACGTAACTTCCGGTTCTGTTCTGATTGGTCTGCTGACAACCCTATCTTTTCTCTTTAAATAAAGCGCGGCAAATCAATGGCGGATCCTGCTTCTTTAAGCTGTGATCACGCACAAAGCGTTTATGTGATGGGACAGGCTTCCAATAATGTATGCCTTCAGCATCGGGTGACGTGTGTTTAAATACTTTTTTGGTAAATCGATGGTTTAAGTAACTAATCTCTGATTTTTTGTCATAGACACCGCTGCAAAAATAAACCCCTGAAGAAGTCCACGAAACACGGACGTGTTGGGTTCATGCCGGTGTTTCAGAAAAGCTGTCACCTCTGCACGCTAAGCGTACAATGATAAGTGATCTGTTTACATCTATACTAGTTTTTACTATAATTTAAAAAAATTTAAAAATTTGCAACGCACCTTCAAAAATTAAGTGATTGCTGATACCTGTGATTATACATAAAGAAAGTCCTTATGGCGTAAAACCAGTCTCACACATTGTGGTTAACGCTAGAAACGTGACTTTTTTTGCAAGAGAGCACCCTCTGACAAGTATAGAGAGGCTCCATATTTTATGAGGTATCACAATCTAAAAAACAGCTATTACTTATGATGTTCCTTTGGTATTGAGTATTATTATATACATCATAATCATACAGTTGATTTTTTGATCTATCGCCTTACTATTAAAAGCACAAACATACTAAATAATATTCCCCTTCTGGCTCAATGACAGCAACCACTTCTGACCAGACCTCGCAGAGGGAATGTCATCAACCCAAGAAGACACAATAGGCTCAGCTTAAGCCTGGGCCCAGTTTTCTCTTGAATCAACAGTCCTCCATTCCCATGAGGTCAGAATCTAGGCCTTCTTGGATTCATGGCACCAGATAACCATAGATCGCTAAGTTCTCAAAATCATGGAGTCTGGATATTGGTTGCATTTCTTCTGGCTACCATTTCTTCACATTGCTCAACTATCAATCCAGATCTGCCTCACCTGACAGAACTTCTGGAAGTGCAGTTGCTTCTTCAACAGTGAGCAAAAGAACCAGTCCTGGTCTCCAGGCAAGGACATGGCTTCTACTCTTGATATTTTCTCATCCCCAAGAAATCAGGAAGATTGAAGCCCATTTAGGATTTGAGACAAACATCTACAGTACATTGAGAGAAATTCAAAATGAATTCACTAAGCACGATTTTCCCCTTTATCTAGAAGGGAGAATGGTTGTGCGCTTTCAATCTGAAAGATGCATTTGCTGACATACCCATCCATCCTTCCCACTGGTGCTACCTTTTCTTCAAGGTGAATTCTTTCTTTTATCAATATAAAGTACTCTCGTTTGACCTGTTGGCAGTTCCAAGAGTCTTCACTAAATGCCTCACAGTGGTAGTAGCACACCTATATCAGAGGATTCAGGTTTTCCCATACCTGGATGACTGGTTAGTCACAGCAACCTCTCAGGAAGAGGTATTGCTCTCCTTGTGCAAAACAATCCATCTTCTTCAGGAATCGCTTGCTTATTTCGGCGGTTACTACCCTAAACCAATTAAGCCTAATAAATCACTTTGAAAGCATATACAGCATTGCTCTCTGCTTCAACGGTAGGAAGAAATGAACAAAAAAGGATTTACATTCAGACAACATCCAACAAAGCATTGATCTGAGCAGTCTGGGCAAACAAGCATCAGAGTAACTTGCTGGATGCGGCGATTACTACCCTTAACCCTAAGCCTTATGCTCACCTTTGATGCAACTCATCAAAGTTGAGTTGCATCATTGATGCAGAGAGCATCAATGCTCTCTGCATCAGAGTTGCATCTGCATTGATGCAGAGAGCAATGTTGCTCTCTGCATCAATGAAAGGGGATGGCAGGAAATTTGAATCAAACAGTTACCAACAAGGTTGATGAAATAGATAAGTATGGGAAAATAAGTGTGGAAGCTTGCTGGGCAGACTAGATGGGCCGATTGGTTTTTTTCTGCCGTCATTTTCTGTTTCTATGTAATTGGGGTTTCTGGTAAACTTCTAGAAGTTGACTCTAGTTCTTACTCAGTGGATAAAATTAATTGGAACATGAATAGACTGATTACCTGAAAAGGCGTTTTTACTATCAGATCAAGTGAGCACCATGAGATCATTCATTTTCAAGCTGCTAACTGCTCAGCCCTTAACAGCCCAACAGATTCTCATTGCTTTAGTTCACATGTTGGCAGCCATACATATGGACCTACTTACCCACCTTCACATCTGTTGCCTGAAGTGGCCTCTGCATACTCAATGGGATCAGCTAACAACCATTTTCAACAATAGTATGGGTTTCAAGAGACATGAAACAAGAATTGTGCTTGTGGCTCAACCCCTGCGCATGTCAGGATGGAGCTCCACTTTGTGCTCTCCCCCATCAAGTAACCCTACCAAAGAATGGCTCCACACAGAATCCTTTCAGAGTCAAGGTACTTGGTTTCTCGAGGAAAGCCATTAGATTAATCTGCTAGAACTAAGAGCGATCAAATATGCTCGGACGATGTTCACACATTTTCTTCAAGGAAAAAATATCTTGATTCAGACCGACAACCAAGTTTCAATGTTTTATGCCAACAAATAGGGAGGCACAGGGTCATAGGCCCTCTACCAGGAAGTGTTAAAAACTGGCACTGGACAATCAAGAATGAAGCTGTTCTACAGGCCATTTATCTTCCAGGGATATCCAGCACGCTAGAAGATCACCTCAGCAGGGTATTTCATCCACATGAATGCTCTATAGAACAATCCACAATCGACAGGCTATTCAACATATAGGGTCTGCTATCAGTTGACCTATTCACATCAGAGCAGAATTGAAAGCTGGACCAAGTTTGCTTAATTCTACTCAGCAATCTCAGGTTAGTTCAGGCTCTCTTGCTCGATTGTGGAATAAGCCTCATATATGCGTTTCCATTGATACCATTGATCGCCAAAACAGTACAGAAGCTTTTGCAAGACCACACCCACTTGATCCTCATAGTTCCAGCATGGCCCAGACAAATGTGGTTTGCATATCTCATATAACTCTCCAGCAGTTCTCTAATACATCTTGAGGCAGATCCTACCTTGCTAACGCAGGACGAAGGAATGCTGTACCATCCCTCAACCTGAAGGTGTGGATGTTGAATGCTCAATAATTATGGCTCTCTCTTTGCCCAAAAACATTAAAGATATAGTGCTTTTGCCTAGCAAACCCTCAACTAGGTGAATCTATGCTTTTAAAAAGGAATAGATATTCTAAGTGGAGTCGGCAAAATGCTTTGGATCCATTCTCTTGCAAGTCCAGGCATTGGTTATCCTACTTGCTCTTCCTTTCTGGCTCAGGGCTCTACATTCTCTGTGAGAGTACATCTCAGTGCATAGTGGCTTATGTCACAATAGACAATAACCCCATCTCTACTAATCTAATGATTTCGAGATTTCTGAAAAGTTTATAGCATGTATAATTTCTGGTACAGAAACCTCCAGTTCCATGGGACTTGAACATTATCCTTTCTCAATTAATGAAATTGCCTTTTGAGTCTTTAGAAACAGCTTCTCTTAAGTTCTTAACGTGGAATTTTCTTGATAGTTGTAACTTTGGCTAGCAATATCAGTGAATTTCAAGCTCTCATTCATTACCCACCATACATGCATTTCTTCTATAACATGATGGTGCTCCATGCTCACCCAAAGTTTCTGTCCAAAGGTATCTCAGTCTTCCATATCAATCAGTCCATCATATTACCTACTTCTTTCCATGAAAAAAACCCTTCATATGTTGGATTGCAAAAGTGCTCTGGCCAACTACAAGACAAGAACTCAGCCACATCTTCAAATTTTGCAGCTCTTTGTTTCATATAACCCAAACAGAGTTGGAGTAGTGGTTGCCCAACTGGATAGAGGAGTACATTAGGACTGCTGTGCTTCAGCAGGTTTGCAAATCACAGATGTTATCAAAGCTCATCAAGTAAGAGCTATGGTCTCTTCCATTGCCATTTGAAAGAAGTATCTCTTGAAGACATCTGCAAAGCTGCAACATGGTCATCCTCTCACACCTTTACATCCCATTACTGTCTGGATATTCTCTCAAGAGATGACAGTAAATTCAGACTAGCAGTTTTGCTAAATCTGTTCTCGGAGTAGTTTACTCTCCACAGTGGAGTCTGGATTGCTTACTCAGTAAATGCTCTATTCAACTCTCAGCTTGAAACTCCCCACATGTAATGGCTAATTCAGCTTGCTTATTGATGAAAAAAGCAAGTTCATTTACTGTAAGCAATGTTTTCTGTAGATATCAGGATGAATTAGCCATGGAATACCTGCCCACCTCCCTGAAGAGTCGACTACCTAGCTAGATTAAGCTCTGTAACTGATTTAGGAGGCTCATGAAGCAATGCCCATGCAGGAACTCCCATACATGCTTAGTAGAGCTAAAAGCTCTACATACTAGGAGAGATGAATCCATTTGATACCATCTGATAGCATCACCCACATGGAATCGCTAATTCATCCTGCTATGTATGAAAACACTGTTTACGGTAAGCAAACTTGCTTTTTTAGCAAGTCCTTTCCCAAAACAAAACTGGTAATATACTGCTTTGAACATATGGAACTGCACATTATTAATTTGATTTATTAGCATAATTTAGTATTAGGAATTTGAAAGAATTGGCTATACAAATTAAGCTTTGTAACATGATCACAAACGAGGAAAAATATGTAGACAAAAGCAAAGTGAGACTATAGAATCAAAGTGAGGGAGAATAGGAAATAGAACTGGAGATTTTCTGGTTTAATTTCATTTTACCACTTCAAGGGACCATCTAAGTTTTCATCTTTAATGTCCTGTCCCTCAAAAATAAATCATCCAGTTCAATCCAATTTTATTGTAGAAGTGGTTATTAGAAAAATAAATACCATTTTAAAGTACAGAATGTAACCTTATCACTGCTCTGGCTGTCAATCTGTTTTGCTCTATCCGTGAAATAAATGAACAAGTTCTGAAGCTCAGGGTTAATCTTATGCTTAATATAACAGAGATTTTCAACCATAATAGAGTTTCAAAGCATATTCAAGGCTCTTTTTTTCCACAGCATTGTCTGAATGCATTTATATTGTTCCATCTTATCAACATGTCAAATGAAGGTTTGTCACCATAACCTCTAAAAATACAAGCTACCACTGGGATTGATAATACAGTAAAGATATATGATTTAAGCCTCTATCATTCATATTTTAAATCTCGCATCCACATTCTAAAGGGTACATTTTCAAAACAGCAAGTATGAAAATTAGCATATAAGGACCTGATGTTCAAAAGCATTTACATGCTTAAAAATGGGTTTTACAAATATAAATATATTTTATTCATATAAGTGGTCTTTTGAAAATGTCTGCAATATATTATATGCCATTGAATTGTCCATAGGATTTACCCGCAAAAATAAACAAGGGCCTTGACTTTTACAATCTGGGAAACTGATAAGTATAGGGTTGACCTGTCCAGTGTGGCAGATGCTACCATAAGCTTGTTGGGCAGACCAGATGGTCCATATGGTCCTTTTCTGCCGTCATTTCTATGTTTCTATGTAAGTGCACTTTATATGCTTAAGTGGCTTTCGAAAATTGCTACAATAGTATGTTACATTTACATGCATAACTCCTTTGAAAATTCACCTGTATGTGCATAAGCAGCACTTACTCGCACATGCATCTATATAAATAAAAATGTTAAATAGTTTGGACAAAATCGCTAATCTCAGAAACCACTGAACCAATTGCTTTCAAATTTGGACACAACCTTCATTTCGCATACAGGAAGGTTCTTCTGTACTTACATTACAGATATGTCACACCTGTGACAGGTAAAATAGATTTAAACATTTTTTTCGAGAAAACAGCAACATCTGCTGGACGTAAGCGCCATCTGTTACACCTTACACTAACACACGCTACACTAATCATTTCGCCAGTCCAGGTCCACGTTTCACTTCCATTTTAACACATTCGCGCACTTTTTTCGCCAGAAGATAACTATTTCCTTTACAGATAAAATACACCCACCACCCTCCTCACACCCCCACACACATGCCAAATTGATTTACTTCCCACAGCCTCCCAACACACAAAACCACCCTCCTCACACCCCCACACACATGCCAAATTTATTTACTTCCCAGGCCCTCAAAACCTGACAGAAGTCCGGGAGGCTCCAACGGGGGGGCCAGGACCGGTCCGGGACACATCTCCTGCACTACGGCTGTTGGCTGCCAGCAATCAACATGGCGTCGACGGCCCTTTCCCTTACTATGCCACTCGGGGACACCAATGGCGGCAGTAGCCCATGTGACATAGTAAGGTTGAGGGCTCCTCGGCGTGATTTTCAGGACTGGCAGCCGGCAGACCTTTGCCCTTACTATGTCAGAGGACCTACCGCTGCCATTGCTCCACCCCACTGACATAGTAAGGGCAAAGGGCCATCGGAACCCGTTTCAGTGCTCGCAGCCGACGGACCAACGCCAATACATCGCTCCCGGACCGCTCCTGAACGCCCGCTCCACCAACAGACATTTTTATCAGGTCTCGGGGGGTCTGGAGGGTGGGGGGTGGTAATGAATTTATTGCGAACATCTTGGGGAGGGGTCACGAGGGGGGGGGCAGGTTTCATTCATTCAGCAACTCTGGGGGGTGCAGGCGGGTGGGCTACTGTTTTTCGCAGGGCTGGGGGAGGGGGACAGGAGAGTGTGGGGTGGTTAGTTTAAGAGAACTTTTCTCATAGGGTTGTTTTTTGGGGGAAGGGGGAGATTCACACACAAATACATACACTAAACTTGCACGATCTCGGGAACGCACCAAAATAGCCCTCCCCAGACCACAAAACAAATTTGGAAGTGCAAATTTGGTTAGGCACTCCCCTATTTGGCTACATAACGTGCACAGACGCCCAGGGACAGACCACATGTAGCACCAACAATTTTAATTTCCCAGGTCTTGGGAGGGGGCAGGAGGGTGGGGGGTAATTATTTGATTTAAAGGGTTGGGATTGGGGTTTTTTTTGGGGGGTGGGTGGGTTCCCACAGAAATAGAAAGACAAAGGTTTTCTGATCTGAAGGGTAGGCAGTAGGCGGAGGGAGGTGACAGTGAGGGGAGGGAGAATGAGGGGGGAGGTGAGTGTCAGGGGAGGGAGAATGAGGGGGGAGGTGAGTGTGAGGGGAGAGAGTTGGAGTGGGGACAGGGGAGGGAAGGGGGGGTGAGTGACCAAGGGGGAGGAGGATGAGTGACTGAGGTAAATGAGCAAGGGGAAGGGGGAGGGAGGGTAAAGAACCTAACTCTGCCACTGCAACATGTGGCCGGGTACCGCTAGTATTTTATAAAAATAAAAAATACATTTTCACTTTTGCATGCACATATACATGCGTAAAAAAGGGGTGGTCTGGGGCATTCTAGTGTTGGGCCAACACTTATGGATGTAAGGTGCTGTTTTAAGACATGTGTGTACATTTCCCAACTTGCATATTTTTACACCTGATAATTATCTGGCATAAGTAATATTTAACATATTTATTATGTAGAACTGACTGGGTGGGAGGTCAGGCTGAAGAATCAGGAAAATCTTGATGACCTGGAGAAGGACTGGGTGAACTGGTAGACTAATTGGTAAACTTGTTAATTTCATTTATGCATACATGTTTTGGGGTAGGGAAATACCCACAGTACCTGAATATAATCAGCTGTGAAGTGTCGAAAAGCAGAATAAAAAATCAAATAATAGGGATGTGCATTCGTTTTGAATGAATGAGCAATCCACAACGTATAGGTCCCTATTTGTTGCATTCGTGGGGTCCCGAAACATATGGCAAACACCCATGAATGCAATGTATCATTAACGAATAAAACCTCCACCCTCCTGACCCCCCCAAGACTTGCCAAAAGTCCCTGGTGGTCCAGCGGGGGTCCTGGAGTGATCTCTTGCACTCAGGCCATTGGCTGCCAGTATTCAAAATGGCGCCGATAGCCTTTGCCCTTACTATGTCACAGGGGCTACCGGTGCCATTGGTCGGCCCCTGTCACATGGTAGGAGCACAAGATGGCGCCGGCCGTCCATTGCTCCTACCATGTGACAGGGGCTGACCAATGGCACCGGTAGCCCCTGTGACATAGTAAGGGCAAAGGCTATCGGCGCCATTTTGAATACCGGCAGCCGACGGCCCGAGTGCAGATCGCTCCAGGATCCCCGCTGGACCACCAGGGACTTTTGGCAAGTCTTGGGGGGGGTCAGGAGGGTGGGGGGTTGTAGTTAAATAAATTTAAAGGGTTGGGATGGGGTTTTTTTCAACTTTAATGTGAAACGAATACCATATGTAACTAATGGACAAATCAGTGTCCACCGAAAACGGATGCAATGGATTTGGGTCCTGATGAATACAAATACCGAATCGACGAATCCATCCCTGCTGCACATCCCTATCAAATAAATCAAATAAAATTGAATGATTTATGCATTTAAATTGGGAAGCAAGTAAGTTCTATATTACTTTTACTTGTAAAATGTGGGTATATTTTTAAAATAAGTAGGAAAAGTATGTGCATTCAGTCATTGATAAATGTGGTTTCAATGCATTGCATGTATTTGTGCATAAACCTACAAATGCGTGTATTTTATAAGACGAGTATATATCATATGCCCAGGTTATAAAATACTTGTATAGATCTGCTCGCAGCCATATACATGCATATATGCCACCATGTGCATTAACCTCCCTGTCTTTTTCATCCATAGATCTACCTTCTTTTTATGGTCATCAAGACTCTTAACACGGTGAAGACTTTTTTTTATAGAGATGACAGGAATGTCATTAGTTTTTGTTACAGATGATGTAGACATCATTAATGTATCTGCTCCATCAAATTTTTGTGGGACTATGGGCAGGACTCTATAGTGAATATCAGACAGCATAGTCTGATAGCAGTTTTCTCAGACAGCATAGTCTGATACCAGTTTTACTTTAGCATTCTTGATTTTTAATAATGTCCTCTCAATCTTTTCTATTGCAGTGCATTTCATTACTTCAAGAACAGTTAGGTTGTAAACTGTGATTTATTTACCATGTCATTGGCATTATAGATATTAAATTAATAAAGAAAACTCTCTCACATGATAAAACTGCTACTAAGAAAAAAAAGAACAATTTATAGAAGATTAGTATATTTCTATATCTGGATACATGCCCAGACATGGACGAAATAATACATTTACAGGCAGCAACTTCAAATCAATTTATAGCATGCTTCACATAGATGATACAATTGTTTTTCTTACGTGACATTTAATCTGTAAGCCAAGAGGTATCCTCAAATTCTAATATCATTGAAAGAACCATTAATATAAAATGATGTTGAAATCCAACATGATTTGGGTGATCAGCTGAGTAGGGGCTCTTAGTAGTCCTGAAAGCTTGCATTTTAAAATGTTTGTTAGTCTAATAACAGTGTCATCTTTATCCAACATCTCTATGGATTTTGTTTTAACAAATGTTTAAACTGCTTTGCTCAAGAAGGAAAGCAACTATCTCACTAGGTTGCATTACTAAGGAAAATCTTTGTTTACATGTGACCTGTAAATAGTTCAACACCATTTTAGAACTTATACACCTGGAGACAGAGGACTGAATGGTGACAGTCTACCACCCACACGAAGGCGCTAATAATAAATAACACTGAGTAGTAATCTTTTTCACCTCAACAGACAAGCTGTTAAGATGGCCCATGCAGGAGACCAGACACCCATGCAACTTCTCACATAGCAGGGAGATGAGGTCTCTGCTCAGTTTGAGTCCACTCAGGCAAGCTCTTTCAGTCAGCTCTTGTAAAACTACCCTGCCCACCACCCTCTCCATAAAATATTTTGTGTTTCCTGAACTATGCATAAATGAATGTTGGCACTGTCAGAGCCCCTGAGGTATACTTAAAATTCATAAATATCTTAAGTTGGATGAAATGGAAAGAACATCACCATCTTTGGAACTCATTTGCGCAGGCTGCAGTTAATTGTGAGAAATTTGTACAGGATGTATTTCAGCTGTGCCAAGTGACCACCTCCTTCCTCTAGAAACATGAAAACAGAATATTCTGGCAGGTAAGGCTATAAGGCCCATCTAGGTCCTGATACGCTAAAGGGATTTTGTGACTGTAGGAATGCAGGCCCCTAGTCTGACTAGTTTAATTTGTATTGTGTTTCTAGAGGCCCCAGTTATTCTCTGTCTTCTCCTTCACAACTAGAAACAAAGACAGTATCAGCAGAAAAGGACCATTTAATCTACCCAGTCTGCCCATATGTGATTGCCTACTGTGCTGTGACAGCTCTTACGCGATCTACGCGTGACAGTACCATTAGCCGCTATCCCGCGGATGTGCATGCCGGCATTACTTCTGCTCCTGAGGAGCAGTAAGTATTAAAATAAAAAAAATTAGGGATAGTTAGGGTAGGTTTGGGTGGCAGGGAGCAGAGCGGAAGAGGGAGGAAAGATAGAGTTAGGTGTAGGAAAGTTCCCTCCCAGTCTGCTCCTTAATTGGAGTGGACTGGGAGAGAACTGGGGGAGGCTTGATTGTGTAGCTGTGCATTAATTTGTAAAATTTCCCCCTGCGTGCGCTCCCTCCTTTTAAAATCGACCCCTTAGAGTTCAGTTACCACCATTTTGTATAACTACATCATCAAAATTATGTTGTTAATATGTAATATTGTATGATCATCATATTGTATGTCCTTCATATGTGTATGTTTTAACCTGTTAACTGCCCCGATCTTGTTTTGGAAAGATGGTATACAAATACTTTTAAACAAATAAATAAATTGTGTCACAGTGGCAGGAAAGTGGAACTCTTGTTAGTATGGGGTGTCTTTGTTACATTTTGGTTACTATAGACAGTAGAAGAAGTAGTAGTACAAATGGGCCGGGAGGCCTGTTATACCTGCAGCTGGAGGATGGTGTGGACATTGACCAGGTAATGGCTGCTTCTCTGCTTTTGGGATGTGGCAGAGAGGTCTTGGCAGGTGGCTCTGAGTTGGCTGGAGAGGTGAGGGTTGACCCTGTGGGAGTAAGGCTGGCTCTGCTGGGCTGTGGCGAGGTGGCCATAACACCGGTAGCGGGGCTGTTGTGTCAGAGGTGGACCCTTGGGCTGAGGTGGGGTTGATGCAACCTGTAGGTAAGGACCTATGCGTCCCCACAATCGGTAGGTGGAGTGGGCTGATAGGCAGAGGCTGCTGGAGCTTCACCTATACCATCGGGTTGACACTTTGGGTGCCGGGGCCGGCAGGACTTAAGTGGGCCTCTGTATATAGTTGCAGGAGAAGTTGGTTCAGCTCAGAGACAGCAGGCGAGAGATGGTACAGTCTTACTCCGAACTGGATAATGACCTGGAAACTTGGGCGCCAATGGAACGAAGGCAGACAGAGGGCACTCGAGCAAAGGTAGGCCAAAGCCTGATGAATCCACATCCAGGGAGTAGGCAGAAGAGGCGTCCAATGGTAGGCTTGAGTCAGGGCTGGTGGCTATCCAGAGGCAGTGGCAAGCAAAGCTGAGGTCTGATCACGGAGATGGTCAAGAGCGTAGTCAAGCAAAGCTGATGTCTGATCACGGAGATAGTCAATAGTGTAGTCGGACGAAGCAAAGGTCGGGTCTGGAGATAGGCTGTAGTGTGGTCAGGCAAAGAGGAGGTCTGGATCTGGAGATAGGCTCTAACGTAGTCAGGCGAAGCAGAGGTCTGGGTCTGGAGATAGGCTGTAGCGTAGTCAGGCGAAGCAGAGGTCTAGGTCTGAAGATAAGCTGTAGCATGGTCAGGTGAAGCAGAGGTCTGGGTTTGGAGATAGGCTGTAGCGTAGTCAAGCAAAGGAGAGTCAAAGTTCGTGTAGTCAATCTGAAGCATAAGCAGGGCAGGAACGAGGAAACAGTAACCACAAACAATGAGGAACAGGAATGCAGGGAAGAGACGAATCTCTAAGTAGCAACAAGTACTCGACCATCGAGGAGACCTGTTGCAAAGGCACCGCTAGGGAGCGGAGCCTGAGCTTAAATACTATGGATAGGTTGATGCCATCATTCGGTGCCTCGGCTAGGTTCCCACCATGGTCCCTACTTAAGGATCAGCGATGCGTGCGCAGGCACGTAGGGAGGGACGCGGCGCGAGTAGTGGCGTCTCTCAGTGGGCCACGCGGAGAGGCCTGAAGAGCAGTGGCAGCAGGACTGGGAATGTTGGGGACTGTTGCAGGGCCAGAGGCACCTGGGGAGGCCTGATGACTGAGCTGGCAGCCCACCGCCGCCATCGAGGAGGAACCAGAGGCTGGAGTCCCTGTGAAAAGGTGAGGAGGCATGCCGCGGGTCTGCTGCGGACGGCATGCGTAACAGGGGCAAGATGGAAGTTGAGGAATTCTTGTGTTGGACTCAGGTTCAGAATTATTATGTACTTTTGTTGATTGTTTTTAATAAGCTGTGGCCTTATGTTTAACGCCAATCATTGTGTATGTGATGTTCATTGTGTGACTGGGGGTGGGAATGAGCGCCAGCTTTTCCGACTCCACAAAGTTACTGTACATATTGGGAACTTTGCTTTTTTTTTAAATTTTATTTTGCCTGGGAATTTCAATGTTAAAGCAAAAAAGAAATCAGTGGAAAAATGATTTTTCCACTGATTTTTCTCCTCTGTGTTACATCAAACTCATTTTTGCACTGACTTTTTTAAAATTATAACATTGAAATTCCCAGGCAAAATAAAATAAAAATTGAAAATGAAGATCTTCATATACATGCAATAGGCAGGGCCTTGTTCTAGCATCACTACTAAAATACAGGCTCCTTTCCATCATAGTGCCCGTCCATACCATGCTAGATCATGGGGGCTAGAGGTAGCCTTTAGGAAACACTTCCTTCTTCTTCTCAGCAATCCAATGTCTCTGCAACATCTCTCACATCCAAGTACTGCCCAGACTTAGCGAATGATGCAATACGGCTGAAAGGCACTACAGAGGTTACGTTTTGGAAAGCCATAGCGTGATACTGTAATTTTAAACTCTGAAAGGAAAGTCAAAGAACAGACCATTTACTTGTACATTTATTAGGGTTTGTTTTTTTTTGCTTACACTAATATCTCTGAGTTTATTAAAAGCTTATCGGCAATGTTTGCCTTTTCATACAATTAATGACATCTAGGTTTGTTCTTGTTCCTTTTCTGTCCTTGTGCTCATTTTGCTGTTGTCTGTGCTGTGGTATTCTAATTTATCCTCCCAGTCACTGCCTTATCTCAGTTTATCTGAGGCATCACTCTTCATGATTGTATTCAGGAAGAGGCAATGAGCTCTCCTGGAATGTCAAGGTCTGCCTTTGTAAGTTTCTTCAATTTGCTTCCCACTTGAGATTGACAAAAATAAATGAGCTTCTGCTGCAGATGTCTGACTCTGATAAGCAGAAATTCATTAGAGCAAAACATAGGCATGCAAAGATCATAAATTGGTAATTGATAATTTAGAAATAAATACAATTGGAGATTTTAGGATCTATTCATTAAAGTGTGATCCTGTTTAGTTCTGCAGGAAAATAGCCATTTTTGCTTGAATAATTATTGCTGTATTCATTAAGCAATGCTTCACAAACTGTACTGTGACAAAGTCCCTGATGTGTTGTGTTAAAGGCTTTTAACATCCCTTCCCACAAGCTAACAGGAGTGATGTTAAAAGACTTTAAATCTATTTATTTATTTATTTGTTTAAATCACTTATAAAATGTTTTTCTGTAAAAATGTGTCACTCAAATTATTTAAGGTTTTGTGGAACTTGAGGCATGTTGCCTTGGAAGATCCTCAGCAGATCCTCATTGGTAAGAGTTTGGCCACTTTCCCATACTAAACTTTATGGAATAAATGGCTTTACAAAATGTCTGAAACCTCATCCAGCTTTCTCATTCTATTACCATATGGTTAATTTAGGTATGAGTTGATATGACAAAGAGGGCTATACAATCTCTGTTAAGTTACCACCCCTACTAAGTTTCTTCTTGATATCCCTTGTATTAAAGGTCTCCCTGTTAGTAAAATGGGGGGGGGGGGGGGGGAGAGAAAGGCCCTGAAGCTTTAACATTTTGCTTATGAATGCAAGATCTCTCAGAAATAACACTCATGTTATTACTAATCCATTGATGGAGAAGGTGAGCAGAATTCAGTGACTACTCTATTATTTTAACCCCCCCCCCCCTCCCGACTTTCTCTGCTTTCATCAGGGAAGAGGTAGAAAAAGAGGTGATGATAGTCTTTTCCAAGTCTCTGTCTTTGCAAAGCATCGCTGCCACCCAACCCAAGGCATGAGTGACTTTGCGGAACATGGGAGGACTCCCTTATGGTTAACGTGCTGCCTGGTATATTGAGTCCCAGATTCTGAGGCTCACTCTTAGTCTTTACCTTACTGGAAATGCGTTGTTTTTTTCAGCATCACTAATAAATGATATCTTGTTTTGGACGACTTATATGTTGAGGACCATGGAGCTAGTAATCCCTATTTTTTTCATTGATGGCATGATGACATGGTTTTTACATAGAATGTGTGCTGTCCCACTCATGAGTGAGACCATATCCTGGATTTAATTTTTCTATCCTATGACCTATGTCGTCAATGTAGGTTAGAGAATCTATTGGGTTTTCCAGTTTCTTGGAGAGATCACTTCTTATGAAAATGTACTTTTCTTTTCTTGTAGACTATTCCATCAGCTAAATCTATTTGCAAGAGTTAGGATAATCAAACAAATTACTCCTTATTCTTTTCCTAATAGTGAAATTCTAGAATCAGTAGATTTTAATGTCTATTCCTGGAACAGGGAAGTGGGAAGAATTATGGACTTCTTGGCCCCAGAAAAGTTAGTCCAGATTAAAAATAAGTCATCCAACCTAGTATTCGAAGGATCTTTGCTGTTTAAAATACAAAGGTCATAGACTGGATTACTTTTGGTTAAGGTCTCAGTCTAGCATAATATTTATGTATCGCTTTACTGATTTAAAAAATCACCCAAAGCGATATACAATGTTAAAACATATAACACAACAACCTTAAAATAAACCAAACTAGAATTAAAATAATAAAATATGAGCGGAAATGAAATACAAATAACACATGAAAGTAAAAATAAGAATCAAAATATAGGACCCTTCATTTAACTTGCTCTACACTCGGGTCAGGCAATATCAACAGAATAAAATGCATTACAAGATGAGGACATAAACCACGTTTTTAACTTTTCTTTAAACTGTTTCAAATTAGTTTTATTTCTCAAATCTAGAGGGAGCTTGTTCCATAAAGCTGGAACACTTCCACTAAATGATCTTTTCTGCAATCTTGAATGGTGAAAAAAATTTGCATAAAAAATGTCCCTTTAGATTTTAAATTCCTATCGACCTCATGCCATTTTAGCTCTTTCCTGAATCTAGGAAAACTTGTTCCTCGCAAGGCTTTAAAGGCTATTACAATGTGATGTTACTGGCAACTAATGTTGCCAGTAACTAACTTGTTTACTTCATTTGTTCAATGTAAAAACTTCATTTTTTTTTTTAATTCTGTTCTATGTAAACCGCTAAATGTAGCGATAGTTACTGTTCCTTGTAAACCGGGGTGATATGTATATTATACAGGAACCTCCGGTATATAAATTATTTAAATAAATAAATAAATAAATAAATAATGGAATTGGACCAAAAGTGGACCAGGCAGAGTTCTTCTAGATATTCCTGTTACAATATATACACCGTTCTGGATTAAATGAAGCTTT
Source organism: Rhinatrema bivittatum (assembly GCF_901001135.1). Classification (NCBI taxonomy): domain Eukaryota; kingdom Metazoa; phylum Chordata; class Amphibia; order Gymnophiona; family Rhinatrematidae; genus Rhinatrema; species Rhinatrema bivittatum. Next base: position 546,684,293 of record NC_042615.1, read on the forward strand.
CAAATGAGTTTCCCTGATAAACAGAAGAGTATTAAATCACCTGGACTGGATGGCATACACTCCAGGGTTCTGAAAGAACTAAAACACAAAATTTCAGACCTATTTCAATTAATTTGTATCTTATCATTAAAATCTTCCGGTATATTTAGGTATATTTAGGATATTTAGGAATGGTTCATGGGTGATCCGGGAAACTATAGACTGGTGAGCATGACTTCACTGCTGGGAAAGATCATGGAAACTGTTATAAAGAATAAAATCACAAAATATTTAGATAGACATGGTTTAATGGGATACAGCCAGCATGGATTTACCCAAGGGAAGTCTTGCCTCACAAATCTACATTTTTTTGAAGGGGTGAATAATCATGTGGACAAAGGTGGACCGGAAGATGAGGTATATTTGTATTTATAGAAGGCATTCAACAAAGTACCACATGAGAAGCTTCTAAGAAAATGAAAAAGTCATGGGATAGGAGGTGATGTCCTTTTGTGGACTGCAAGCTAGTTAAAAGACAAGAACCAGAGAGTAGGATTAAATGGTCTATTTTCATAGTGGGATAAGGTAAATAGTGGAGTGCCTCAGGGATCTGTACTTGGACCAGTGCTTTTTAATATATTTATAAATGATCTGGAAAGGGATACGACGAGTGAGGTGATCAAATTTGCGGATGACACAAAATTATGCTGAGTAGTTAAATCTCAAGAGGATTGTGTTAAATTGCAGGAGGACCTTGCAAGACTGGAAGATTGGGCTTCCAAATGGCAGATGAAATTTAATGTGGACAAGTGCAAAGTGATGCATATAGGGAAACATATTCCTTGGTGTAGTTACACAATGTTAGGGGCAGATTTTAAAAAGTTGCGCGAGCGCGTACTTTTGTTCGCGCAGCAGGCGCGAATAAAAGTATGCCTGATTTTATAAGATACGCGCGTATCTTATAAAATCTGGGGTTGGCGCGCGCAAGGCTGCGCAAAATTGGCAGCCTGCACGCGCCGAGCCGCGCAGCCTGCCTCCATTCCCTTGCCCTCCCCGCACCTTCCCCTCCCTTCCCCTCCCTAACCCACCCCCCCGGCCCTATCTAACCCCCCCCTTAACTTTGCGCGCATCGGCCGGCAGCCCCACTCCGTCCTCTGGTCCCGGGGGCTGGTCCGGAGGCCTCGACCACGCCCCCAGGCTGGCACCACGCCCCCGGGCCCGCCCTCGAAACGCCACGGCCCGCCCCCGAAACACCGCGTCAGTAGGCCCCGCCCCCGACACGCCCCCTTACAAAAGCCCCGGGACTTACGCGCGTCCCGGGGCTTTACGCGCACCGGCAGCCTATGCAAAATAGGTGCGCCGGCGCGCGAGGGCCCTGCGCGCGTAAATCTGGAAGGATTTATGCGCGCAGGCCTTTGAAAATCCGCCCCTTAGATTCTATCTTAGGAGTTACCACCCAGGAAAGAGATCTAGGTGTCATAGTGGATAATACATTGAAATCGTCGACTCAGTGTGTTGTGGCGATCAAAAAAGCAAACAGAATGTTAGGAATTATTAAGAAGGTTGTTAATTTCTTGGTGGTTGTATTTTTATGTTTTTGATGTGACGGGCCTCCCATACAGGAAGCCTTAACTGACACCAAAAATAAAAGACCCCATTTTGGATGGGGGAGACTGCCCAGGATGCATCTATAGAGTGTGACTAGCCTGTAGAAAAGTAAACCTTGCTTATTCATGTTAACTGAAATTGAAAAACATAAGAACATAAGAAATGCCATACTGGGTCAGAGTCCATCAAGCCCTGTTTCCAAAAGTGGCCAATCCAAGTCACAAGTACCTGGCAAGTACCCAAACATTAGATAAATCACAAGCTACTATTGCTTATTAAAATTACCATAATAGCAGTTTATGGATTTAACATCTAGGAACTTATCCAAACCTTTTTTAAACTCAGTAACACTAATTGCTGAAACCACATCCTCTGGCAATGAGTTCCAGAGTTTAACTATGTGCTCACTGAAAAAGAATTTTCTTCGATTTCTTTTAAATGAGCTACTTGCTGACTTCATGGAGTACCCCTTGGTCCTTCTATTAACTGAGAGAATAAATAACCTATTTACATTAACTTGTTCAAGTCCTTTAGCCTTTCCTCATAGGGCAGCTGTTCCATGCCCCATATAATTTTGGTTGTCCTTCTCTGCACTTTCTCCAGTGCAGCTATATCCTTTTTGAGATGTGGTGACCAGAACTGCACTCAGTATTCAAGGTGTGGTCTCACCATGGAGCGATACAGAGGCATTATGACATCCTCCATTTTATTTACCATTCCCTTCCTAATAATTCCTAACATTCTGTTTGCTTTTTTGATCGCCACAGCACACTGAACCGACAATTTCAATGTATTATCCACTATGACGCCTAAATCTTTTTCCTGGGAGGTAACTGCTAAGATAGAACCTAACATTGTGCAATTACAGCATGGGTTATTTTTCCCTATATGCATCACCTTGCACTTGTCTACGTTAAATTTCATCTGCCATTTGGAAGCCCAATCTTCTTATCTCACAAGGTCCTCCTGCAATTTATCACAATCCACATGAGATTTAACTACTCTGCATAATTTTGTGTTATCCGCAAATTTGATCACCTCACTTGTTGTCCCCCATTCCAGATCATTTATAAATATATTAAAAAGCATCTATTTAGTTTCCTTAGTAACATGCAGAATGAGCACTAGATGGCATGCCTTCTGGTAAATTTACACTCTGCATTTGGCTGGGCAAATTGGGAAGTGGTTGCTGTTCTGTGTGGGAGGTTTCCCTTTAAGAAGGTTGGGCACCTAAGTTACTGTAGAGGGAATTGTCCTCCGTTATAAAAGGGATGACTTAGGATTTTGGTGGAGAATTAGTGGAGAGAATCCATCTGGAGGTGAGAGGTCATCCAGGGCAGCCTCTCTATAGGGAAAGCAGCCAAGGAGAGGTAAGTCTCCATAAGGAGGAACAATCAGGCGACCCTGCCTGAGTCCCAGGAGGTAGGGTGGAGAAGCGTGAGAAGTCTGCTGATGGGAGAGTGTGGAGTAGAGAATGTCAGAAGGCTGAACGCCAGGACCCTGGGGGAGATTCATGACTATTGCCTGGATAGGAGCTGGGAGAAAGAGATTCTGGAGTGAAAAGTGTTTCCTGATCCTTGGAGAAGAGATAATAAATGTGCAACAAGTAGTGAGCACTGGAAATGTCTTGTGAAGTATTGTGATAACCATAGTCTCTCAGAGAGAAGGAATCGTGGTATATTAGAAGTGATAATTGTATTTATTATTAGCGCTTTGAACTGTTGGATGAGAGAGATGAAAAGGAATGTTTAAATATGATTCTCCTAACTGGGGGGCGGGGGGGGGGGACGATGACAAATGTACTTGGTTGTGGAAGTACAAATACCTTTAACTCTCTAGCTGCACCCAGATGTGGTCAGTGAATCTCTATTACTATAGTCTATGCTCTGACTGCTGGTAGTACCAGAAAAAATAAAAGTTCTATTTGTTAGAATATGCTTTGGAATGAGTCCCGTTGTTCTGTAATTCGGGGGGTTGGGGGTGGGGGGTAAAGCAGAAAACAATCTAGCAATCATAGAGGATCATAGAGGTAGTTGGGAGCTCTATCCAGGTAAGGACACTTGCACACTTCCATCTTTTGGGCCCAGGTTCACTACACCGACCCATGCTCCTTTTGAACCCCATCCTGAGAGACTGGCCCTTGGCTTCCAAAGTGGCAGGCCCTCTCTCATTCTATGTAATCCCTATTACACATGTTATTATGCCTCTGGTTCAGCTATGTACACTGCTTTGGACAGTCAGATAATTGACTGGGGAAGTGGTAAAATAAAATAAATATTGGGAGATATGTTCAGTTCTTTCCCACAGAGACATACTCCTGTGCATGGTGTTTTGCACATCTCATAAGAACATAAAATGTGCCATGCTGGGTCAGGCCACGGGTCATTGAGTCTAATATTCAGTCTCCATCAGTGGCCAGTTCAGGTCACAAGTATTCTGTAGATTCCAAAAAGCAGAGCAATTTATCGTTGCTCACTCCACAGGGATGAACAACAATAACTTTCTCAAGTCTACCTGGCTAATAGCTTTATGGAGTTTTCCTCCAGGAACGTATCCAAACCTCTTTTAAACCCTGCTGTGCTTGTCACCCTCGCCATGCCTTCCAGCAATAAATTAACTCCAACTTTTCTATGGGTGTTAGTTTCATGGAGCGTCCCCTTGAAAGGGTAGATAACCGTCCCCTATTTACCTGTTCCACTCCACTTATGATTTTATAAACTAATTATGTACATCGCTTTGGAAGTTTTTACTGTAAAAACTGGAAAGCGGTTAAGTTTTTTTATTAGATAATAAAATAAAGTAATAAATACACTTCTGTCCTATCTCCTCAGTCATCTGTTTTCCAAGCTGAAGAGCCCTAACCTGGTTAGCCTTTCTTCCTCTTTATCATTTTTGTTGCTCTTCTCTGTGCCCTTTCTAGTTTCATTATTGCCTTTTCTGAGATGGCCAGAACTGCATCATGGATTGCTACAGAGGCGTTATGACATTCTCCATTCCCCTCCAAATTATTCCCAACATTCTATTTGCTTTTTTTTGATCACTGCCACACACCGAGTTGAGGATTTCGAAAATTGTCCACAAGGACTCCCAGGTCCTTTTCCTGGCTGGCGATTTCTAATACAGAAGCCAGCATGGTGACCTGCAGCTGGGATGACCGACTGGAAGTTCCTCTTCCCCCTTAAATGAGCTGTCAGGCAGATAAAATGACAAACATGGACCGACACCTCATCTCCACCAATTGCTGTTTTTTTCCTTTTCTTTTCTTTTCCCATTTTCTCTCTTTATATCACCTTTACATCTCCTTCTTGACCCAAGACAGCATCCTTGGGCGAGATAAGTTCTCTTGCTAACCATGATGGCTAGAGTGGGGTCGCAGTTCTTCAATGCCATTTTATGTCTGGTAAGAGCCAGCCCAGTAGCAGGCTCTGTTCCTTCCTTTTCTGTGTCTCAAGCGCATTGCCTCTACAGAATTCCCAAGATCTACCGATCCTGTGGAACAAGAGACATGAGCAGGAGCCCTCTGTGCCATGATACTATACAGAATATTTTGATGGCAATCACAATATAAGTTCAAATTAATATTTTTACTTTCAGTGTCATGGTGCAACAAATACCCCCTTTTGTATTTCCAGTAAAACTGCATCTGTTTTACAGAAACAAAAATTGATTTTAAACTACCTTTACATCTTTTTCTAAGTAAGGATTGGGTTGTGACTGCATAATATTATCCTTTTTGGTTTTGCAAATTTCGGTTTGACTTTGAACTGATATCGTACTTTCTCTCTCGATGGAGAGCTAGCAAGACCTGTGGACATATTGCATTACACCTGTGTGAATTTCTTCATCAGCAGATGAGCAGAAGAAGCACGGGCTGACTGAATGGCAGATGTATACAAAAGACAGACTGGATCTGATGTGTTAGGCAAGCTATTATTTACCATAGCTCTCTTCAGTTTACCTCTTGGGTACCTGAAATGCCATGGATTTCTGCTAACCATAAAATAAGATACTTATAAAAGGCAACAATTAGTAAAGTACAGCCTGAGGGGGGAAAAGTCATCAAAGCACAAAATGTCTCCATTTTTTCAATATGTTTCAATTTTTCACCTTACATATTTACTATATACCAGCTTTAAGAGTACAAGCTTTTAATTGCATGTGTTTTATGAAAATGCTGTATGCTAGAATTTTGATTTTTCCCTTCCTTTTTTATTTACAGTCTATCATATATAGTTTTGAAAATTATTTTTTCTAGAGCAGTCTTCCCATCTTAACTTGAAAGATACTCTACTGTACTGATCTCCAAGGAGAAAAGCACAGCCAAATTAGATTTAGAGTTGAAAATAATATATATGTACTATCAAAATGAGAAATTCAATTTTATTTTATTATTTATAAGTTTAACAATTTACATTTCAAGAAAAAAGACATCTTGATTTGAAAACAGAGAAAGCATTAGTAAAACCAAACGTACTACAAATCACCTTAGGAAATATTATCTCTCTCTAAACCCCAAGTCCTCAATATGGGGAACCAAATACCACTACCACAGGTATAACATTATCTGTAGAAACAGAAAGGAAAAAGACCCTGCTATACAGAGAGCTAAAACATTATTCGGACCCTAATGCCAATGTTTATCACTCACTCAGTCGTAATTGGAGAAGAGCTTAAAACAGATATAACTTTATCAGAGAGGAAAGAAGAAAGCTGATTTGGAAAGAAAAATATATATGAAAGACCATGGTATTTGACATTACATTTACAGGGAAATTTGAGCAAAAGTAACACTCCAATCTCAATAACCCTTGGCCTTAACAACAAAAATTGTTGCCTTCTTTTCTGGGTCACCCTAGACAGGTCTGGGTGACCTGTCTAAATGGTATCTAAACGGTGGCGGAAAAACATCCTTAATGTCCATTGTTTATCAGCTTCAAGAAGAAATGACACCACTAATGTTGCAGGAGTAACTAAAATCCTTCTGAGATGTTTCTAGCAGATCTCTTAGGTTCATTGAAGGAGGCACAGTGGGAGTAAAAACCTGAACTCTTTTCTGATCTGCAGAGTCCTTCTTTTTAAAAGGAGGAATGTGGTAAACTCTAGATGTTAAAGGAAGAGCCTGCTCAGGAACTTTAAGAATTTCCATCATATATTTCTTCCACATGTCCTTAGGAGGAGTATATTGATCTTTAGGGACATTTATAAAACAGAGATTTTTCCCTCTAAGCTGATTTTGCATTTGCTCCAGCCTCATAGAAAACAACTGATTCTCTTTAATCAAGGAAGTATAAAGGGAAGATTTTTCCTTTGTATCCTCTTCCAGTAACTCAATAGATTTCCTGTTTCTTAAAGCTTCTTTTTCCACCACTTTCAAACAATTATCCAAATTTCCCAAATAGGTATATACAGGAGCCATTTGATTAAAGATGTTAATGTTCAAAGTTTGAATTTCCTCCCAAATAGAACCGAGGGAAATTTCAGCGGGTCTTACCAGATCTGTCTTGGCGATCTCGGGCAATACCAGCGCTTCTCCAGCTGCAGGCTGAGGCCCAGTGCTTCTGGCATTGTCCCTGGCTCCCAGCACTGGAATAAAGAAATCAGAAGCCATCTCTAATGCAATTTCAGTGTCGGCCTGTCCTCCCGAGGCTTCACCAACCACGGGTTCTAAGAACACTCAAGGCTGAACTGGAGATTTACCCTCTGCTGGGTTAGTCGGAGCCATCCGTTCTTCTGGGGATAGAGTTCGCAGCTCAAGGGAAATGTCGGGTAGTACTTTCTCCCGAGCGCCTCCCAGCGAGTTAACTCCCGGATCTAATAATCTCTGTTGAACATGAGCGTCAATCGGGCCAGAAATCGCAGGTAAAGATGCAGGCAGAGCTTCTCTTTCCCTGGCCCGTCGTTTTCTCGCGGAATGAGGCATTTTAAGGCAAAAACCAGCGAGGCCTAAACAGAGCAATCTCATGCTCAGCAAGCAGGGTTGGCCATCTTAGGTTCCGGACACAAGCTCAAGCAATTAAATTTAATTGTAATGAAGTAATAACATGTTTATGCTCATGATACAGAGATTTCATGAGTATGAAATCCAGAAATCAAATTTCTAGGGTCCTCCATAAAGAAGGTATATAAAATCTTTTTCTTTCCTCTCTTCTTTTATGTTGGTATATAAATACTTGCTTTTGCTTAAACCATCATTTAAAATTGTTTTGCATTATATTATACTTGACACAGTTGTTTCCAAGTGCCTATCTGATCTGGGGCTTATTTACAGGCAAACAACCCTTTATGGAATTACTGCAGGACCCATAAACAAAAGTGTTCATCATTAAGGGTGTTCCTTTCCTTAAAAAGGGAAGGAAACAGACTAATAATCATGTTTTTACTCTCAGATTTTAAAAAGAAAAATATTTAAATTAAAAAACAAATCCTTGGATTTCCCAGGTGTGTTTATATACAATTGAATACTGAAAACAATACTAAAACTATTTCTTCCTGCACCTTTGTACATCCAGCTCAGTCAGAAGCAGGGATGGAATAGGGCACCATGAATCCTCATTTGCATTTTTAACATCAGTAAAGCTCTGCACTCTAGATGGATGCTAGGTTTCTGCTCTGATTGTTCTTTTACCTGTAATGACATCATTCAGTCTCTCAATTGTGGAGGGATATCCCATGATTCCTGGATTCTGGACATGCGACTTTTGGCCCTATTTTCAAACAATGCTGCTGCTTGAGAGCATTTCCTAATATTTTCTGTGATTTATGCTCTTTTGTGGACTGTGATTTTCATTCATATGTTCTTATAATTGTTGTCTCTGTTTTTATAGAATGCTTGCTACTTATCATCTGTGAGGTTTACCATATGCCCCCTTGGGACAGCTCTTTGCAAAATCATCCCACGTTAGGGAAAGACTCTCTGGACGTCGCTGCCTCCAACTTCCATCTCTGTGAAATTAACTGTTGTAGATAAGTACCCTTTATTAACATAACAATCATCTTTTCAGCTTTGCAATAGCAGTATTGTAGATTCATGTACTGTTCAATGCAAATTTGTTTTTCACTATTGACTCTCACTGACTTAGCTTCAAAAGGATATAAGTGGTCCCTTACTAGTGACTTCACTGTCTCCATAGACACTGGAAGATGAGGTAAGATAGTAAGCGAGGTAGTTGTGTTGAACACTCCATAGTGGGAGGTGTCTTTTTATTTTGAATGGTTTAACTGAACTCATGAGCCCACTTGACTCTGGGAGGTTGGGAGTTGTCTCTCCAAAGGAGAGTTCTATCTATCCTGTCTTCTGCCCTGGGAAGGTGGTCATGGGCCCAAGGTCACATTCCCAGGCATTCAGAATTTGGGAGATTTTCTGCCTTGGAGTCCAAGGTGGATTCCTGAGATATCCTATAGGGGAGATAGATAAGCCCATACTCCTGTCTAAGAGGGATTTCTTCAGAGTGTTGAAGAAAGAGGATAATGTAAGACTGACTTACAAAGATATTTACTCAAGTAAAATGGCCTGACTGAAATGTGGCTAAAAGTATGTGTGGGTTCCATAGTGTGTGCTGTGCACTTTAAGCTGCATTAAAAAGAGGAGTTCTAGTAAGAACTGTGTAGTAATCACAAATGAGAGAGTACGGACTCCCTACTCCTTACATCACAACATACATAGGGAACCCTATAACCACTAATCTCTATAACATTAACAATCACAATATACTGTAATCTGTTATCACTGTTTACAAGTATTATCAATTAGTAACAACTAATACATACAATTTTTTATATTTATTTATTAATTACATATATTGATATTGTCTTAAAAAAGAGTAATGATACAAAGACATGTGCAATCTCATATACATCAATACCCCAACTCATTTAGCAGCAATACATTGACATTTAAAACCATATACCCACTACATTCACTCATCCACATACACTCCCCACCCATAAGAACCCATCTATTACATTTAATAAGTTCACCCCCCAGTTATTAACATAAGGTGCTAAGCATGACTTCTTATCGAGCCCTACACAGACTCTTTCCACGGGAGCAGTTCACAACGTAATAGATGGGTTCTTATGGGTGGGGAGTGTATGTGGATGACTGAATGTAGTGGGTATATGGTTTTAAATGTCAATGTATTGCTGCTAAATGAGTTGGGGTATTGATGTATATGAGATTGCACATGTCTTTGTATCATTACTCTTTTTTAAGACAATATCAATGTATGTAATTAATAAATAAATATAAAAAATTGTATATATTAGTTGTTGCTAATTGATAATACTTGTAAACAGTGATAACAGATTACAGTATATTGTGATTGTTAATGTTATAGAGATTAGTGGTTATAGGGTTCCCTATGTATGTTGTGAGAACTGTGTAGGCCAGAAGGAGTAAATCAGTATGCACATAAAAGGCACTTACATAATTTCTAAGGTGTGCTCATAAAAGCTCCTACACAGGCTATTGGAAAACTGCCCCATGGGTTATTATTGTGATGCTATATATTTCAGATTGTGGGCTCTTGAGTTAAGAATGGCTCTGTTGTGTGAGGCAGATGAGCGACTGTTACCCATCCCTCAATCCATTGTATTCTGTATTATGCCATTACACTATGTCAGCATTGCATCCTAGGAGGCTTGGGTGGAAACATCTTTGCTGGGCTTCAAAGACCTAAAGCATTCTTTTCGAAGGAAGCAGTCCTCCTTGATAAGCTCATAAAGGAATGGGCAAGACAAAACTTGATTTGTTTTTCTTTTAACTAAGGAGTGAGAACCATTAACACCAGACTACTGAAACAATGCAAGTCACGCTGTATCCTTTCATCAACCTAAGATAGTACACATATTGTAGCTTTTCCAAAATAGCAGTAAACACACAAGAAAAATAATATATACCCTTCTTCAACTATTATCCACTGTTTGTGAAGTTTTCCATTGTACTATGGATACTAGATCTGTTCATATTTAGACACAGAATCTCTCTGATAAGCAGTAACCTTAGTCTATACCCACTGTCCAATCGTTTAACAACACCCAGCGTAGATGGACCTTCAGTTTGCTTCCATTTCTAACCCCCTGCCCTTTCAGTGTAATATAGTGAGCCCCCACTACAGTAGCTGAGGTGTGCTAATGAAAATGGGGTTTCAGATATTATCAGAGGGGGGTAACCCTATGAAGGAAACCAAGAAGGGGAGGGCAGAAAGGGAATTCTCCTTCCAACTGAGTCTCCCTTAGAATGGAAAAATGGGTCCAAAACCCACCCAGCACATCCCTCAGGGGTAGAGGGGGAAGGCAGAACCCAAATTTCAAAAGCAAAATTTAAATGTATACAGATGAAAGATCATTCAAGATACTTCAAAACTGGTAAATTTTATTTTCAAGCAAGAATTATTAATGTTGTATCTACCATGAATACTATCTTAACAACAAAACAGGATAACAGATGTTTATATACATGTTCACTTTTAAGAACTATGTTCTTATTTATTTTCTTAGCTCCAAGAATGAACAGAACCGGCTCTGAATATAAACCAAAATAACTATCCTCTGTTATTCCTCTCCTTCAACAGTGGCCTATTAAAGATGGAGTTTTAAATCTATAATTGTTTAAAGAAGCTTATTCTTTGTATAAACTCTTTTTCAGATGTTCTTAATGGAACCAGCTGATGAATGATACTTTGAAAAGATTACTAGGAGACTTCTCTGATAAGTATGTTAGTCATTATTTGTGTCTCTCTTTCTCCTGTTGTTCTCCTTTTACTGTTGAGTTTTCTGTTTGTGAGTGTCCTTTTTCTTTAAAACTTTCTGAAGGTATAAATAGCTATTGGTCTAGCTAGACTTTCTGGTGGAAGAAGTGCCAGTGTACATTTATCTGTGTCCTTATTTGAGTAATTTGAGTGTGATTCACTGGTGTTAGGGTGCACTACTTCTTCATCCTCTTACATAGTCTGAGGTTTGATGATAGGGGGCGCTGTTTGCATTCACTGCTTAATTAGCTGAGAGGCACTGGTAGATTTTCTTTCAGAAACCCTTTTTATCAAAAAATAAATCATAATTAAGTATCCCTATTTCTATTAAGACAAAGAGGGGGGTTTTGGCATGTATTGGAAGCGCTGACTCAAACACACAGAAAATTTCCTCTCACTTTATATGTTTAAACTGTTTCAGTTCAAGGTTGTCACTAGAGTCTTAAAGTTGTAACCTGTACAGATAATACAAATGCAGCTTTGGATCTTTGATCCTTTTTATACTGAAACTGTATAAAAGAAAGAGATCACTATTTTCTCCTTCTTTGTGTTTTCTGTTTCTGATCACTGTTGTGGTATAAAAAAAATTGCTTTCACATAAATCCTCCTTTCCTGAATTTAAACTAACAGGTTCACTTAATTTTTTACAACTTTTAGAATACAACCCAGCTTTAAGATCAGGCATGCTTATTTAAAGAAGAGGTGAGCCCTTCCCTTGCCTTCTTATACAGCACATTTATTTTATATGGGATTTTACTGGAGATAATGACAATATCCCAGAACAATATTCCTGCCAGGAAGTTAAAAGGTATTTTAGCTCCAAATAATGATTATAGGTTAAGGTACCACTGTAGTTTACAGGTGAGAGACTTTTTTTTTTTTCAAAAGTGATGCTTCTCACACTTCCAGAATTCTTTAGCCTTTCACACTTTTTCTAACAAATAACAAGAAAATATTCCACAGCCTTGGCTAAAATTTATTTTTACCTGATCCTTTTCTGTCTCTTACCTGGGCAAACATCTTCAAATTTGCATTTGACCATGCTACGTTTCACACACATACAACCAATTCCATCTTAAAGGTGCTTATACCTTCCCTCAGTGTCCTTTTTCCAGTAAAAATGGCACTTAGACTCTCAAAGAGCAGCTGCTCTAAGCTCCTTTTCTGAGTTGTGCCCCACATCTCTCTCTGCACCTGCTGCTCCTCTCTCAGAATGATGGGGGCTGCTTTTGCAAAACTGAAGGTAAAATCTCTGCAGCTCTACTCCTCCCGTCCATCCCAGGGAAAGGAAAAAGAGTTCCTGCAGCTGCCTGCACATCTTCCCATGCAGTATCATATTCAGTGAGAGAAAATCCCAGCAATGCTTTCTTACAGCTCCAGGATTCAGATCAGTAAAAAAAAAAAAAAAAAAAATTACCCCCTTATTTTCATATTTTAATCTCTGGGTGTACATTCACACCTAGCAGCCAAATAGATCTGTTGTATCAACAATTGTGAATATGGGTTACACTCTGAGACTGGAATACTTAATAAAACATATCAGGGTGTGGGAACTGACTCAATACCTATAATAGGTTTATTTAAACATGAATTCCCCTTCCAATACTCCACTGTAATAGGACAGGTCCACCAGATATGGGAAAAGGATCTAGTCACCCGGCAGCCCCTCCAGCACTTATCATTTACATGCAGAAAAATTGAATATAACTTCTCAGGAGTTAAATACCATCGCAGTAGAACCTTATAACCATTTTCTAAGACAGGGACAGATATACAACTCTTAGCAAGTGTCTAAAAAGGCCAGATCCCACTCTTACTCCTCAGAAAGAGCTTCTAAATCTCTTTTCCGTGCAATATTATGTGCTGGAGCTGATAACAGTTCTTTATTCAGCAAGCTATATACACTTTGTTATTGCATTTGTTTTTCTTTTCCTGATTATGGCATACTTACGAGCCTTTCCTAACACCTTCATGCATTTCTTTGTAACGCCTTTGAGAAATCACTTTTATACTTCTAAACAAAAATGTTAGATTTCTAATCTTTTATTGGCCTCCTTCCCCACTGGTCGTTATGGAGGTGCTGCGTGTGGCTTTTTTTTAAGTCATTCAGATGAAGCTGTGCGGTGATTTGAAGATGTGGACAAATGCTTTCAGGCTTCAAGCTCTTACTTCAAACTGACATCACAGCCGGAATATAGTCAATCTATTTTGTCTGCTGAATTCCAGATGCAATTGCATATTCCAAAAGAGATAATGAGGGTCAGGTAATTCTGTAGTGAGTCTCAAAATTGCTCCAGTATAGCGTATTTGCATTGTCTATGCAGACCACTGCCATTGGGAGACTTACATGTTTGTGCAGAATGGCAAATATCTTTCTGAGAATGAGCAAATTCCAAATCCCGACCATGTCCTGACATTCACCCATGTTCACATCTTCCAAATTTGGCAGAATAAGCCCCACAAGGGTTTAGGTTCCTAACTTTGGGAATTAACTGCCTAATTCACTAAGGGGTTGATTTTAAAACATATGCCTGTGCGTCCATGTGCACACGCTACCCAGTGCGTGCGCACATGGACGCGCAGTTTTATAACATGCGCACGCCGGCACATGCATGTTATAAAATCCGGGGCGGCGTGCACAAGGAGGGGTTTGAAAACTGCAATTTATGTGTTGCGACGAGATTGGGCCTCCCTCAGTTCCCTCCCAATCCATTCCAATTAAGGAGCGGACTGGGAGAGAATTTTCCTACCCCCCCCCCCCCACCTACCATCCCTCCCTCTTCCCTTCTCCTTCCCGACCCCTTAAAATGCCCTACCTTTTTTTTCCTTTGTTTTAAAACTTACGCCAGTTCCTGAGCTGGCGTAAGCAGCGCATGCCGACAGGCTGCCGGCGCACGATCCCCAGGCACAGCAGCAAATGGCCGCTGTACTGGCCAGATCTACCCTGCCCCCGCCCCCTGGACCGCCCCTTTCTGCCCTCCCAGACCACCCATTTTCTTCGGCCTCGCTCTTATGTGCATAATGAGGGTTATACGTGTGGCTGGGCCCTTTTTAAAATGCGCACGGCGCATGCAAGGCCCAACCGCACGCATAATTCCTGTTTTTTTTATGTGCGCCGGCCATTTAAAATCGGGCTGTAAGGCTTTTCTCCCATTCTGTGTCTATGGGAAATACCTTGATGAATCAGGCCCTAAGTTCCTAAATTGGCCCTTATGAAAACTGACTAGGGTTGAGTACCTAAATTTAGGTTTCTAGCTTTACTAAGCTCCTAAATTAAGGAGTGGGTAGCTACAGGGGCAGAGTTCGGGTGGTGAGAAAAGTTAGGTTCTTAGCACTGAATGTTAGCATTAGGCGTGCATGTATAAAATAGCATATATGTGAGTATACGCTGTTTAAAAAGCCACAATATATGCGTGTATACCAGAGACTGCAAGTAAACTTATGCATATAACAAAGGGGTGGGCCAGGGGTGTCCAGGGAGTGGCCAACAGCTACATGCATAAATTGCTGTTTTATAGCCTGCCAGAGTGATGCATGTCTTTTACTTGTGTACATTTACTACTGCTCAATATCTGGTATAAGTGGTCGTAAACATAACAAAAGTGAAAAAATGACTGGGTGTGGGGGTCTGGGTGAAATGGGGAGACTTCAGGCTGAAGAGCCAGGAGGGTCTTCACGAGCTGCAGGTGGACTGGGTGAACTGGCAGACTAATTGGTAAAACTGGTTATTTCATTGCCGCGCACATGTTATAAAATCCCCTGACTTACGCACATAAAAGCCGACTTACGGGAGAGTAAATTCATCTAAGTAACATGAGTAAAATCTATTTGCTTACCGCTTTAAAATTCAAAATACAAATATGTGGGTATATCATTTGCTCACACTTATCCAGCTAAATTCTGACTTATCTGGTTAAGTCTATTTCAGTAGATGTACGAAGAGAGGCTGAAGGAACTAAATATGAATACCTTGGAGGAAAATAGGTGCAAGGGAGATATGTTACAGGCCTTCAGATACCTGACAGGTATTAATGACGCACAAACTTCCAACCTTTTCCATTGGAAAGGAAACGGTAGAATTAGGGGTCACGACATGAAACTTCAAGGAGGACTACTCAGAAGGAAATATTTCTTCAAGGACAGGGTGGCGGATGCCTGGAATATCCTCCTAGAAGAGATGGTGAAGAAAAGAACAGTAAATGAATTCAAAAGGGCATGGGACAAACACTACGGATCCCTAAAGGCTTGAGGTTGGAAATGAAGAAAGGGGTTAGTGGAACATTTCTGCATGGAGGTAACCTGCACGGAGCGACAGTTACTACCCTTAACAGAACGCATGGAGGGAACCTGCACGGAGCGACAGTTACTACCCTTAACAGAACGCGTGGAGGGAACCTGCACGGAGCGACAGTTACTACCTGTAACAGAACGCGTGGAGGGAACCTGCACGGAGCGACAGTTACTACCCGTAACAGAACGCGTGGAGGGAACCTGCACGGAGCGACAGTTACTACCCTTAACAGAACGCGTGGAGGGAACCTGCACGGAGCGACAGTTACTACCCTTAACAGAACGCGTGGAGGGATCCTGCACGGAGCGACAGTTACTACCCTTAACAGAACGCGTGGAGGGAACCTGCACGGAGCGACAGTTACTACCCGTAACAGAACGCGTGGAGGGAACCTGCACGGAGCGACAGTTACTACCCTTAACAGAACGCGTGGAGGGAACCTGAACGGAGGGACAGTTACTACCCTTAACAGAACGCGTGGAGGGAACCTGCACGGAGCGACAGTTACTACCCTTAACAGAACGCGTGGAGGGAACCTGCACGGAGCGACAGTTACTACCCTTAACAGAACGCGTGGAGGGAACCTGCACGGAGCGACAGTTACTACTATAAGCAATTTGTTGGGCAGACTGGATGGACCATTTGGTCTTTATCTGCCATCATTACTATGTTACATAGCCCCATAAATCAGAACTTATCTGGTAAGTACCGCTACTTTTCTGGATAATTCCAAACCTGAACGGAGGGACAGTTACTACCCTTAACAGAACGCGTGGAGGGAACCTGCACGGAGCGACAGTTACTACCCTTAACAGAACGCGTGGAGGGAACCTGCACGGAGCGACAGTTACTACCCTTAACAGAACGCGTGGAGGGAACCTGAACGGAGGGACAGTTACTACCCTTAACAGAACGCGTGGAGGGAACCTGCACGGAGCGACAGTTACTACCCGTAACAGAACGCGTGGAGGGAACCTGCACGGAGCGACAGTTACTACCCTTAACAGAACGCGTGGAGGGAACCTGCACGGAGCGACAGTTACTACCCTTAACAGAACGCGTGGAGGGAACCTGCACGGAACGACAGTTACTACTATAAGCAATTTGTTGGGCAGACTGGATGGACCATTTGGTCTTTATCTGCCATCATTACTATGTTACATAGCCCCATAAATCAGAACTTATCTGGTAAGTACCGCTACTTTTCTGGATAATTCCAAATTTGCGCACGTTATGATTTTTACAAACATGAGCATGTGTGTGTGCTGTGCTTATCATTTGCCTGCAGGGTATTAAATACAATACTAAATTTGCATGCGTCCTTATACATGCGTATATGGGCACAAGCAAACAGTTTTGAGTTATCCTCTTAAGTTTTAGACTACAAAATTTAGGTGAAGTTTCAGCCAAAAATTTAGGTTCCTTTGACTGAAAATAGGTACATAATTTAGATGTGTAAATGTACGTGCTCGGGTTTTCTTTTGACTATCAGCCTTAATATGTTCAAAACAGAATAATGAAATCAGATGAGACTTTATATAGAAAAAAGAAAACTTACTCTTACAAGTTAATAGTATCAGGGAGTGCAAGGAAAAGAAATAATCAAACAAGAAAACCCACAAGCACATGCAGTGAAGGAGCTTATGTTATCTCAGACCTTCATAATAGGCACTACAGATCTGTAGAAGCAAGTGGGAAAAAGTCCTTTGTATTTTATTTTCCCTTCATCAAGAGTCAGAGCAAGTTTTAAAAAAAACACTGTATATTTTTAGCCAACATAGAAAATGTAGATCTATTCAGACTGGAGTGTACACCAGCTCATAATGTATCAATGTTTTAATATGAGCTCCTACGATCTTACCTTCAAAACTGCAAGCTGACAAAGGGGAAAATCAGGTGCACAGATACCGCAAACACAAGAGAAGTAGCATGAGTCTATGATTTAAATAACAAGTGTCAAAAGACATTATTTATGCTGAAATAGTGATCCTAACAATATAAGCTCCTTTTGAATTTATGAAGCTACTATCAACTCCCTCTAGGGCATTAAATGTCATAGCTACTGTCTGTGGTATTAATTTCATATACACTGAAAGCCGGTGCACACCTAAGTAATAGGCAATTTGGATTACTGCTGTAATGCATATGCTATACTGATAAATGAATAAATACATTACCTTGTAACTCATTAAAGTACTTTAAAAAGACATTTCTCTACTGAATGGCAAAGCAAATCTAGTAACTGAGCTAATCATTATTACTGTAATATATTATTCTGCATTAGAAAATAATATACAGGTACAATAAGCCCCCAATTACTGCTGACAATAATATGTAATAAATTTGTTACTCTCTACTGTCTATGAAGTAACCCCCATGGTGTTTATTAGTTCAACCAGACAACACACACACACCTTCCTTCAACTCTCATTTCAAGACCATCAGGTGGTGTAAGTTCTCAGCAAGTCTGCCTGTCAGATCAGGTGCTGGAAATAAGCTTTTATTATTTCAACCATCCTCCCAAACACATCAACCTCTGCTTCTCTCACACATAGTTTTGCTCTGCATAACAACTAATGTAGCTGCAATACATACTGTGATGGATATTATATATACTCTTGGACAGCGAAAGAAAGCTGACTGTAAGAAAAACCTCGGAAAGAGATCCAGAATACAAGAGATCAGAATAGGATGAAGACTTCAATTCCCATAAGACCCCGGGGGGCTCGGGAAGGGGAGGAACCACACAGGCCTTACATCCGCAAGGGGAGACGGTTTGGGAGCGGGGTGCGAATTTTCCAGGAGGGACGGGGCAGGACAGGACAGAAAAGGAAGGTGCTCTGTTAGAACCAGGAGAAGAGGGAGAAGAGATGGAGGTAAACAATGGCCCCAAGGAAGAGCCTGAGCCAATGAACCTAGAAGATCAGTGGTAGAAACTTCCCCAGGAAGAAGATACTTCAACAAGCTTTGCAGGTTAGGCTGAATCTATTTCTGATCTGGGTGGGGGGGGGAAGGGTCTATTTTCTGGGTAAGGGGAGGGGCGGCCGAAGGCTACCTTGTCCCTTCTGGTGGTTGCTACATTTTGCTTTGGTGTCCCCTGGTGGGCACACGGAAGACTGACCGAATAAAGAAACCCAGAACTAGATCCATTTAGATGTTTCAAGCAGCATAATAATAATGAACCTATTTCTTTTGGAGGGTGAGTCCGTTTCTCCGGTAGCCCCCTCTGCAGGTTAGGAGCTGTATGGGAACATTGCCGTGGGTGGATGTAGCAACAGCCAGAGAGGAAAAAGAGGAAAGTCTAAAACTTAGCTGCAGACTCTGGTGGGAGGTGGCAGCAGGGCCCGGAACCCCTCAGAACCAGGCCTATAGAGCCCGCGTCAGCCACACACTGTGGAGGAAGCAGTGGCAGAGAGACTATGTATGGCTGAAAGAGTGACTCTGTTATGTCAGAAGCTGACACTATTACAAGGTTAAAGACCGAGAACTACCAGAATGGCTTGGGATGGTGTCTGCTTAAGGTGGCTCATCAATGTGGGTATGGGGATCAAAATACATAGCCCTTGCACTCTGGGGCAGGAACAGTGTAGCTCTGTCATGTATGAGAAAGGAAACGACAGAGTGGTTAATGGAACAGAGACTGCTTTTGGGGCAGAGCTAGACTATAGAGCCTCGTTCCTCTTCACTAAGACTGTGAGAGGGGTTGCTTTGCTGGATGTTTGAACAGTGACTCTATTGGAAGAAATGAGGTAAAATTGTTGGCTATAGACTTTGTGCTCCTAAGGCATCACAAAGACTTTCTCCTGTACGTTTGCCTGCAGGATGGCATCAATTTTTTGAATTCTTGACATGTGAAAGAAAGGAAGGAATAGGGTGTCTTGGATAAAACCTGGGAAAGAGATTGGAAATTTGGCATGCTGATGTATAGATCATAACAATAGAACAATACACATACCCATCCCTACACATCGCAGAACACATAGCCTCCTTCTCACACTCCCAAACACATATTACATTACATTTCTGGCTTACATGCCACACTCCTCCAATAAGGAGCCAGGCTCCTTCTCACCCACCCATACACATCCCTAAATACATACTCTCCTTTCTCATCACACACACACACAGTGCTATCTTTCTGGAAAAATAAGGTGCCAGTACTCACATGCAGGATGCATTTTTGGGCAGATTTCAAATTTATTTATTTATTTATTTATTTATAACTTTTATATACCGAGGTTCAATTAACAGAATTAATTATCACTTCGGTTTACATTACAACCAGCAAACGACAACAATGACATAGTCTTGTCTTACATTGAACAATGCCCGGAGCGTGTAAATTCTGGCCTTTATGCGCGTGGCAGGGCCTTATGCGCGACGGGCGAAGTTTCCAAGAGGCCTGGCCATGCCTGCCCTTCCAGCTGAAGTAAGTTGCTGAACAAAGATAAAAAAAAAAAAAAATTGGATTTAGGGGGTGGGGAGAAGAGAGGAAGGGTAGGGAAGGTGAGGTAGGGGGATAGGGAAATTCTAATTAAGGAGCGGACTGGGAGGGAACTGGGGAAGGCTGGCATGCGTTGCCGCGCAGGAATTGCCTAAGTCCTCCCCCACCTTGCGTGCGCAGATTATAAAATCCAGCTCGCATGTACACATGGCCTCCGAATTTTATAACATGCACGCGCCGGTACGCGCATGTTATAAAATCAGTACGTCCATGTGTGCGCGCCGGGAAGTGCGGGCACATGAACGCGTGAGCGCTTCTTTTAAAATCTACCCCTAAATTGTTTTTGAGGGACCACAGGGCAAATCAAGAAAGTGGAGGGAAAAGGTCCTGGCAAGCATGGTCTGAAAAAAAAGCCCAGGCCCATATCCATCTTGTTATGTTTCTTTCTCTCTCACACACAAGTTCTTCTCACCCTCTTCCCTGCCCTCCTCCACCTTCCAAAGGTTCCCCTCCACAGAGAGCCCAAGATCGGATTATAGACTTCAGGGAGGCAGGGCTGCGGGAAAACAGGGGAGAGATGCAAAAGTTACAGAGTGCACAACACTTCTCAGCACAAATTACAGATCTCAGAGCTAAGGAGAGCAGAGCACTGCCAATATTGGACAGTCAAGCTAGACTATTATAGTTTATATTTACTATATTATAGAAAATATTATATTTACTATTATAGTTTATATTTCTTGATTTTATTAAAATCAAGTAATATAAACTACAATAGTAAAACCATATTAAAAGAAATGAACAAATATTTCATGACAGCTGATGAATAGAACATCCAATAAATAAAAACTCATGGAGGACTTTTTAAAATATTTCCCAAACACCAATAAAAGTTTTCAGAACAGCAGACATATCAAATAACAAATAAGGATAAAAATATCCACCACCTGGGAACGTCTGATTCTAGTCACAATAAATATAAATAGAAATGTGCTTTGTGAGGACTGGTGATGTTTCTGTTTATCCATTGTTGAACTGCATTCAGAGTATGGTTTGTTGGGGTTTTCAGTTCTATTTATATTTTATGGCCTCTTTATAAAGTATTTCATGAGAGTCTGCCTGTGGTTGTGTTCTGCTTCTGACAGATGAAGATGAGGTTTTCTGCTAGGGTATAGTTTCTGTGTTGGGATTTATAGCAGCATAGCTTGTTCTGTCTTTCCTAATAGGAGATTTATTGATGTTTTATGGTCTGGTGTAATAGTTGCAGTGTTGCCTTTTCATAGATAGGGCTGATACTATTTGAATGGGAGTTTTACTATATTGTAATTGTAATTTTAGTTTACGCGTGGCTTTTTGAGTGCCAATCCCTACTCAATGTGTGTTATAATAGGCCTAATACCATATGAGTTCCATGTGTCTTTTTTTTTTTTTACTTTTATTTCAGGGTTTTCTGTTTACATGCACTGCTGAGGTGCCAAACAGAGTAGACATGTTGTAATATTTTTACTTCAGAAGACTGTGCTATGAATTTACTTTTTTTTCGTGTCAAATCTTATTACAAATGCATAATTTTTAATTGGGTGTATGGAGGGTAGGGCTAGGGCTGGGGCAAGGCTGTAAGGATTCCTAGGCTGCCTGATGCCTGGCTGCACTGGCTCTACTTAAGAAAGCAGAATTCCATCTGGAGATTTGCTGTCACAGGCCAGGCTCTCCCCAGTAGTGATGCGTATAGTTTTGGCCATGGCCAGGGCTTAATTTTTCTTTTTTTATTAAGCCCTGGAGGAAGCCGGAAGTATGGATCACGTCTAGAACTCCTCCCCAGGAGAAGGTAGGCAGCCTATGGCAGTGTTTCCCCAACCAGCGTGCCTCCAGACCTGATCAGATGTGCCACGGAAAAGTCACCACTACCTAATGCTCTGATGCAGGTCTCTGCTTTCAGCACCTTGCAGCAACAAAAGACACCAGTGGCAGCTCTTAAACTGATGGGAACTCCTTTCTGAGAACATGTGTAATCATGCATGCCTCTTCTAGCTACAGCATGAGCCCTGGAGTGCGGTAATTAATGGGCAGCATGCAGAGCAGAGATAGTTTGCACCAACTTTATGCAGCACACAGCTCCTCCTCTTTTTTCTGTAAATCCTTGAAGCCTCTGTCTTGTCCTCAGGCCGAGTAAGACAGAGTGTACCCGTTCTGAGTGCTGGGATCAGCAGCAAAGGAGCTCTGTCAGCTACATGTGGCAGCTAAGGTAACGAACTGAGCCGATTGCTCACACCACACAATTTCTTCCTTCTCCTTTGGTTGCTGATTACATTGTGACAAGTTCATATGTGTCTTTGCCCCCTCTCTTCTGTTTTGGAAGAGAGACTGGTGGGCTTTCAAGGCTTCCCTAGCCCTTTTGGCCACATGCGTTCTTTTCATGTCTGCATTATCTGCTCCGTGGAGGCTAGTGTGTGCCACACAACATTTTCGTTAAGGTAGGTTTGCTTTAGGTATGGAAAAAGTTAGGAACGTTGGCCTAGGGAACCATAAAAGCAGTGGACTCTGTATAGCACACAGTTAGTGAAAATGTGATGGCGTGGGGGAGCCCTCAGAAGTGGAGGCAATCTACAGTCATAGAATGAGAGGGGGTGAGCCAGAAGGAGGTGCTTGTGCAGTGTTAGTGAGGTTTCTGAGATGGGACTGTGGAACCAGCGAGTCTCCTGGAATGTGAGGGTGCCAATAAGAGGTGAGAATCGGAAATCGAGGGGGATGCTGCAGGCTGGGGAAGGGCTGGCAACGAGTATCAAATTTTATATAATGATGTGGTAATGCTGGGGCAGCGAGTACTCACTGAATGTGCAGCAACACAATAGCAAAGGTCTTTGTCTTTGTGTGTGTGTGCGTCTATGGCTGATTACGTGTGTCTGAGCCACTGACTGGCAGTATGGTTGTGTCATTACTTGAACTGACTGGTTGGCAAAAGACTAACACCAGACCAGGAATCTAGGCTATATGAGACATGTAACAAACTTGTGTGTGATTGTGGTGGTTGGGGAGGTCTGACTGAACATGTGGCACCACCTTGGGTTAGCCACTAGATGGCCCTAGGTCCCTGCTTACAACCTTTGCATATATGAGCCTTCCATGCCTTTCTGCCCCTCCCAACCTGGAGGGTTTGGATTGGATGCCTCATTCAATATAGTGCAGCCATTTTAGGAATCTTTGGAGTCATTTTGAGTTAGCATGAGAGCAGAGAGGATGTAGTTTTTTCACTCTCTGGTAAGGCCCTCCTGCATCATCAGGAAATTTAGTTTAGAAGAGATTTCTCATTGTGCCAGAAGATCTCCCTCCTATTTTTATGCAGTGAGATTTTTGCTGGATTCCCTTCAGGAGTCCCATGAAGGGACTGAAGATCTAGGTGAGGCAAGCACTAGTGACAGTACCCTGCAGCATGAGATTTGTGATGGACAAGATGTATATGTTACGACTATGACTGCTGTGCAGCCTTCTTACCACCAGAGGTCCCTCACGAGCATGCTCTCTTGGCTGGCCCAGTCTGGCCTACATATCTGCTCCATGACCTGGACTTCCTATATAACCTCGCCTAGCCAATGCCTCAGTGCTTTGGCATCGAGTTCCTTTGGGCTCCCTGCTCTAGCCTCCCATTTCCCTCTGTGTGCCTTCGGGCTCTGTGTCCTGGTTCCCTGCCTTGCTGCCTTCGGGCTCCCTGTCCTGCCTCTTGCCTTGCTGCCTTCAGGCGTTTGTGTTTTCTGTTCAGAAAGTCTTGTCTTGGTTTTGTCTAGTCCAGTCATTGTCTGTCCTGCTGTCTTGGTTCCCTCAGTCCAGTTCACACATACCTACAGTCTTTCTCACACTTACTTGCACGCTGTCCAGATTCCACCCATACCTGCACCCAGCTCCAGTGTTCAGACCACGCTTACCGGCACTCACAGTCACGCGTACCCCCATGCTGCTCCAGTGTTTCCCAAAGCTCACCCTTACCCCCACACACCTTGTTCCAGAAACTCATTCCAGACAGCATCCGGTACCAGAGACTCCACTCCAGCCAGCACCTGACACCAGAGACTTCTCAAGCCAGCACCTGATTCCTTCAAACCAGCACCCAGCTCTACAGACTCCACACAGCCAGCACTAGAGATTCCTCTCCAGCCGTTATCAGAGACTTTACTGAGATTCCTGTCTCTCTATCCTGAGTCACCCCTGCAGGTGGTGTTCACCACATCGGGCTATCACCCAACTGTAACAGTATCCTGACATTTTCCAGATGGGACTCCTGCTTTAACCTTGCATCCTTTGGAAAAAGCACCCCCCCCCCCCCCCCCCCCCCGGACACAAAGGACAAAGGCTAAAGATCTACAAGCCTTAATCTACTCCCTAGATAAGGCAAGCACCAGTGATAATGAAGTAGCAGTCACCAATATATTCTTCAGACAGCCAGTATTAGCATATAAGAACATGCCATGCTGGGTCAGACCAAGGGTCCATCAAGCCCAGCATCCTGTTTCCAACAGAGGCCAAACCAGGCCACAAGAACCTGGCAATTACCCAAACACTAAGAAGATCCCATGCTACTGATACCAGTAATAGCAGAGGCTATTCCCTAAGTAAACTTGATTAATGGCAGTTAATGGACTTCTCCTCCAAGAACTTATCCAAACCTTTTTTAAACCCAGCTACACTAACTGCACTAACCACACCCTCTGGCAACAAATTCCAGAGCCTAATTGTGCATTGAATGAAAAAGAATTTTCTCTGATTAGTGTTAAATGTGCTACTTGCTAACTTCATGGAGTGCCTCCTAGTCCTTCTATTATCCAAAAGTGTAAATAACCGAGTCACATCTACTCATTCCAGTCCTCTCATGATCGTAAAGACCTCTATCATATCCCCCCTCAGCCATCTCTTCTCCAAGCTGAACAGCCCTAACCTCTTTAGTCTTTCCTCATAGGGGAGCTGTTCCATTTCCTTTATCATTTTGGTTGCCCTTCTCTGTACCTTCTCCATCGCAATTATATATTTATTGAGATGCGGCGACCAGAATTGTACACAGAACTCAAGTTGCGGTCTCACCATGGAGCGATATAGAGGCATTATGACATTTTCCGTTTTATTAACCATTCCCTTTCTAATAGTTCCTAACATTCTGTTTGATTTTTTGACTGCTGCAGCATACTGAGCTGACAATTTCAAAGTTTTATTGTCAATCCTCTTCCATAGGGTTCCAGGGCTGGCATAGCCTGGTTCCCACATACCTTTCCTGCAAGAGAAGTCACCAGTACCAAGATCTTGGAGTTTCCTAGATAGACCTTCACGGCATGAGACCAGGATAGGCTGGGCAATTGCGAATAAACTGGACTCAGGGAGGACTATCCATGTTTAAGAGGACCCTTTCAATAGGATTCTCATTTGGCCCATGGGGAAAGCTTTGTGCACTTTAAAATCACCATGGGACGCTTCACCCGTTCTCCTACCCAGAAGAGAAAAACACCTTTGTACATCGGTCAGCTGTAAATTCACCTTTATGAAAAATGGACTTTAATTTAATTGTTAAAGAATCCTGACTGGTTATCCTGACTGGTTTGTCCCAGCATCTCTCCCCTTGAGACGCATCTAACCCAACACAGGGAGAAACACACCACTGCCTGGGCCATAAGCGAGGGCTTCTCCCCACAAAAAAATCCACCTTTGGGACAGGGAGTCGTGTATGGGAGCAGTGCTAGCCGGATGCATATCCCGAAGAGTAAAAATAAGTTTGTGTGCCCTTAGGACTTAAAATCTCCCAGTAAGGGTTAAACATGGATAGAAGTGAGACTGTAGCTCAGTTTATTTGACCCTGGTCTAGGATGTGTTCTACTTAATTGTTTAGGAAAAACATGAAATTTATGTTGGGAGAATTTTATGTCTCAGTTCTGCCAGGCTCCAGGTGATGAGATGGTACCTCTCAACTATTGTCTTGGTATGCTTTTGGGAGCTGTTGAATCACGTGCTGCACAGCTCATAAGCGAGTCAGATACCCAGGGTGCCGGTTTTCAAAAAAATCCCCTAGGATGATATTTGCCTGCAATCCGCCCTGCCCTATTTGTTTACAGACCTGACGCGACCGGGTGTGCATACCGTACATTTGCACGGGGCGGCATACCTGCGGGAGGCAGTGAGCTGGCAGCAGCAGGAGAGGCTGCGGGGCCACCGGCAGCCGAAGAAGGAGAGAGGTGCAAGCTGCCAGTGCTCAAGCCGCCATCGGCCATCGGAGAGGCCAGTCTCTATTTGCTTATGCATGCATGCATGCTGAGCTTCCACTCTCCCCCCCCCCCCAAATCAGGAAGACCCATGAGAGAAAGAGGGGGGAGGGCAGGAGAAGGACACTTGGCACAAGCTGAACCCCTCGTATCGACCCTGAATGGGGGTGGGGGGTGGGGTGCAGCATGGAAATTGTGCTGCTCTGTGCAAACAATTGCTAGCACCGGCCCTGTCTGTTTATTCTGCTAATGATATATTCATGACACATTCTCAGTAACCAATCTATAACAATGTATTGCTATTCATTTGACTTTTTATTCACACCAATGCTTTTACTAGGGATGTTCAGAAGGAAAAAATTCCTTTTTGTTTCGTATTTTCATTTCAAGGGGACCACAATTCGTTTCAATAGTTTCATAGAGGGAAAAACCAATTCGTTTATTGGTTTCATTCGTTTTTTGTTTGCCATTAAAGTCAATGGGGGAAGTATTTGCAGCCTATTTTTGGCTGCAAAATTGGGGTTTTCTTATCAATTTTGATGAAACTTCTGGGGAGCAATCATCAGAATGAGAAAAGAGCTCCAAGGTACTTAGACTATGGCAAAGTGGCACCAAAGTGGCATGAATAGCCTAAGGTACTTTAAAGGGGCAAAGGGGTACCAGGAGTGGCAAGAGTGCTTTAACAGAGGTGCAAAGCAGCAGCAAGAGTGTCAAAAACACACCACAGCTTCAAAAGAGAGCACCACTGATAACAGTTGCATGAACCCTCGAAGGCAGCATGACAAGCAAAGTGGCAAGACAAGTGGCATCAACATCCTACAGCACAATGAAGGGGGAACATAGCAAGCAGAAAGACCAGCACCAGCACACTGAGCAACCATGATAGTGGCCAGAACACCACAAGGAGTTGAGTGAGTCATCTGGTGTATGGCAGCAAGGCACAGAGGCAGAGGGTAGATACAGGCTGGCTACACCTGGGAAGAGTTCCCTTTCCTTTGTGCAGGAAAGGGTTCCCTAGAATGGGTTCGCCCCTAGAGTGGAGTGTTTGTGTTGGTGTCTAGTGAGCTCTCGCTGGTCTTTTAAAATTTGGAAGAGTTAGCAGATATACAAAAGAGAATTTTCAAGGTCGGGGTGGAGGAGGTTACCATGTAAACAGCGGTTCAACATGGGTCAGAGGGTAGATACAGGCTGGTTACACCTGGGGAGAGTTCCCTTTCCTTTGAGCTGGGAAGGGCTCCCCAGAATGGGTTGGCCCCTAGAGTGGAGCACGAGCCTTCAAAGCGTGGTGACTTGGAGCAAGGTCTCACTGTGAGCATGATCTCACTGTGTTGTGTACCGTGGAGATCTTTTCTTGTTCTGAACATTGGTCAACAAGTGGTAAGAGAAAGGCTGTAACAAAAGGGAGCGTTCCCGTTCCGTTGAGCAGGAAAGGGCTCCCTGCAATGGGTTGGCCCATAGAGTGTATAATGGTACAAATTGTTAGGATTTAAGCATTTGCAAACAGATCATGACTTCATAAACAAGACGGAGGAAGTTCTCTTCTCTGCCCTGAAACTAAAGAAAACTGTTTGTTTTATTTAAGGATCCATACTGTGAAGGATTACTAGTTTGAATTGCTAGAGACTGAGGTTTCTCTTTGCAACGAGGGTTCAGCTGTTAGGACTGGACATAAGGCCTGGGCGAACAGGCACAGCAGTTGAGGACAGAGGTCAAGCCTACGTAGGGACATAAGGCTTGGATGGACAGGCATAGCAGTCAAGGACAGAGGTGAATCCCACCTAGGGACATAAGACCTGAATGAACAGGCAAAGCAGTTGAGGAAAGAGATCAAGCCTACGTAGGGACATAAGGCTGGGACAGACAGGCACAGCAATACAGGACAGAGTCAATCCCAATTAGGGACATAAGGCCTGGATGGAGAGGCACAACAGTCGAGGACAGAGTCAATCCCACGTAGGGACATAAGGCCTGGACGGAGAGGCACAGCAGTCGAGGAAAGAGTCAATCCCAAGTAGGGATATAAGGCCTGGATGGACAGGCATAGCAGTTGAGGTCAAACACTTGTAGGAACATAAGGCCTAGATGGACAGGCACAGCAATCGAGGTCAAACACTTGTAGGAAAATAAGGCCTGGATGGACAGGTACAGCAATCGAGGTCAAACACTTGTAGGAACATAAGGCCTGGACGGACAGGCACAGCAATCTAGGTCAAACCCTTGTAGGGACTTAAGGCCTGGACGGACAGGCACAGAAGTCGGGGACAGATTCAATCCCACGTAGGGACATAAGGCCTGGACGGACAGGCACAGCAATCGAGGTCAAACACTTTTAGGAACATGAGGCCTGGATGGACAGGCATAGCAATCGAGGTCAAACACTTGTAGGAACATAAGGCCTGGACGGACAGGCACAGCAATCGAGGTCAAACACTTTTAGGAACATAAGGCCTGGACAGACAGGCACAGCAATCAAGGTCAAACACTTGTAGGAACATAAGGCCTGGACGGACAGGCACAGCAATCAAGGTCAATGCCACATAGGGACATAAGGCCTGGACAGACAGGCACAGAAGTCGAGGACAGAGTCAATCCCACGTAGGGACATAAGGTCTGGACAGCCAGGCACAGCAGTCGAGGACAGAGTCAATCCTACATAGGGACATAAGGCCTGGACATACAGGCACAGCAATGGAGGTCAAGCACTTGTAGGAACATAAGGCCTGGATGGACAGGCACAGCAGTCGAGGACAGAGTAAATCCCACATAGGGACATAAGGCCTTGATGGACAGGCACAGCAATCGAGGTCATACACTTGTAGGAACATAAGGCCTGGACGGACAGGCACAGCAATCGAGGTCATACACTTGTAGGAACATAAGGCCTGGACGGACAGGCACAGCAATCGAGGTCAAACACTTGTAGGAACATAAGGTCTGGACGGACAGGCACAGCAATCGAGGTTAAACACTAGTAGGAACATAAGGCCTGGATGGACAGGCACAGCAATCGAGGACAGAGTCAATCCCATGTAGGGACATAAGGCCTAGACAGACAGGCACAGCAATCGAGGTCAATCCCACATAGGGACATAAGGCCTGGAAGAACAGGCACAGCAATCGAGGTCAATGTCACGTAGGGACATAAGGCCTGGACGGACAGGCACAGCAGTCGAGGACAGAGTCAATCCCACATAGGGACATAAGGCCTGGACAGACAGGCACAGCAATCGAGGTTAAACACTGGTAGGAACATAAGGCCTGGACGGACAGGCACAGCAATCAAGGTCAATGCCACATAGGGACATAAGGCCTGGACAGACAGGCACAGCAGTCGAGGACAGAGTCAATCCCATGTAGGGACATAAGGCCTAGACAGACAGGCACAGCAATCGAGGTCAATCCCACATAGGGACATAAGGCCTGGACGGCCAGGCACAGCAGTCGAGGACAGAGTCAATCCTACATAGGGACATAAGGCCTGGACATACAGGCACAGCAATGGAGGTCAAGCACTTGTAGGAACATAAGGCCTGGATGGACAGGCACAGCAATAGAAGTCAAACACTTGTAGGGACATAAGGCCTGGATGGACAGGCACAGCAGTTGAGGACAGAGTCAATCCCACATAGGGACATAAGGCCTTGATGGACAGGCACAGCAATCGAGGTCATACACTTGTAGGAACATAAGGCCTGGACGGACAGGCACAGCAATCGAGGTCAAACACTTGTAGGAACATAAAGCCTGGACGGACAGGCGCAGCAATCGAGGTTAAACACTGGTAGGAACATAAGGCCTGGATGGACAGGCACAGCAATAGAGGCCAAACACTTGTAGGAACATAAGGCCTGGACAGACAGGCACAGCAA
Source organism: Rhinatrema bivittatum (assembly GCF_901001135.1). Lineage (NCBI taxonomy): Eukaryota > Metazoa > Chordata > Amphibia > Gymnophiona > Rhinatrematidae > Rhinatrema > Rhinatrema bivittatum. The sequence continues at coordinate 546,714,469 of NC_042615.1, forward strand.
TCGAGGATAGAGGTGAATCCCATGTAGGGATATAAGGCCTGGATGGACAGGCACAGCAATCGAGGACAGAGTCAATCCCATGTAGGGACATAAGGCCTAGACAGACAGGCACAGCAATCAAGGTCAATCCCACATAGGGACATAAGGCCTTGACGGACAGGCACAGCAATCGAGGACAGAGGTGAATCCCATGTAGGGATATAAGGCTTGGACGGACAGGCACAGCAATCGAGGTCAATCCCACATAGGGACATAAGGCCTGGATGGACAGGCACAGCAGTTGAGGACAGAGTCAATCCCACATAGGGACATAAGGCCTGGGCAGACAGGCACAGCAGTCGAGGACAGAGTCAATCCCACGTAGGGACATGCCTGGACAGACAGGCACAGCAATCGAGGTCAATCCCACGTAGGGACATAAGGCCTGGATGGACAGGCACAGCAGTCTAGGACAGAGTCAATCCCACTTAGGGCGTAGGGCCTGGACATACATGCACTACAATGGAGGTCAAGCACTTGTAGGAACATAAGGCCTGGACGGACAGGCACAGCAATCGATGTCAAACAGTTGTAGGAACATAAGGCCTGGATGGACAGACACAGCAATCAAGGTCAAACTCTTGTAGGAACATAAGGCCTGGACGGACAGGTACAGCAATACAGGACAGAGTCAATCCCACCTAGGCACATGAGGCCTGGATGGACAGGCACAGCAGTCGAGGACAGGGGTCAAGCCCACGTATGGACATAAGTAGTTGCCAGCCCTCCAGCATCTGTCTGATGCATGCTTGAATATTAGCTGCGGTATGGGCCTGGTCCGTCAGGTGGGTGTGCAGTAAAGCCCACCTCCACCCTGATACTTGTTCAGTGATAGAGCTGCTGGTTGCCCCTGCCTCAGCCAGGTCCCACCAGTGTGCTGTCAAGGAGAGGTAAGAGTGTGCAGCATTCATGGTGATCTACATATTGCAGGTGAAATGCACTCTCCCCTCTGCCTTAGCTAGCAGTGCTTCCATGCAACTGCGACACTGCTTGTACAGGCTGGGGATGACCTTTCTGCTAAATGTGGTTCTGGAGGGGACTTTGTAATTTGGAACTATGACTTTCAGAAAACGCTTGAAACCCACATTCTCTACTAACTGCAAGGGCTGGTCATCAAGGGCACAGCAATCGAGAACAGAGTCAATCCCACCTAGGGACATAAGGCCTGGACGGACAGGCACAGCAATCGAGGACAGAGTCAATCCAGCTAGGGACATTAGGTCTGGACAGACAGGCACAGCAGTCGAGGACAGATGTCAAGCCCACATAGGGACATAAGGCCTGGATGAACAAGCAAAGCAATTGAGGTCAATCCCACCTAGGAACATAAGGCCTGGACGGACAGGCACAGCAGTCACGGGCAGAGGTGAATCCCACCTAGGGACATAAGGCCTGGACAGTGGATGCACAGGCACAGCGTTTCAGGTCAGGCCCTTGTAGGGACATATGGCCTGGACAGTGGACGGTCAGGCACAGCGTTTCAGGTAAGGTACATGTGCTGCAGTGCTTATATTATCTGGAGCATAGGAGGCAGTTGCAAGGCTTTCAATTGTTTTTATTCATCTTGCCATTCACAGGGAAATTTTGGAAACCCAAGCAAAGGCAGGTTTACTTTAAAAAACACTAGCATTTCCATGAACTCTGCTGCCAGCCTTGAGCGGTGAGGGCTCATGATATCCCCTGTCATTGAAAAGACACGTTCACTGGGCACACTGGTTGGTGGACATGACAAATATCTCTGAGCCACTTTGGCTAGGTGTGGCCAGACAGTGGACTTGTGTGCCCAATATGCCAGCGGATCTGTCTGCATATTCTCTGTCGGCTCTGAGAGATACCATGTCACTGACAGCTGTGCTGGTGTCTCCTTTGCTTGGGTGGGCTGAGAGTCACTCATGCCAGCTGCTTTCTCTCTCGCCCGTCGCACAACAGATGATTCTTTATGGGCAACATGCCTTTGGCGTTCTGAAGTGGAAGAGGAGGTACTATCTGTCGCTGACACAGTGCTGCTCCTGCTTGGGCTAGCAGCAAAAGTCTCTGAAGTGCCCGCTGTTTCCAACTCTGCTTCACGCCTAATCTGTCTCTGCCTATGGCGCTCCTGTTCATGGACTTTTGCTAACAGCAGGTCCTTCACCAATAAGAGACAATCGTACTGTAGGGTGAGTTTCCCTTTCACACGGGGATCACAGACTGTGGCGAGCACGTATGTGTTCTGTTCTGTTAAAGGCCTTAATCTCTCTTTCACCTGCTGATGCAAAACGTCCAGACAATGCAGCACCTCAACAGTCATTCCCTCTTCCTGTTTAAAGGCCTCCAAATGTTCATCCAGGTGATTAACAATAGGGATGATGTCAGCCAAGGTGGCACTTCTGGAACTCATCTCCTCCATGACATCCTTGAAGGGCTGCAGGATTTTTACCAGCTGACTCATGACTAACCAATCATGATGCCCTAGGGGATTTATTTATTTATTTATTCATTTAAAATCTTTTCTATACCATCATTCAGTATAATACCATCACAACGGTTTACATAGAGGCACATATAGTAAATTGTACATGTTTCTGTTCCTAATAGTAGGGTGGTGCCTTATAAGCTCGGTAACATAGTTTCATAATAAAGGCTATAAGTTCAGTGTTGTTTAATCTGACCTGTGACTACAATAAAGACATTTTATACATTTCAATTAAGGGTGTAGTAAACAAACCATGACGTACATACATATACTGTGCACACCTATGTCCATTGTACCAGAAAGTTCATGAAGGGGAGTCTGCAGCTTCACTAATCTCTCCAGCATCATAAAGGTGGAATTCCACCGGGTGGCAATGTCTTGAATGAGACTCTTGTGAGGCATCTCCAAATTAGTCTGCTTTTGTCGGAGAACCTGCCCAGCCTTCACACTTCTGTGGAAGTGCGCTGCTATATTCCTGCACTTCTGTATTAACCTATGCAGGTATTCATTCTCTTTGTCATTGGAATCCAACCCCAGAACTGACTTCACTACCAGGTGCAGAGTGTGTGCAAAACATCGGATGTTGTTAAAGCACCTGTCGTTTATTGCCTTAACCATGTTTGCACCATTGTCTGTGACAAAGAACCGTGCCTGAGGATTCCTGTCTCACTGGTGTAGTTGCCAGCCCTCCAGCATCTGTCTGATGCATGCTAGAATATTGGCTGCGATATGGGCCTGGTCCGTCAGGTGGGTGTGCAGTAAAGCCCACCTCCACCCTGATACATTTTCAGTAATAGAGCTGCTGGCTGCCCCTGCCTCAGCCAGGTCCCACCAGTGTGCTGTCAGGGAGAGGTAAGAGTGTGCAGCATTCATGGCGGTCTAGATATCGCAGGTGAAATGCACTCTCCCCTCTGCCTTAGCTAGCAGTGCTTGCATGCGACTGCGACATTGCTTGTACAGGCTGGGGATGACCTTTCTGCTAAATGTGGTTCTGGAGGGGACTTTGTAATTTGGAACTACGACCTTCAGAAAATGTTTGAAACCCACATTCTCCACTAACTGCAAGGGCTGGTCATCAAGGGCAATCATTTCCCCAATGCTCCTGGTTACAACTTTTGGAGACTGCCTGCCTCCTACCCCGGGATAGCGTTACCGTACTCCATTCCATTTCCTCCATGGTGGGTTGTCGCTTCTCCCACATGTCAGGGGGTTGCTGGTCTGCCACCTGACTGCTAGAAGGGGATGAGGCCATGGGCTGACTCTGCTACTTTTGAACCACTTTCGTTGCTTGGAAGGGGTCCCCTGACTGGTACTGCCACCATCCCCCAGATGGCAGTAATCTTGTTGGGTGTTGCCTCTTCATATGATGCGTCATGCCAAAATTAGATAGATGTCCAATTTGCTTGCCTCTGCTAATATCCCTGGCACAGTAATTACACCGAGCAAAATGCGGGTCATTCGTCACTGTAAAGTGGCTCCAGATCGCAGATGTCTTTCATGATCCTCCCTTCTCTAAAGCCTTGGGGGTGGGTGTTGGCACTGGAGCTGAGGTAGTGGGTGCAACCTGAGAAGCAATGCCAGGGGCCTCAGTCACCCTCTGTGCCTGCACTGACTGTTCTTTCTCCTCTTCCTCTTCATCAGTCTCATCTCTCCCCTGCTGCACTGAAGTGGAGGCTAAGACAGGACTAACTGATCCTCCTAAAGCTTCATTAGCTATTACTTCTTTTGTTTCAGATGAGAATCCCACACAAGATGATTCTTCATCTGAATCAGAAGCAAACAGTGACTGCGCTACATTGTCAACGCTAAGTGTTAGTCGAGACTTCTGTCCCCCTGCTGCTTTTGGGTGTTGACATTTTGTCTGGCATGACTCAGCCTCCCCTTCCCTCACCTCCAAAACTACAGGGCCAGGAACAGGTGATGGTGATGCATCATGGTCAGATTTCATTTTTTTCTGGATGGAACTGCCTGCCCCTACAAAGAGTTTAGATTGCGACAGGTGCCTTTTTAACTTTAATGGGGGAGTGGCACTAGTGTCTTTTGAAGTGCCTCCTCTGCCAGTCCCAATCACTCGAATACATCTAGCTTTCCCTGACATTATGGATTTAATGTCACTGCCTAGTGCCTACCAGCTGCCCACTGTCACGGTGCCTTGCTGTGCACTAATGTAATGCGGGTGGTGTGCACACAGACACAGCTTGCTTGTAAGCACAAAAGAGGCAGACTGTGGATTTTACTGCACAGACTGTCCCAATAATAAAGTTCAGTCTGGGAGTGGTTTCCGTTGTGAGAGGAGGTGAGGACTTGTTCCTGCTAAGGAGGCTTTTCTCGACGCTAGCGAGTCAAAACGAACAGACTCTAAGCCCCGGTAAGGAAGGGGGTGTGGCGTGACGTCACTTCCAGACACTGCCGGGACTTTGCCCTTAAAATTTTGGCATGCAGCACGAGAGACGGAGCGGTTTCCGTTGTGAGAGGAGGTGAGGACTTGTTCCTGATTTTCTCGACGCTAGCGTGTCAAAATGAACAGACTCTAAGCCCTGGTAAGGAAGGGGGTATGGCGTGACTTCACTTCTGGACGCTGCCGGGACTTCGCCCTTAAAATCTTGGCGTGCAGTGGTGCGCAGCCGATGCCGCGCGCGCCGAAGGGGCGTGCGGCTTTGGCTGAGAAACCCCTCCAAAGTTTTGGATTTTATTTTTTCCTTCAAGATGATATCATCTCTTCACCTCCCCACAGCAAACAGCTCTCACTGGGAGATTGAATCGTGATATAGGAAGAAGTCGGTAAGCAGACCTCCTTTCTTGCTTATTTGAAACAGATTTCCTAATGCCACATACAAAAAGAAAAGGGAAGGTGAGAGAAGGAACCTCGACCCCACGCTTGCCTTCCCCAGTGCAAACCAAGATCAAGGAGTTCTACTCCACGGTTGTGGATGTCTCAGGAGCGTCGGCTGGGATACTGGAACAGGAGCAAATTCCAGAATCCTTCGACGAAACATCTTTAAGCCCTGGGGCTCCTGTAACCCCTTCCCCTCCAGCCCATATTGGATCAGTTGAGACTGTAGACCCCCTGAGACCTAAAGTGTCACAGGAGGGGGATACAATCGAGGGAGCCACAGCTGGTTGTGAATATGGTCAAATTCAAGGTGAGGATGTTTTGAGCGCCTTGAAAGAAATTAATATCAGGACAGTAAGTGGTTCTGGTATTAATTTACCAAGAACCCTACCTGGTGGAATTATAACAGATAAGGGGAATCGGGGGAAGTTTTTTGGAGATCTCCAATCAATATTCCTGAGATTACGCTGTTAGAGAAACCAGATCGTCCCAATAAAAAAGTTCAGTCTGTTAAACTACCCATTGCCCACTGCCCACTTTCACGTCCTTTGGGGTGAATTTTAAAAGGGTTACGCGCGTAGGTTACACGCGTAACCCTTAAAAAAAACCCTGCGCGCACCGAGCCTATTTTGCATAGGCTTGGCGGCACGCGCAAGCCCCGGGACGCGCATATGTCCTGGGGCTTGCAAAAATTGGCTGTCCTGGGGCGGGGCCGTGGGCAGGGCCACGGTCCAGGGGCAGTAGCCCTGGGACAAGCGTATGTCCCGGGGCTTGCAAAAATTGGCGGTCCAGGGGCGGGGCCATTGGCGGGGCCATGGTCCGGGTGCATTAGCCCCGGGACGCGTGTATGTCCCAGGGCTTGCAAAAATTTGGTGGTCCGGGGGCGGGGCCATGGGTGAAACCGTGGTCTGGGGGCGGTAGCCCTGGGACGTGCGTATGTCCCGGGGCTTGCAAAAATTGGTGGTCCGAGGGTGGGGCCGCGGTCCGGGGATGGTCCGGGGGCATGGCCGAGTGCCCTGACACAGCGGCCTGTATCAGGGCCTACAACAAAGGTAGGGGGGAGGGGACGATTTACTTAGGGCTGAGGGTTGGGTTAGATAGGGGAAGGGAGAGGAAGGTGGGGGGGGGGGGGGGCCCGAAAAAAAGTTCCTTCCGAGGCTTCTCCGATTTCGGAGCAGCCTTGGAGGGAATGGGGAAAGCCATTGGGGCTCCCCTCGGGCTCGGCACACGCCGACCCCGGATTTTATAGGAATTAAAATTAAAATCGCCATCACAAAATGGCGGCCAATGAATGTAACGGATGATAAGTTATATTCGTGGGGAGGCGTGATACGTTTCCCCTCCCCACGAATATAATGAATAGGGTCATATACGTTGCGGATTGCCAATACGGCGAAAACGAATGCACACCCCTACAAGATACTTCACAAATGGGGATGAGGAAAATGGAAGAGAGAGTAATGATAGAGCTCCAAGATACAAATTAGTTTATGGACCCTCGGGACACACAAAAACCAATAAATGAGGGTTACATTACTGTTTTGTGAGTTATCTTCCAGCATAATCTAGGTATACGGATGTCTCATTTGTTGCAACCACTGAACTGGATTGTGAATTGACTACTCAAATTTACTTTCATGATTTAAGAATCTTGCAGTTTTAATGGTATACTATACAGCTCTAGTAGAGGAATTTGGTTAGCAGAGAAATCTTCCTTAGATTTTCTCTCTCCAGTTATTAACTTAGTTCCAATCAAACTCTGTGTAGAACTCAAAGAAAACTGTCTTTTTACAAACAGCAGTTCCCTCTGCTAGGGTAACTTGTGCTTCAGTCAGTGGTTATCACTTCTGGTTTTAATACCAGCCTGTGACTGAACAAATCTTTGGATTTAGTGTCCAAATTCACAATTAAACAGATTCCATTCAATCTTTTCTTTACTCAGCCTTTTAACTGCAGCAGAATATTATTTCTGCACATCTCTGCTGGTAAACTTTTAGCTTTAAAGTAATTTCCTTTCACACACATTTCTCCTTTTGCTTACTCTCTTAATGGCTCTCTTTCTTGCAACCCACATCTGCCAGGGTTAAGGACTTTCCTTTGCTAAAACAATTTCTATTGCTCTCTGACCAAAAAAACCCTGCTTTTCTTGTCACTAACTGCAGCTGCACAGGCATGCTTCGTATCCTCTCCAAATCCCTTTTCAGACTGGCTCCAAATTATTCCTTTGCAGAAGCAATAAACACCAGCACTGCTGGCCTCAACTGCTTGTATACTTTTCTCTTTTCCCCAAGTGCTCTTTTTGTTTACATTTCCTTTCTGCAGGAGCTCTTCAGGAAGGCAGCCATTTAAAAAAAGAAAAAACCCATAGGATCTCTCTGTTAGAGCTAATGCTGTTCTGCTTCTCTCTCTCACTCTCCCAGGACCATTCTTCAAGGGCCCAGGGAAATACATTTTTATTATTTTAACTCTTATTTTCCTCTGTTATAGAGAATGAACCTGTATCTCACACTAATGGACACACTTTCACATGCCCCCTCTCTCACATATGCTGTCACATGCTCTTTCATTCACACACGCACACACACTCCCTCTCACATACATTCTCACTGACACATGCACACATGCTCTCATTCACATATACACTCACTTGACATACACATATGCTATCACTGACATAAGCTCTCTCACATATGCTTTCACTGACACACACATGCTTGCATTCATATGCTTTGGCGCACACACACACACACACACACTCTTATTCAATATATACTCTGACACACACGCATGCTCTCTCTCACACACACACACACACACACACAAGTTCACTTGTGCTGGTGACTCAGAAAGCTCCCTTTTACCTCATAGATCTTCAGCAACGTGTGCCCCTTGAAAAGTATCTCAGTAGCGCATCTGTGTTGTGCAGACAGACCATGGTGTGAGGCATATCAGCAAAAGAAAATTATTTAGCAGGACAGGAAGAGGGAACTTGTGTTATTTTGCTCTGCTCCCAGGAGATCCTACCTGTAGCAGCTGCAGCAGATTTTATACTTTGGGTTACCTCAGAACCGGTGCAAGCAGGGTTACGGGAAGGAGGTGGGCCCATACCCTGAAATTTTTTTTTTTTTTTTTACTTCAGATGGCATCTCTGGGGAGAGGAGTTGGTCAGCCCGGGGGAACACAGGGATTAATTTCCATCAGCCAGCCTCAACGGGTTTGTAGCATCTCAGACTTGGGGAGCGGGGATAGGAGACTCTAGGCTCGGGCTCATCTTACACTGTTTGCTGGGGCTGCTCTTTGGCACCGGAGCCTACTACTGTTTCTACCTCATTTTAATCTCTCTGCGTCAGGCTGGGTTCTGCTGGCAGCGGGGTGGGCAGGCCTCGCTTTCTTTTTGTTTTCAGGCACACCGTACACCCCCTCTGCTTATTGACCCCGGGCCTTCCTGACCGGGTTTTACAGTGTCCGGTTACTCTTGTAACCGGACACTGTAGAATTACCTGCACAACCAGTCTGTCCGGCCGAAAACCGGGCAGTTAGTCACCCTAATCTTAATGTGTATAGTTTTTCTTTGAAATGTTGCATAAAGTTTGTGTTAAAACCACCCACATAGTTTGTAATTAACTAGGCTCTTTGAAAATTGTCCCAAGTAGCATTAAGCATTACACTCATTATCTCTTCCCGCACCCACTAAAAAAAAAAACCAAAAAAACAAAATTCTAAATAAAAATGATTAGTCTGGTTCTTCCTGATTGTTTCAAGCGTGAAAGGCAAATCAGGTGTATGAAAAATGTCAGTCTAGACAGAAAAATGAGTGGGTTTTATAAATTTTATTATCTTCCAAACACAGTATCCAAAAGCTGGAGGGAAAGGAACAGGGGTGCCCTAAACAGTAAAAGAGAGAAAAAATGGCAAAGTGCCAGGCAAGAGAGAATGATGAGAAGGGTCCCAGCAGGCTATCCATCACCTCTCCAAGCAACATCAATCAATCACCTACCCAGGAGTCCAAAGAGATGAGAGCAGAAAAAGATAGCATCAGGTTAAAGGGTATAATCAACATGCCACTTCCATCTGCAAGAAATTACCCAGAGGGAAGCACAGAATGTGACTAACATTAATAAAGTGAGATGCAGAAGCTTATAAAGACCTTACCCTAATGTGAACAGCATGACAAGAACCAACATTGTAAAAAAAAAAAAAAAATACAAACAAAAAAGTTTGTTGGATTTATATAAATGTGATGTGCTGCATTTTATCTACAGTATTATATGTAAGTGTGTGCACTCAGCAAGGAAAGGTGGATTTATTTAAAATAGATCCTCAGAACTCAGGGTTTCAGTAGATTCTTTCATCTCACCCCCCTTCCCCCTTGAGCAATGATTTTCAACCCAGCCTTCTGGACACACCCAACCAGTGGGATTTTCAGGATCCCCACAATGGATATGCAGATGATAAATTTGCATACAATGGAGGCAGTGCCTGCAAATCTCTTTCATATATATTCATTGTGGGTATCCTGAAAATGTAACTGACTGGGTGTGTTCCAAGGACTGGGTTGAGAGCCATTGCCATAGATGACACTGACAAAACGTACAGTTTAACGCAGGCACTAAAAAAAAATTAACTCCAAATGCAGAAATCAAATGGTATGCTAATGCATTAGGAGTTAAAAATGTACATAGCAAACCTAAGTTAAAACATACACTCAGAACAGGATGACTGCACATTTTAATTTGGGAGGTGAGGGGAGTCTCTCAGACAGGATTTCTGCACACAAACATTATTTATGTATGTTTTTTGTGCATAAAATATAATTTATGAGCACAAAAATGCATTCAGTGTAGAAAACATTTTGTGCACTTAAATATATTTATGTGCAGAAAACAGGTTTTGTGTGCACAAAGTATGGGGCAGATTTTCAAAGGGGTACGCGCGTAAGATACCCACGTACCCCCCGAAAACCTGCCCCAAGCTCCCCCTGTGCGCGCCGAGCCTATGTTGAATAGGCTCGGCGGTGCGCGCGTAAGTCCCAGGGCTTTCCTGGGGGGCGTGTCAGGGGTGTGCCGCGGCAGTGCGTCATCCGGGGGTGGGGCTGTGGGCGTGGTTCCGGCCCGGGGGCATTTCGTGGGCATGGCCGAGGCCTCTGAAACCGCTTCCGGGCCAGGAAATTGCACGCTGGCCGGCGCGCACGAGTTATGCCTGCCTCAGGCAGGCGTAACTTTTCTAATAAAGGTAGGGGGGGTTTAGATAGGGCTGGGGGGGGGGGGTGGGCTAGGTAGGGGAAGGGAGGGGAAAGTGTGGGGGGGTGGAAGGAAAGTTCCCTCCAGGGCCAGCTGACAGTGGAGCCTAGTGGGCTCCCTACTAGGCAGCGCCAAACACGCCTCAGCACCAAGGGTCTACAACCCTGTTGAACCTTACAACTAGACTCTAAATTCTACAAACAAGGATTGACATATGTGTATTATAAAAATGTTTAATAGTAATAGTATGGCTTTTATAAAACCATAGAAGTTCTATTTAACATTTATGTATGCGATATTGTGAAAGGGCTATTGGAAAAGGTTTGCCTTTTATGCAGATGATACCAAAATCCGCAATAGTGTAGATGGCCTGGAAGGTGTGAAAACATAGTGAGGGATCTAGTGAAGCTTGAGGAATGGTCTAGATTCTGGCAGCTAACATTTAATGCTAAAAAAAATGCACAAAACAAGAGCAGGATCTGGGGGTGAAAATATCGGAAGAGATTATTTATATTCTGCTTTTTGGCATTTCAAAGCAGATTACATTCAGGTACTGTAGTTATTTCTCTGTCCCCAGCGGGCTCACAATCTAACAGGCCGATACAGTAAAATCGGCGGGAGAGCTCTCTTAACATGTGCCCAGGCCACTCTTCTGGGCGCGCGATCCAGTTGGAGAAGAGATGGCTGAGGGGGGATATGATAGAGGTCTTTAAAATCATGAGAGTTCTAGAACGAGTAGATGTGAATTGGTTAATTACTCTTTCAGACAATAGAAGGACTAGGGGGCATTCCATGAAGTTAGCAAGTAGCACATTTAACACTAATCGGAGAAAATTCTTTTTCTCTCAATGCACAATTATTTAAAAGAGGGTCCGCGGTAAAAAGAGGCGCTAGGGACACTAGCGCGACCCTAGTGCCTCCTTTTTGACAGGAGCGGCGACTGTCAGTGGGTTTGATAGCTCAATTTTGCCGGCGTCGGTTCTCAAACCTGCTGACAGCCACGGGTTCGGAAAACGGACACCGGCATAATTGAGCAGCCGTCTTCCGACCCGCGGGCCGATTTTAAATTTTACATTTTTTTTAAATTTTGGGGCCTCCGACTTAATATCGCTATGATACTAAGTCGGATATTAAGCCTTTGGGCAGGCGTTAATTTTTGAAAGCAAAATGTGCGGCTTTGCTGCATATTTTGCTTTCTGGATTGCGCGGGAATAACTAATAGGGCCATTAACATGCATTTGCATGTTGCGGGCGCTATTATTTTCGGGGGGGGGGGGGGGGGTTGGCTGTGCGTTTTCGACACGCTATTACCCCTTACTATATAAGGGGTAAAGCTAGCGCAGCCAAACCCGGGCTAACAGTGCGCTCCACCAGAGCACACTGTACTGTATCGGCCCGTAAGTTTGTACCTGAGTCAATGGAGAGTAAAGTAACTTGCCCGAGATCACAAGGAGTGGCAGTGGGATTTGAACGCTGGTCTCTCTGTTTCAAAACCAGCTGCTCTAACAACTAGGCTACTCCTAGATGGCAAATAGGTAGATAAGGTGATGCTAAGAGCGAAAAAGATGTTTGAGTGATGGAGAAAATAATAGACAGCAGGAAGGGGAGGTGATGTTGCCTCTGAATTAATCTGTGAGACTTCATTTGGATAGACCAGGATTCGAGTCCCACTGTCGCTCCTTGTGACCATGGGCAAGTCACTTTACCCTCCATTGCCTCAGGTACAAAAACTTAGATTGTAAGCCTTCTGGGGATAGGGAAATACCTACAGTACCTGAATGTAATCCACTTTGAAGTGCTGAATAAAGTGTGAAAAGCGGAATATAAATAAATAAAATAAAATAAATGTAACCCTGACTAGGATCATCAAGTGGCGAGCTAGAGGTTTCTGGATGATTCCAGCTTTCCAGGGTTATTGAGAGGTCAGAGAGTTCTGCTCCTGCAGGGCTTGTGCAATTTGCAAAGATCCTTCCTGTTTAAGGAGGGATTTAAAGGGGGGATTTGAGATTTAGTACTGGAGAGGAGTGATGGATTGGTGTGAGATAAGGAGGTAATAATAGAAGGTTCATTCCCTCTAAAGGGGGATGGGTTTAAGGAAAGGTTATTTAAGATGCTTCTCCAGGCATCTTGGGAGTTAGGGGAGAGAGAGAGAAGTCTGAGGTTTTGGGAGGGTAAGGGCTCCTGAAGCAGTGTGTTGTTAACTCATACATAGTAACAAAGTAATGATGGCAAAAAAAAAAGACCAAATGGTCCATCCAATCCAGCAAGTTTCCTATGGTACTGCTAACTGCCATTCCATGCAGGTTACACCATGGTTCAGTTACTACTCCATGCAGGTTACCCCCAAGCTTTGTGTTACGGGAAGTAATACTATTAGCAACATTTTTACAGGGTGAGCAGCCTTGATAATTCAGACAATGCTACTTGAATGTGCTTTGCTTTTGGACTTGGCCATAGAAGCAGTCCTATGCCTTAACACTAATGTCTACGTATCATTACTGCGGACAGTAAAAGTCAATGCCCAATGTTGGCTGTCGTGATTCCTATTCCTCTTTTACCCCACCATTGAAGAAGAGTGTGATGTTGCAATTGTGTCAGAATCATGAAAGCTAATTGGTTAACAGTAATAACTGCCGTCCTATGCAAATCACTCCCAAGCACTCTTTGCTATATTTCCGTGCTCTGGCCTTTTGGGATCCACAGTGTTTATTCCATGCCTTTTTGAATTTGTTTACTGTTTTGTCCTCAGCATTTCTTCCAGGAGGGTATTCCAGGCATTCACCACCCTCTCCATGAAGAAATATTTCCTGATGTTGGTTTTGAATTATTCCCCCTAGAGTTTCATTTTCTAACCCCTAGTTCTACTGTTTACTTTCCAACAGAGAAGGCTCAAAGTTCGTGCATCACTAAAACCTTTCAGGTATCTGAAGGTCTGTATCATGTCTCCCCTGCATCTCCTTTCTTCCATGGTATACATATTTAGATCCTTCAGCCTCTTATAAGTCTTCCGATATAGACCCCACACCATCTTGGTCGCCCTTCTCTGGACCGCCTCTGTCCTGTCTCTATCCTTTTTTAGATATGGTGTCCAGAACTGAACATGTCATGTTATGCCTCGCTCTCCAATTCCGGTGCTCTCGTGGCGGTGGCCAGTCACCACCGCCGCGTTCCTCCTGGCTCTCTGCATTCCACGTGGCAGCCGGGACGCTCCAATCCTGGGCCTCTCTAGGTGCGCATGCGCACTACATGCCTTTCCTTTAAAGGGCCTATGGCGGGAACTCCGGGTTCATCCCCGACTGATGACATCATTGACCCGGAGTATTTAAGCTTCACCTCTAGCCTCCACTAACTGACTTGGCAATGAGTTCCATGGTTCCTATTAGTGCCATATTCTCTCCATGGACCAGTTGTTTCCGTCATCGGACCTCTGCACTTCTCCTTCAGTGTTCCTCTCTCAGCGTCTCCCGCTCCACAGGCCCTGGCTCGACACAACCTAACTGGACTTTCTCAACGCTTCCCGCTCCTCGGGGCCAGGCTCAGCGCAACCTTACTCAGACTCTCTCTCAGCACCTCCTGCTCCAGGGACCCTGGCTAAGCGCACCCTATCTGGACTCTCTCTCTCAGCGCTTCCCGCTCCTCGGGGCCAGGCTCCGCGCAACCTTATCCAGACTCTCTCTCAGCACCTCCTGCTCCACGGGTCCTGGCTCAGCACACCCTATCTGGACTCTCTCTCTCAGCGCTTCCCGCTCCTCAGTGCCAGGCTTAGTGCCATTCTACCTGTGAGCTCCACCCACAGTAACCGCAGCTCCTGGGAATCCCCACGGTACTCCTCCGTGAGGACTTTTGCCTCAGTGCCTTCTCTTTTCGGGAGTAGGCTCAGCACAGTACACCTCCAGACTGAGTCTCGGTGCTCCGCTCCTCGGGGCATCCCTCTATGCTACCACTACAGAGGGTCCTGTCATCAGCTTGCCGTGTCCCGGGCAGTACCCAGCACTGCTACCCTCCAGGTACTTGCTTCAGCAGGTTCCCCGCTCTAGCCTTTATCCAGCGGACTACAGTTCATCCTTCTTCATCTGCATCTCCTCATCTCGAGGCCACTCCCACGTGGTCTGGCTCTACTCTCTTCAGAGCTGCAGTGGTCTTGCACTCCCTGAGACTCTTTTTCCTCTCGCCTCACTCCTGGAGTGCTCCTGTCTTGAACTGTGCCTAATCTCTCTGACACTCTCTGCACACACTCGCCTATCTCTCCCCGGGACCAGCCACACAGAGGTGCTCCTAAGTCCTACTGGCCCCGGTACCCAAGGGCTCAACCTGCGGGGAACGAGGGTCGGCACAGGTGAAGTTCCAGCTCGCCTCTGTTCCCGGCCAGCCTCGCCTCCCGACGGTGGGGACCTGTGGGGCCCAACTCCTCAGGTAGCAACAACCCCACCTCGGGCCAAGGGTCCACAATTCCTAACAATTTAGTTATATATTCAGGCAACATGTGTAGCTCATTCTGCACTGATCTGATGAAAGCAGCATAGGCCTTGAAATGAATCACAAACAATTAAATTGGTCCAATAAAAGGCATCTCTTCCAGCTTGGTTTTGACCTTTATTTCTATGTAATGCTTTAGGAGTCTCAGTTTTCTACTATCTGATACATAATTTTCCATTCATTATATAATACTCCATGCCGACTGCTGCTCCACTGCACCTGTGTATATAGAGAACCATCTAAAAATGATTGCATCATGTACAAGTTAAATAAAAGTAAGAGCACTGTGGAGTTTGAATGAGGGAGTTGGTGTAAGAATGCAGTATTCAATCAAAAGGGATATATATTATAATACGGGCCCATGAAATCCATAACACAGCAAGGGTAGCAAGCTGCAAGGTCTGGCAGCATAGCTCTCTACTGCCACCACCCACTGCCTCAGTCCCCCATCACTGCTGCCCTCCCTCTGCAGTGCCCCTTCACAGAACTTCACTGCCATGCTCGGTGGACCTGGATTAAGGTAATTAAGCATTTGGCTTTGGGCACTGTGAGGCATCTCACGCTTACAGTCCTTGTGGCACCAGAGCACAACCTCCTCCCCCTCCATCCAGGTGAAGAAGGATGTGAGGTCATGGCGCAGGGACTGCGGGTGCACGGTAATTCACAGTCCCTGTACTAGTCATGTACAACATGCTGCAGAACCACCCAGCGCAGCAGAGGCACTGAGGGGGTACAGGGATGATGGCAGCAGCAGAAGAGGTCTAATGGGAAGAAGCCTGGAGGGCGAGGAGGAATGGGAGGAGGCAGAGGAAATCAGTAGGCAGAGGTAGTGCAGGCAGAGACCAAATCAGGAGACCAGCAAACTTTGAAACCTTCTATTGTGGCTAGAAACCTTGCTTCGGGCCTGCA
This sequence comes from Rhinatrema bivittatum, assembly GCF_901001135.1. Lineage (NCBI taxonomy): Eukaryota > Metazoa > Chordata > Amphibia > Gymnophiona > Rhinatrematidae > Rhinatrema > Rhinatrema bivittatum. The sequence goes on from NC_042615.1 coordinate 546,730,418, forward strand.
GAGAGCTGTCAATCCTGCTGTGCAAATCCTGTTTCCATAATATGCTATATTATAAATAAAAAATATTCTTACTTTTAATTTTTTAAGCTGACAATGCAATACTCTGACATTTGTGCTCTGGGGTTTTTTTTGTTTTTTTTTAGCATTTCATGTGCAAAAAGAAATACAGGGCAATGTCATATTCCCAACTGTATTCCCTCTACCACCATAAACTAGTTTCTTTTTTTTATAGATTTCTTTTTATATCGCCTGTCATTTTATTTTCCTTGACTTGTTTCTTTTTAACGACTTATTTATGTTCCCTATATCGTAAAGATGAGAGGCAGACACCAGCATCCCAAGAGACCATTAATATCCAAATATAACAACAGGGTTATGTCCCAAAAAGAACAGTTAGCATACCTGCTAAATAACTATATTAATTATACTGCAGTATAACTAAACAATAAATTCATCACAATTGGAAAGTGCATAGATTAAAGTTTTCTGAATAATAAGTACATGCCTTTTATTCGTGTTTATATTTGTTGAGTCACATAATCTACATTTTTATTTTCTTCATGGTCTCTTCATTAAATGTCAATCATCTTCTATTTAAGGAAATAATTTTACCCATATGGTAATAGGGACACCAGATGAAAAATGAGTGAAACAAATTGGAAATAAGAAAACAAAGAAAACAAAGGAAATAGAGAAACTGTTATGCCTGTCAGTCGCAGACGGCTGCAACCTCTCATGCTCACCTCTTTTTTTCCCTGCTCCATCAAGTCTGGGAAGAATGGCAGTCTCTTCCAGTCCACGCCGACCTCTCCGGCGTTCCCAGGACAGCGTAGGTGCTGCTGACCGCTATTTTGGACCCAGAGTTACCTAGACATGCGTGTGCGCAAGGGCCTCATTTGAACACATCGTGGCGGGAACATCGGGGGCATCCCCGCCCAATGACGTCAACCCCCCAGTGTATTTAATCTCACCTGCCCTTGCCTTCCTCGGGTTAGCAAGGAGTTCCGTCTTGCTGTAATCTCTACGTTCAAAGACCTCCTGTTCCTGATTCAGTTTTGGCATATGGACGCTCTGAGTACCCGCTCCTTGGGGGCTCCCCTGCATTCCCAGCTATCCGCTCCTCGGAGGGCCTTCCTGCCTGACTTCTACTGGACCTGCTTCTCAGGTTCCTATCTCTCTCCAGGAACCACCTACTGTGAGTACCTTAACTGACTTCTACTATACAGACTGCATTGTGGATTCCACATGGCATACCCCAATCCTCGGGCCACTACCGCCTTTCTTCTGTGGAAGTCATTCACCGTCCTACTCTACAGAATACCTACACACCATCTATAGGAGCCACTTCTGGGTTCCGGCATCACTAACAGTTCTTCAACATCTACTGTACAGACATCCTCGGCATAACCCGCTCTGTGGGCCACTACCAGATCTGTATCCTGAGGTGCCTGCTCTCGCCAGAGGGGATCCCCTGTGTACCCTACTCCACGGGTCACTACCAGATCTGTATTCCTGAAGCTGCCTATGCTCCTCAGAGGGGATCCTCGGCATACCCCGCTCCGCGGGCCACTACCGGATCTTCTCAGCTGTGTCTCACTCTGGGTAATTTCCATTGCCCAGGACTGTATGAATATATTTCCATTTCTTTGAGACTGTGCCTGCTGACGGTGAGGCTCACAGGGCTCTTCCCTGTGGACGGAGACATCGCTCATCTCAGACCAGGGGTTCACATCCTTCCTTAAACATAACAGAAACAGCGTTAAAAAAAATCAATACCGACTAGATCAATAAACTAAGCAGAACTGCGATGAGTATCAAGATAAGATCTCAAAAGAGCAGGATCACAATAAACAAATTTAGATCCTGAGTGGGAAAATATACATTTCCAAGGGTAATGAAGTATAAAAGTCACACCCAAGGTAGCAGCCTCACTACACATGGATAGAAATTTCTTGCGTCACTCTTGAGGTATACGGATATTATCCGGGTATATCCAGATTTGCTGGTTATAAAAAATGGATGTTCTATGACGGAAAAAATGATTTAAGAACAAAGGCACGATCCTGGGAGAAAACAAAAGAGACAAGTAAAGTCTCACATCTAGCTGCTGAAATATCTGCAGATGTTTCCAAAAATTCTGTCATATTCAAGTTTGAATCATTTTCTTGAACATCAGGATTGATATGTGCTTGGCTTTTTAAGTAATAGGCTTTAACAATTGCAAGTGGAGACATGCACATTTACAAGGTTCAAAAGAGTATGGTTGCCTGTGTCCCTCACATGATAAGTGGGTGGACATAAGCATTGCAGGCCATAAAATTCTTGGCTTTTGCCCCTGGTCAGTCTGGCAGTATGCAGGCTAGAGTGATTGTATATGGACTGGATAGCAACAGGTTTCTGGGGGTTTACTGGTTTTGTTTGTTGTATGCAATGTTTATTTCACTTGGGGCATTGGGGGAATGGCAAATCTGAAATTCAACAAATAAATAAATAAAATTTAGTGATAATTAAAACTGAATCTAATAAACTCATTTTAGGGTCATACGGACATGATGATCAGCATACCTGCACAGTGAAATTCTACATTGCTATAACTGATCCATAGATCCAAAACTCAGACTAGTGTTGGGTTTCATTAGGTTGACAGGTGCTGGAGATGCTGTGGAGGCAGTGTTCACAGTCCCTAGGGGAAGAAAATTCCAGCCAGCACACCTATAGTACCCAAATGTAATCCACTTTGAAGTGCCGAAAAGCGGAATACATAAGAACATGCCATACTGGGTCAGACCAAGGGTCCATCAAGCCCAAGCATCCTGTCTCCAACAGTGACCAATCCAGGCCATAAGAACCTGGCAAGTTCCCAAAAACTAAATTTATCCCATGTTACTGTTGCTAGTAATAGCAGTGGCTATTTTCCAAGTCAACTTAATTAATAGCAGGTAATGGACTTCTCCTTCAAGAACTTATCCAATCCTTTTTTAAACCCAGCTATACTAACTGCACTAACCACATCCCCTGGCAACAAATTGCAGAGTTTAATTGTGCGTTGATTGAAAATAACTTTCTCCGATTAGTTTTAAATGTGCCACATGGAGTTCTCCTTAGTCCTTCTATTATCCGAAAGAGTAAAGAACCAATTCACATTTACCTGTTCTAGACCTTTCATGATTTTAAACACCTCTAGCATATCCCCCCTCAGTCATCTCTTCTCCAAGTTGAAAAGTCCTAACCTCTTTAGTCTTTCCTCATAGGGGAGCTGTTCCACCCCCTTTATCATTTTGGTCACTCTTCTCTGTACCTTCTTCATCGCAACTATATCTTTTTTGAGATGCAGCGACCAGAATTGTACACAGTAATCAAGGTGTGGTCTCACCATGGAGCGATACAGAGGCATTATAACATTTTATTCACCATTCCCTTTCTAATAATTCCCAACATTTTGTTTGCTTTTTTGACTGCCGCAGCACACTGAACCGACAATTTCAATGTGTTATCTACTATGACGTCTAGATCTCTATCTTGGGTAGTAGCTCCTAATATGGAACCTAACATTGTGTAACTATAGCATGGGTTATTTTTCCCTATACGCATCACCTTGCACTTATCCACATTAAATTTCATCTGCCCTTTGGATGCCCGATTTTCCAGTCTCACAAGGTCTTCCTGCAATTTATCATAATCTGCTTGTGATTCAACTACTCTGAATAATTTTGTATCATCTGCAAATTTGATTACTTCACTTGTCGTATTTCTTTCCAGATCATTAATAAATATATTGAAAAGTACGGGTCCCAATACAGATCCCTGAGACACTACACTGCCCACTCCCTTCCACTGAGAAAATTGTCCATTTAATCTTACTCTCTGTTTCCTGTCTTTTAGCCAGTTTGTAATCCACGAAAGGACACCGCCACCTAACCCATGACTTATTACTTTTCCTAGAAGCCTCTCATGAGGAACTTTGTCAAATGCCTTCTGAAAATCCAAGTATACTACATCTACCGGTTCACCTTTATCTACATGTTTATTAACTCCTTCAAAAAAGTGAAGCAGATTTGTGAGGCAAGACTTGCCTTGGGCAAAGCCATGCTGATTTTGTTCCAATAAACCATGTCTTTCTATATGTTCTGTGATGTTGATATTTAGAACACTTTCCACTATTTTTCCTGGCACTGAAGTCAGGCTAACTGGTCTGTAGTTTCCCGGATCGCCCCTGGAGCCCTTTTTAAATATTGGGGTTACATTAGCCACCCTCCAATCTTCAGGTACAATGGATGATTTTAATGATAGGTTACAAATTTTTACTAATAGGTCTGAAATTTCATTTTTTAGTTCCTTCAGAACCCTGGGGTGTATATCATCTGGTCCAGGTGATTTACTACTCTTCAGTTTGTCAATCAGGCCTACCCCATTTTCTAGGTTCACCATGTAGTTAGCCTCCCATTATATTGGGTCTTTCACAATCATCAAAAGACTTGGTCCTGTTACGTATCAATTGCGGCTGCCCATTTCCTTGAGGATTCACAACACTTTCCATGTTTTCCTACTTAAACCTCTGGTCCTGTCATGGCCACACCGGAAACCTCCAGAGCCTGAAAACTTGTCCTCCGAGGACGAGCAGATTTACCAAGTGGAAGAAGTTCTAGATGTCCGACGATGTAATGGAAGGTGGGTATACCTTCTTCGGCTGGCCCGGCCTGGTCCCTGATGTCATCACCGGCATGGCAGGAGCTATGCCGCGGTTCCTGGAAGCAGCAGGAGGCCGCCATCATGCCGGCGTGGTATGTGCAGCGCCGGGGATCTCCCTTGTGGCATGGAGCCGCTCCAGTCCTGCCTCCATGGCCTGGAGGCAGCTGCCAATGCCAGCCATCCTGTGGCCTGGAGGCCGCAATCCCCAGATCTTCTTGCGGCGTGGAATCGCTATCAGACTCGTCTTTGGCGGCAGGGAGCCGCCTCCCACGTCGGGGCCTGCACTGCCCAGCTCTAGCTCCTCCTCGACGTCGGCGTCTGCAGGGCCGATGTCCAGTGTCCTGCAGACTTCCTGTTCCTGCCCTACTAGGGGCGGGCTCGCGTCTCTCCTCCGGAGTTAAAGGGTCAGGAGGGAGTGGTACCTCTGGCCCCACCTGCAAGCTCCTCCATGGGTGTTCCTGCTTCAGCCTACAAAAGGCTTCTTCCATCATTCCTTCCTCGCCTTTGCAAGGAATAAGTCCTCCTTAGGACTCTATGTCTGCTTCTCCTCCTAGACACTCTGTTCCATGTTGGATCCCGTGTCTTCGTCATTGTTCCTTATTCCGGTCTCTGCTCTGATGTCTTCCATGTTCCATGATGTCCAGTTGTCTGCCTGTTCCTGATGACCAGATGTCCGTCTGTTCCTGATGTCCTGATGCCTGCTGGTTCCTGATGTCTTCAGCTCCGATGACGCGTCCCTTGTGGTCCGTGACCAGTCCGGCTGGACTGTGTAGGGCAGTAGTGGGTCTTTCCATCTGACAGTACCATGGAGTCATCTCATCTCTTGTCTGACCTGCCTTGTTCCTGAGTCTGCTTTGATGTCCGTAAGCCTGATGTCTGCCTTGCCTTGATGTTCTTGCCTGATGTCTTCCTTCCCTGGACAGGTCCTGTCCTTCAGTGTGGGCCGCGATCAGTCCTGCTGGACTGTGTAGGATGCCTGAGGGATCTGGCCGCCTGCCCGTTCCTGTCCTTGGATTTCTGTGGCTCTGATGCCTTCTCGTGTGGTCCACGACTCAACCCGGCTGGGCTGAGTAGGGTGCCAGAATGGACATTGTTTGCCTGGAGGTTCCGGATTTTTAACCATTGGTTTTAGTCTTGCCTTGCTATGCATGCCTTGTTATGCCTTGCCATGCCTGTCGACGCAACACAAGACAGGCCTGGCAAGGCATAACAAGGCATGCCTCACCTTTCTTCCTTCTCTCTCCTCAAGTCTTGGGAAGATGGCTGCTGCCGCATCTTCATGCTGCTCTCTCCAGTGTCCCCGGATTGGCAATGGCGACGCTGTTCGCCATGATTTTCCTGAGGACCTCCTAGGGTGCGCGCACGCACGCCACCCATGTCTTTATCTACATCATGGCCGGAACCTCGGGGGCGTCCCCTCAGAATGACGTCATCACATCCTGGTATTTAGCCTGCCCTTCGTTTGCTAACAAACTGAGTTAGCAAGGATTGGATTGCCTCCGATCTAAGCTGCTCTGCCACTTCCCAGCTGCTGCAGGAAGCTCTCCATGCCCTTCGGGGTAATTCTTCACTAACCTGGGTACCCGTTCCTCGGGGGCCCTTCTGCTCTATTTCAGGTACCTATCTTGGGATACTGGGTACTCGCTCCTCGAGGGCCTGCTCTCCCTAATCTGGTGCCTGCCACTGAACAACTTCTGCCTGCCAAGACCTTCAACTATTCAGCTGTCCGCTTCAGTGAGTACTAACCCTTTCAGTCTGTCTCACCTTCAGCTTCAGCGCTCTGTATCTACATCCGGGACCTGTCCCTGCCACGCCTCGCTGCCTATCACCTACTCGGGTGTGAGACTGGTCTCCTCTGCTGAGGACCCCTGGACTACTTCACTGGGTTACCTTCACTGCTGTCCGCTCCCCAGGCAGTACCATCAAGCTGTACAATAAATAAAACTTCTCTGTGTCTGCGTGTATAGAGTCTAACCTAGTACTGCGGTTCCTCATGGGGCTCCTCCCCGTGGGAGTGGCCATCACCACAGTACCGAAGAATCCACTCTAACTCCTCATAACCATAACATCTTGCCCTGCCTTGCCCTGCCTTGCCTGTCTGTACCTTGCCATGCCTTGAGTCTTCATCTGTCCTGCAATGCCTTGAGTCTTTGTCTGTCCTGCAACACCTTGAGTCCTTGTCTATCCTGGCATGCCTGATCTCTTATCTGCCTTGCCACGTCTTGTTCCACATCTCCATCTGGCCATGACCTCTGTCCGGCCTGCTGCTTCAAGCCGCTACCCAGTGGCTACTCCGAAAGGGCTTGAAATGGTCGAAGGACCATTCAGAGACCACCATTGCATTGGTGGTCTCACGGAAGCATGCAGGTATGGTAGAGGTCAGGATCTTCAGTCTTTCCAGCAGGGACATCTCACCGTGAGGGCGCACATTCCTTGTCCCGCGATGGGGAGTGCTCCCTAGCGTTCCCTTCCATCCTCAGCGCAACAATCTGCACACAAACAGCCATACACATACAGACATACATACAAGAAGGGTATTTGTTAGGCAGCCACACTGCCAACTGATAGCTCAAAGTCCCATTTTGTTCATCTTACTGTTGATGAGAGGAGTAAGCTCATACATAAACATAATCACACATGGGCACAGAGAGGCGAATATCCCATATCCAGACAGACACAGAGAGAAACCTATATCTCATATCCAGACAGGCATAGAGAGAAACAGATACCTGATACCTAGACAGACATAGACACTGTTACCCCATACCCAGACAAAGAGTCAAAGACACCCCAGAGAGAGACAGAAAGCTAACACCTTGACATATCACATCTAGACAGAAAAACACACACATAAGAATATAAGAACATAATAACATAAGACATGCCATACTGGATCAGACCAAGGGTCCATCAAGCCCAGCATACTGTGTCTAACAATGGCCAATCCAAGTCACAAGTACCCAAACATAAAATAGATCCCAAACTACTAATGCTGGTAACAAGCAGCGGCTATTCCTTATTGATTAATAGCAGTTTATGGACTTCTCTAGGAACTTATCCAAACCTTTTTTTTAAACACAGCTACACTAACTACCATAACTACATCCTCTGGCAATGAATTCCAGAGCTTAATTATGTGTTGAATGAAAAAGTATTTTCTCTGATTTGTTTTAAATGTGCTTCTTGCTAACTTCATGGAGTGTCCCCTAATCCTTCTATTATCTGAGAGAGTAAATAACCAATTCACATTTACCCATTCAAGTCCTTTCATGATTTTGTAGACCTCTATCAAATCCCCCTTCAGCTGTCTCTTCTCCAAGCTGAATAGCCCTAACCTCTTTAGCCTTTCCTTAGAGGGGAGCCATTCCATGCCCTTTAATTTGGTCTCCTTTCTCTGTACTTTATCCAGTGCAACTATATCTTTTTTGAGATGCAGCGACCAGAATTGTGGTCTCACCATGGAGCAATACAGAGGCATTATGACATTTTCCATTTTATTCATCATTCCCTTCCTAATAATTCCTAACATTCTGTTTGCTTTTTTGATCGCCACAGCACACTGAGCCGACAATTTCAATGTATTATCCACTATGATGCCTAAATCTCTTTCCTGGGTGGTAACTCCTAAGATGGAACTTAACATCGTGTAACAATAGCATCACTTGATCCTGTCCACATTAAATTTCATCTGCCATTTGGACTCCTAATCTTCTAGCCTCACAAAGTCCTCCCGCAGTTTATCATAATCCGCTTGAGATTTAACTACTATATCCAGCAAATATGATCACCTCCATTCGTTGTACCCTTTCCAGATCATTTATAAATATATTAAAAAGTACTGGTCCTAGTACAGATCCCTGAGGCACTCCACTGTTTACCTTTTTTCACTGTGAAAACAGACCATTTAATCCTACTCTCTGTTTCTTGTCTTTTTTTTTTTTTTTTTTGTAAATTGTGTTTATTGTATTCGGACATGCCAAATATAACAACAGAGTGCCCAAAAAACTGTGACATTTTGTCTAGAGCAAACAAATACAACCATCCGTGAACATGAAACATCATAGGAACAGGCAACTGTGAACATTCCAAGAGATAAAAATCCCAAATATATCATGAGAAAGACCATGAACATACACAAGTCCCTGTTCTCATGTAAATTAATGTATACCACATCGAATCCGAATACATAGTGTTTTCATTAACCCCACTGTCCCTCCCTACCATCCCTCCCCCCCCCCCCCCCAAGTACAGATTATGTGGGAGTATGTACTAAGAAGAAAAAGGCTGTCAGTACAAACATGCAAACATGCAAACATGCAAAAGGTATGAATGTCATATGGATGGCATACGAATCCAATAGAAGTAGCTAGAAGGCTACCGGGTACATGGTGTGCAGTACACATAAACAAGTCATCTACAATTCATCTACAAACGGACAGATTCCTTCAACCCGTGAGTTTATCAGAGGGGATAAACAGCCTCTGGGCCCGGGGAACAGATCAAGTATCGAGAGTCCTGTATCATGTATCAGGTATGGGAGAAACCAGAACTCACCGTCCCAGGACAGTACATCGTTATAAATCTTCTAAGACAAGGAAGGCCCAGGTTGTAAATAAGTGAGAAATGGAGCCCACACTTGATCCACCGCAACCTTAGAAGAAGGATGGTGTTGGTGCAAATAAAGCTCATGGGTACATAATCTAAGCATATGTTGAAACCAATAGTCTTTCACCGGGCCTTTAGTATCCAACCAACAAGTCAAGATCGCTTTCTTGCCCAGTACTGCAGCTTTTGCCAGAAAGATCCGTAACCATTTGAACTGGGGACCCTTCGCCATCCCTTCTGGTTGGACTCCAAATAACCATAAAAGTGGATCCAACGGTATAGCCCCCTGCCATATAGATGCGCAAAAATTATTGATGTCAGACCAAAAGAAGTGTATAACAGGACATTCCCAAAACATATGGAAAAAAGTCCCTGGTGTCTGCCCACACTTTTTGCAGGAGGGAGAGTCACAGAGATGAGCTTTAAAAGCCCGTATCGGGGTCATAAACCCTAGCCACAGAAATTTATATTGAGATTCTCTCAAATCTTCACAAATAGAAATAGTTGGGATGTGGGAAAAGCATTTGACAAAATCCGCAAAGGACAACGAAAAAGTAGGCCATTTCTCCCACCTAACATGCAACCCTTTCAAGTGAAGGTCTGGAGCCCCCTCACCAAGTTCTTTATAGAAATCCGAGATACGTGGTCTTTTGGCTACCCTGCCTGTGAGAAGGCTACGCAAGGCTTCAGTGGTGGGGAGTGAACACCAATGTTTCCTGTGGGAATGCATGAAGTGTTGAACCTGCAAGTACGCAAAATTGTCTGAGGATGGGATCCGGAACTGTTGTTGGAGTTCGGGAAAACTATACAATTGACCGGTAAGTGGATGAATCAATTGGTATAGAAATTTAAGACCCATGTTCCGCCATCTCTGGAAGGCGGCTCCGCTATTCCCCGGGAGAAAGTATGAATTATTAGTCAAAGTTAGCAGAGGAGTAACCCCCAATGGCTGTTTAAGCCGTTTACAGAGCTGTAACCATGCCTTCCTACAGTTAATAACCAAAATATGGCCCTTCAATTGTTGCGGAACCTCCTGCTCTGGCATATGTAAAAGTGAATTAAGGGATAGCCCTCCATACCAGCTGCGCAGTACTTGGCAGGGAACATAGTGCGAGGTATCAAATAGCCAATCCTGTAACAGTCTAAGTAAACAAGCAATATTATATTGTACTAAATTTGGGCAGCCTAACCCGCCCTTTTGTCTGCGGTGTTGTAAGCTAGACAAGGCGATACGTGCCTTTTTCCCCCCCCAGAGAAACTTTCCAAGCCCCTGTTCCAACATATGAATTTCCTGGGATAAGAGCATGAGGGGTATCATTTGTAAGACATACAACCATTTAGGTAATATCACCATCTGGTATAAATGTACTCTGCCTGTCAGAGACAAGGGTAACAGCTTCCATCGTTGAAATTTAGTAAGGGATTCAGTCAGGAGTGGTTGAATATTTAGTCGGTAGATATTTTTTAAATCACTGGGTATTTTGACTCCCAAGTATTTAAGCTCCCCATCAGCCCAGCGCAATGGGAATTGCCCCTTCCAAATTGATTGATCTATGTCCCCAACAGCCATGGCTTCAGACTTATCTCTATTTATTTTGAGGCCCGCAAACGAGCCAAACTGATCCTGAAGTGTGAACAACCTGCTTAGGGACTTCAAAGGGTTTGTCAGGAACACCAGAACGTCGTCAGCAAAAGCTGCAACTTTAAACTGCTGGTGTTCTCGCTCGAATCCTTGTATTTCCGGGTGAGTTACAATCTTGCGTAGCAGAGGGTCAATGGTTAAAATATACAGGAGAGGGGACAATGGGCACCCCTGGCGTACTCCTCTTTGTATGGGCACAGGATTAGAACATACCCCGTTGACTATTATCTGAGATTCGGGCATGTTGTACAATAACTGGATATAGTGTACAAAATCCCCTTCCAACCCAAATCTTTGTAACACAGAAACATATACGCCCAGGAGACCCTATCGAACGCTTTCTCGGAATCAAATCCGATAACAAGCGCCTGTGTCTCTGTTTGTTGACAGAACTGCATAGCTGAGAGGAGTTTAATTATATGGCTAGTAGCCGAGCGACCTTTTACAAAGCCTACCTGTTGGTCCGCAATTAAACTAGGGAGGATCGCGGCCAACCTGTCAGCTAAAACTTTAGCTAAAATTTTTAGATCGCTATTGAGAAGCGAGATCGGTCGATATGACGCGGGTTTTTGGGGATCCTTTCCAGGTTTCGGGAGAACGATGATATGAGCTTTGTTAAAGGCATTGGGGAAAGCAGTCTTTTACAATACCCTCCCTATAAAAGTCTGTTAAAGGGGAGGTAATATGCATCTTAAGCAGTTTGTAAAAGTCGTACGAGAAGCCATCTGGGCCAGGCGATTTACCAGAAGCCATGGAGTTGATGACCCGAAGGACTTCATATGTTTGAATGGGCCGATTCAAAAACTCTTTTTACGACGAATTAATACAAGGCAGGCGTATGTCTGTAAAAAAATCCTGTTCTAAATGATCTGATTGGGTTGGGTCGGCTTTATACAAGGTAGAGTAAAAGTCGCGGAAGACTTCCCCAATGTCATCAACCCCGGACACTTGTTTCCCCTGAGTATTTTGCATAGCATAAATCAAAGACTTGGGACGGATCGCCCGTATTAAGTTCGCCAAAGGCCTTCCCATCTTGTTACCGTATTTGAAATAATTGTGCTGGGCTACTTGTAGAGATTTACTCGCTCTAATGTGCAACTTTGTATTTAGCTGGCTAAGGGCGCTAAAGTAAAGTTTACGATTTATTTCTGACGGGGAGGAGAGCCAAACCTTCCTCGCCTGTCGAGCACTGTATTCAAGACCTAAAATATCTGAATTAAGCTTTTTATATCGAGCACTCGTATAGCCTATAATTTCACCCCTTAAAACTACCTTACCCGCCTCCCAATATAAATGAGGAGTGTCAGAGTGTTGGATGTTGTGTTTTGCAAAATCCAGCCATTTTTCTTTCAGAAATGTCTGGAAGTCTTTATCATCTTTAAGATCCGCAGGGAATTTCCAGATTTTTGCTCCAGTGACCTGCGGACCTAAACGAAGCGTCAAGGACACAGGGGAGTGGTCTGATATCACTGGGAGTTCCACATCTGCCCTGACTACTTTCGGAAATGTTTCTGTAGAGGTTAAAATGTAGTCTATGCGAGACGAGGAGCCGTGAGGGTGTGAGTAAAAGATATAATCCCTTTCTGTGGGGTGTAACGTGCGCCATATGTCTATGACCCCCGTTTGATCGCAGACCTGAGCCACTCCTTCTCCTCTTCCCGCCGGTTGCTGCCCACTAGTGTGAGATCTATCCAACGTGCTATCCATAACACAGTTGAAATCACCTGCCACGTATAAGAGGCCTTCCCTGTGTGAAAGTAGCAATCCAGAAAGAGAAGTCAAAAATTTTCGAGGGTAACTTGTAGGAGCATAGACACAGCAGATTGTGACGGGTTGACCCTGCCATTTACCAACAATTAAAATGTATCTACCTTCTGGATCAGAGATGGAACGGGTAAGCACAAAATCTGTGGATTTATTGATAAGTATTGCTACACCCGCTTTCTTATGGTGGGCTTCAGCAAAAAAACAAGCTTTTACCCAGTCTCTCTGCAATTTCTGAGATTCTTTAGCCGACAGGTGTGTCTCCTGTATACATACGATATCACCACATAACTTCTTTAAATGTGACAATATTTTTTTCCTCTTAACCGGGGAACCTAAACCGTGCACATTCCATGAGATCAAACGAACCATACTAGTAATCTAGTGAGAATTGTAAAGCATGCCGGTCTCATATGAGAACTAGGGTGAGAGGTCCCAGCTGTCTCTCTCCCAGTCCCATACCCTGCCACCCCTAGACAACTCTTGAGGTCGGTCCCAGGGTGATCTTTCCCCTGGGGCCAAACAAACATACTTACACTCATACCCATCAACACATTCACAAAAAACAATATCTGCCCGAAAACTACAGCCCACAACAAAAATACTGTACTGTTCCCCATCCTTTTCCCCCCCCCTCCCTCCCTCCCACCCTTCCCAAGCCCCCGTTTACACAGAATGAAAATACCCTCGGACCCCTGCTCAAGGGACGGGTCCGAGTAGGGAGGTCCGTTTAGGGTGCAAGGGTGCCCCCGGCCCGATGATAAACTGGACGGCCAGAGTCATACTGGGTCAGAATGGAGTCACAAATTTAACGTGTCAGCCATGTTCTCAGCCGTCCATGCTGCTTAACTGTCCTCTTTACAGTTGAGCGACGAGGAAATGTGGTGGGTGTCCATGCCGTCCTGAGCGAAGCTAAAACCCAATCCGGTTAGGTTAGCTGTGAGTTTCCAAAATGCCACTGCCTGAAACAAAGGCAGTACAGTATCCGAAGGTCGCCAGTTCCAAGGGAAAAAAAACAACATTATTTTCTGCAGTTTCCAGGGATCAAACTGAATCGAAACCGCAAAAGTTCCAAAATCAAGTGGTGGCTGATGTAGAAGCAGTTCCCGCTATTTGTAAGAACTTTGCTGCTTCTACCGGGTCCTTAAATGCATGAATGGTGTTGTCTTTCCAAACTTTCAACGTTGCAGGGAAAAGTGCGAAACGTGTTTTATTTTCAAAGAGGCGGGAGCAGATCTGAGAAAACTGTTTACGTTGCAGAGATACTTGCGCGGAATAATCCTGGGTGATCCGAACTCTATGCCCTTTATAGGTTAACTCCTGCTTGTTCCTATAAGCCAACCAAATTCGCTGTTTGTTCGCAGAATTTAAAATTTTTGCGATGGCAACACGTGGCCTAGTGTCGGATGGGCGGCGGATCCCCAGTCTGTGCGCTCTTTCCACTTTCAGGGCTCCTTTTAGATCTGTGAGCCCCACAGCCTCCGGAAGCCATTCTTCAAGAAAAGCTACTAAGCCTTGGTCATCAACGTTCTCTGGTAATCCTAGAAATCTTAAATTGTCCCTTCTCAGACGATTCTCCAAATCGTCTAATTTTTGTTGGCATTCTTGCAATGCTTTAGCCGTGTCACTGGCCTTCGCATCGTGTACACTCAGCCCCTCCTCCACCCCGACAATCCTGCTCTCAAGCGTTTCAAGTCTCGGTCCAATTTCAGCAAGAGAAGATTTTACCTCTGCTAGTTGTTGATTGATCCCAGCGAGCTTGACATCTAAGGTGGCTTCCAGCGTGGCTTGTAGGACTTCCACTGTTAACGGGATAGGCTGGGGCGCGCTGGAATCCCCCGCTCCGGCCGCCATCTTGGGGTCTGCAGCTTTCCCCTTCTCTTTTTCTTTGTCCCGTTTCCCTCCTCTGGAGGCCATAATTTGTGGCGATTTATTCATATAGTTAACAATCGACATTCGCTACTCACAGTCCAGTATCCTCACTCGCTTATTGCTGGTTTTTTGTGCTTGTAACGGTGTAATTTCGGCCGAGGCACCCGGAGCTACGGGAGAACGCGTCTTCCCTAGCACATCACCCCACGTGACCCCCCGTTTCTTGTCTTTTAACCAACTTGCAATCCACAAAAGGACATCACCTCCTATCCCATGACTTTTTTTGTTTTCTTAGAAGCCTCTCATGTGGGACTTTGTCGAATGCCTTCTGAAAATCCAAATACACCACACCTACTGGTTCACCTTTGTCCACATGTTTATTCACCCCTTCATAAAAATGTAGATTTGTGAGGCAAGACTTCTCTCCACACACAGTCAAAAGATAGACACACACAGCAACAGAGAGGCATAGACGCAATATGGGCAATCAAACACAGACAGCATCACACAGAGAGGCACAGACCCAGGGCCGGTGCAAGGGGATTTGGCGCCCTAGGCGAGCCTTCTCCCTTGCGCCCCCCCCCCCCCCGGTCTCAGCCCCGACCCTTACCTCATTCTCGATCACGCCCGCTGACTGGGGTTTTCTGGGTCGCAAGCAGGTTGGGCACTGCTTGCGGCCTGCCAAACTCCACTCCTCTTTGCCACCACTTGCAGCTCCATATGGCTCGCACCCAGTGGCGTACCAAGGGTCTCCGGTGCCCGGGGGCCAATGCATTTGTGTGCCTCTCCAGCATCCCCCCTTAATCCTTCTTGTACTAATGCTTAAGGTCACAGAAAATCAGTGGTGTCTCCAGACAGAAGAATTGGGGGGGGGGGGGGGAGCCAAAATGACATTTCTTCATCTCACCCACCTCTATAGCATGGATCCTGCTTTAAAATTGGTTATTAAAAAAAGTGTTAATAAAAAAGTCCAAAGGGTCCTCTGCGTTATTTTATAAAGCTGGCCAGTTTCACACTATAAAATTATGT
This sequence comes from Rhinatrema bivittatum, assembly GCF_901001135.1. Lineage (NCBI taxonomy): Eukaryota > Metazoa > Chordata > Amphibia > Gymnophiona > Rhinatrematidae > Rhinatrema > Rhinatrema bivittatum. The sequence goes on from NC_042615.1 coordinate 546,746,019, forward strand.
TGATAGCCTCAGTCAACTGATTCTATGTGGCTATGAGAGTGAAGTCAGGAATATATAGGAAGGAACAGAAGGTCAATATAAATCCTGTACCTCCAGTTCTGTAACTCTGTGCATCCACTGAAATTCCCCCAAACAATGGAGCTTGGATGTTTCCCTTACAGCTCATCATACTGAAAGATATTTTCAAATTCTGGTGTCACTTCACAGTAACAGCAGCACAAACAGCTTCCACTGCCAGGCACATTGTGAACTAACACAAAACACCACAAAAAAGACACTCAAAATCTATACTGCAATCCCATCATAACATAACAGTAATAACACCAAGGACTCAAACAACAATAACCCTACCTGTGAATAAGCAAGTGTAATATTACACTGGGTCCTAGAATACCAATACTCCACCTACTGAGGAAACAAAAACAAACCCGATTGCTATAGATCCCTATGCTAGCAGAATCTCTCATCATGGTCACACACACAGAGCAGAGACAGACCCTCACCAAATACAGAATACAAAATAAAGGAGCACAAATTAGACAAAAAACTGAAATGGAAACCCCAAGAAGCCAGACTCTGTGTATTAACAATGGAAAAACAGAACCACCATTCTTCATAAAACAAATAAAATCAAGAAACATAAAGCATCAGTTATAATAGTAAAACCATACTAATAAAATAATATTTTAAAAACTACTGATAAATAGAATTTCTATTAATTAAAATCATATACATTTTTTACAATTTCCTAAAACCAATAAAATATTTCAAAACAGCACATATATCAAATAACACACAATAATTAAAACTAATAAGGATTTTAAAAAGCCCCTGCTGTCCATACATGGGAGCTCTTGATTGAGGTTATCCTCTCTCTCTCACACATACTCACATGTCCATTCTCTCTCACACATACACTGTCACATACATACACATTCATGCTCTTATACCCAACCATAACCTCTCGCTCTCACAGACACTGACACACTCAGGCTCTAAGGCACTCTCTCCCCCCTCCACACCCCCCCCCCCCCCACAAACTCTTACTCCCCTGGATTTTCTCATACACACTCATGCTCTCACTGGCTCCCTCACATACACACAAACACACACTCCCAGGCAAGCTTCCAATCGTTCTCACACAAACACACACACACAGGCAAGCTCCCAGTCATTCTCACACTGACCCCCAGGCGGGCTCCCATTCATTTTCACACCACTCCCTCCCCATCCCCCAGGCATGCACACATTCATTCTCACACCCAGACCCCCAGGCAGGCACCAATTTATTCTCACACACACACACACACACACACACATACAGCACAAACAGGCAGGCATCTATTCTCACACATACAAACCCCAGGAAGACACCCATTCATTCTCATACACAGACACACCCTCAGGCAGGCACCCATGCATTCACACACATACACCGCCAGGCAAACTCCCATTCATACACATGCACACACTAAAGGCAGAGACCCCCCTCTCTTTCTTTTGCCAGCAACCTCAGAGCCTCTCTCATTCCTCTGCTGCCACTGTCACTGTTGCAGTATGGCTATTGCGGAGGTGCTGATTGCTACTATTGGCCCTGAAGCCCATTCTGCTGCCTCCTCTGTGCAGGCCTCATGGTACATTGTGAGATCCGCATAGAGAAAGTGCTACTCTTGCACATTCCCAAAGATTACATGTTCCAATCAGTAAAAAATAATTTATTTTTTTTTACATTTGCTGTCTGATCTTAGTTTTCTAATCAGTTGGTCACAGGCTTTTTTTTTTTCCACCTTCCCTTTCTTATTTTTTTGCCAATTCCTTTTATAACATATTTCTTTTCTCTCCATCTGTCTTCTTCCCTCAAACACACAGTCAGGTTCTCATTCTCACATGCTTTCTCTCTCTCACACACACACACATACACAGGCACTCACTCTCACATGCTCTCTCTCATACAATCATGTATACACCGTCTCTCTCTTGCACATGCTGTCTGACTCTGGCACACAGGCTCTCTCTCACTCCCACATGCTGTCTTGCTCAAGCACAGGCTCTCATTGTCACATGCTCTCTCTCATACAATCATTCATACACACAGTCTCTCACTGGCACATGCTGTCTGACTCTGGCACACAGGCTCTCTCTCACTCCCACATGCTGTCTTGCTCAAGCACAGGCTCTCACTGTCACATGCTGTCTCTCTCACACACACACAGAGGCTCTCACATGCTGTCTCTGCAAACATTCAGGTCCTCACTCCCACACACAGTCTCTCAACTCATCTCATACACGCACACATACACACTGTACAAACCCTCAGTCTCTCTCTCACCTCTGGGCCTCCTCTTCACGGCCGCTGCAGGATGGGCTCTGCAGCGGCCCCGGACTTCTCGAGCCGCGCTGCTCCTCTTCTGTACGCGGCTGATGCTCCTCCTCTTTCCTGCCCGCGCGGCTCCGGCAACATTTTTCTTCCGGGGCCGCGCGGGCAGGAAGGAGGAGAAGCTCCTGCATTGGCTGATGATCCTCCTCCTTCCTGCCCGCGCGGCTCCGGCAACATTTTTCTTCCGGGGCCGCGTGGGCAGGAAGGAGCTGGAGCACCAGCATGTTTAGACGCGATTGTTTTCTTCCGGCCGTGGTGACTTGAGCTCCACCACGGCCCCGCCGATCTTCTTGCTGTGTGTATTCGGCACACAGCATAGCAGTAGTTCACCGCTCAGCCGCTATTGGGATGACGTCCACCGGCGGCCATTGGCCATCAGCGGCTCGGCGCCCCCTAATGCTCAGTGCCCTAGGCGATCGCCTAGTTCGCCTAGTGCTTCCGCCGGCCCTGCACAGACCACACACACAGTCCAAAACACAACAGACAAACACAGAGACACAAACTCCATACAATACACAGGCCACATACTACTATGGTAAGAGCCGGAAAATGTTTCAGTAAACTTAGGTCCCAGCCAAAACCTTTTTAGGAGCAGAGAAAAACTCCATCCCACCCTGCCCAACTAATTTTACTTGTTTTTCTATTTTCGTTTTTTTCTTAGTTTGCTTATCTTTTTTATTTTCTCATTTTTTTATTTGCTTATTTATCCTTTTTGCACGTTTTGCCTTTATTCTCCCATCCTCACCTTCTGCCTCTCTCCCTTCCACGTCCTCATTTTCTCCTGCCTCTTTGCCCATTCCCCTCCCCAACCTCCCCACCTCCCTTCCCCAGTGGGCCGCGGCTGTGATCTCTCTCTCCCTTGGATTCCAGCAGCAGGAAGTCCTCCCAGACTGTGGCCTGGGGGTGGCGGCTCTTCCTGGGTTATAGAACACCACAATGGTTGTTCCTATGTCCTGCTCTGCCACAGAGTATGCAGCTTCCCCACTGGGCCCTCCACAGCAGAAGCAGCTCCTCTCTCTGGCCCAAAGATACAGATGCATGCCTAAGCCGCGACCTGCTTACAATGTTGTGACTATGTTCTGGCAGCTCCCTCCCTCCTGAGCCTGCAGTGTCTCCACAGCACCAAAGTGCCCTCTCTTCCATATTGTTGAAGCCCCCCAGTTTGCTCACCTCTGTTCTAGGGTCAGGTGTAATATTTGCAAAGTTGTCATTTCATAGACTCTGCAGCCAGTTACAGAGGATGGGGCTCTGGGTGGTTGCCCCTTCTCATCCCACCCCCAAGCAGGGCTCTGCATGTGAGTACTGGCACATTTTGTTTCAGGGAAAACTAAAAATAAAATACTTCTCTCTGGGGGGGGGGAGGCGCTCTCACCACGGAACAAAATGGCCGCTTGAGTCAGAGCTCCTGCTTTCCCCGGGCCAACAAACTTGAAAAAATTACGCTTCCTGACCTTGGAACGCTTTCAAATTATTCAGCACAGCTGTTTAACCCACCTGACATGGCTCAGAAGAAAAATGAACCGGACTTCCGACATTTCTCGTACGCAGAAATGCAAATCAAGAAGATGGGCCTGCAGACGAGCTTGAAGCCCTGACCTCATGTGAGCACGAGGCCGCGGAGGGGGGTGATTCGGGGGGAGCCACGGCACCTGTCATCCACCTCCCCACACGCGATGAATTTCGCCAATGGTTTGGCGATCTGAGAAGGGAAATGAAGCAAAATAAACAAGGACTTCTCATTTCAATGGATAGTATAAAAGAAGAAATGGCTGAAATTGGAAGAAGGGTGGACGACTGTGATATGCGCCTGTATGCCCAGGCAGTGAAAATAGAGCTGCTACAAAAATCAATCTCCCATAACACTAATGAAAATGTGGACATACTAACAAAATTAGAGGACTTAGAAAACAGAAGCAGCCGCAGCAATTTGAGATTCCGCGGAATCCCTGAAACTGAGGATTATGCAGATCGCAAAGCAACTATCCAAAAATTATGTGGTTTTATTCTGCAGCAGTCTAACCACTCTGCAGAAGCCGGGGAAGCACCAGAGGTGGAGGTAGAGCGTGCTCATTGGTCACTGGGTCCCAAAGTGACCAGAAAGCCAAGAGACATTATTGTATGTTTTGCCAAATATTCTGTGAAGGAACAGATTTATATGACGGCCAGAAAACAACAGACCTGGGAGTGGGAATCCCATCACATAATGATCTTTGCTGATATTTCTCCCTTAATGCTGAAAAGAAGAATGGACTTTAAGGATATTACTCTGATGCTGAGAAAGGATGGAATCCGCTACCATTGGTTATTCCCATTTGGCGTTGCAATGACCATCCAAGGCGTAACCACGAAGGCCAAAACTATAGAAGAAGCAGCATCCATTGTGAATGAGGCAGGCCTCGTGGTGAAAATAGTAACAACTAGGAAGCAAGCTCACTACACAGCTCCAGTGGACACCCCAAGATGGCAGCGGGTCAGCAAAGGCGGCAGGAGACTTCGCAGAACTTCTGGAGATAACATTCAGGATCAGGATAAAGGGAAAGGATGAATATCCTTACTTCAGAAATTACTCAGGTTTTCAGATACAGGAGTGGAAGTATCGGCTCCAAGAAGTGGTTCTGCATTGAACATATTTTCAAATATATCAGAGGTTCAATTCATGATTGTTATAGTTGACAATATGTGATGGTTGATCCAGGGGGAGGGGGAGCAGGTACCGGGGATGAATCTGCCTTCATCTGCTCATGCAGACATGCCCAGGGCACAGGGCTGCAGAGCTATTAAGGTATATGAGGGTAGGGGGAGGGTACAGGGTGGGGGGAGGAGGGAGGAGGGAGGAGGGAGAAAGTTGGCTTTTTCTATTCTACAGCTATACAGGATAACAATGCTTGTGTAAATTGTATACAGTGTCACCATCGATGGGAGGCTAATATGCCGAGGCTCATGAATCATAAGGGAGAATGTAATATGCGTTTCAGAGGCCGTTGCATGTGGCTTTGGCAGGTGGATGGATTACTCCACATAATTTGAGAATGATGGCTATAAAAAACGTATCCCTCAATGTTAAGGGATTAAACAGTCCACAGAAATGCCAAACATTTAGAACTGAGGCCTAAAACTCGAGGGCTGACATCCTGTTTCTTCAGGAAATGCATGTGAAATGTTGGTATGAACGGCTGCTGAACCAGCCCCTTTTTCCTCCCCAATACCATGCGGCGGCCTCTAAGAGAGCGTGTTACTCTGGGGTGGGCATAATATTACATAAAGATTTACAATGTCAAGTTTTAAAATCGCTGGAAGACCCGAGGGAGCGTTATTTAATACTGCAATGGGAAATAGATCGGGAAAAATACACTTTGCTGAATATATATATGCTCCCAATTATGATCACCAGGTATTTTTTGATAATCAAGGACACCTGTTGGATAATATAGAAGTGGGACATTTGATCATAGCAGAGGACTTTAATATTACTACACAACCCAGATTAGATAATTCATCTAGTGGAGGGATGGATGCCATACCAGGGTGTACCTGCCTTAAACTTATTAAGGATAGGGACTTGTAGGATGTCTGGAGGCACCGGAACCCAACAAAACAGGACTACACATTTTTCTCCCATCCACACACTTCCTATTCTAGGATTCATTTCTTTTTAGTGGCCAAGTCTTAGGGTTTGAGAGACAGATATAGGTCCTATTATATGGTTGGATCACGCCCCGATTTGGATAAAAATACAACTATGAGACAAAGTCAGGGATTAGGTATTGGAAATTAAATGACACTTTATTGGTGGATGGATCTTTTTGTCAATCAGTGTGAATTGACAAACTGATAAAGGAATATCAGCTGTTTAACAGGAATACAACGGAGTCTAAATTCATTTTTTTGGGACCTCTTAAAGGCGGTTCTCAGGGGTAGATTTATTTCACAAGCTTCTTATAACAAAAGGGTGAAACTGAAAACACTCGATGCACTGCATACTGAAATCTCCCAACTGGAGAAGCAACATAAAACATCCCTATCTTCACATATTTATGCCCAATTACAAAAAGCTAGAAATTCCCTAAAAGCGGTACAGGCCAATGATATTGCCTTTCAGCTCCAGATGGTCAAACAGGAACATTTCGAGTGGGGCAATAGGGCTGGAAGGTTATTGGCTCGCAAGCTAAAAAAACAAATAACCCAACAGCAAATCACAAGAATTAAGGCCGCGGATGGCTCCTTACTGACTTTACCCGCAGAAATCCAACAGAGATTTCAGCAGTTTTACAGGAACCTATACGCAGCTGACTCCACTATCCAGGAGGAAGGCATTGCGTCATACTTAGCCAAAAATCAAACTATCTCAACTAACAGAAGAGGAAAGGAAATACTTTGAAACAGGGATCTCACCCCTAGAAATAAAACAAGTTATAAAAGAGCTTAAGACTAACAATGCCCCGGGATTGGACGGGTATACGGGTCTCTTTTATAAAATGTTTAGAGATCAAATAGTTCCTCATTTAACAGAGGTGTATAATGCTCTTCAAGAGGGAGGCTCACTATCATTAGGGGCCAACATGGCAGGGATCACCATATTAGCAAAGCCGGGAAGGGACCCCCTGGAATGTGAGTCTTACAGGCCCATATCCTTAATAAACAATGACCTGAAAATTCTTGCTAAAATATTGGCCAACTGTCTAAATAGGGTTATGGCTAAGCTGACTCACCGAGACCAGGCGGGTTTTATTCCCGGGAGGAAAGCTGCCGACAAAGTTTGCCAAATCATAGACCTCTTATAGTGGGCTAAATGGCATGACATCCCAGCAGTTTTGTTTGCGGTTGATGCCGAAAAGGCCTTCGACATGGTCCATTGGCCTTTATTGTTTAAAACTCTAGAAAAAATGAACTTTGGTCCGAAATTTTGTAATTGGCTGCTTAAATTATATGAGAATCCAAAGGTGAGAGTTAAAGTGAATGGAGTGTATTCAGAACCTTTTTCTATTTGTCGGGGAATGTGACAGGGTTGCCCGTTGCCTCCTTTATTGTTTGCGCTTTATTGTTCCCATTACTGGGATCAGAGTCGGGGGCACTGATTATAAGATGTCTCTGTTCACAGATGACGTGTTATTTACTCTATCCGAACCCCAATTCCTGGCTGGTGTCATAGATATGTTAAAATACTTTAGTTCGGTGTCAGGATTCCGACTCAATCTGGACAAATCAGAAGTGCTCAATATCTCAGTGCCAAATGAGCAGATTACTCCTTTGAAAGAACAATTCCCTTTTAGATGAGCCAGGTTACACATTAAATATCTGGGCATCCTGATTAGTAATCATCTGGAAGAGCTATTCAAATTGAACTATACCCCCCCTTCTAGCTAAGATTTTCCAAGGTTTGGAAAACTGGATGAATTACTCAATAGCCTGGATGGGGAGAATAGCGACGCTAAAAATTAACGTTTTACCCAAGTTCAATTATCTTTTTCAATCTCTACCGATTCATATTCCTACAGCGATGTTGAAATGTTGGCAGAAATGTTTATTTGCGTTTATCTGGAAACGGAAACCCCCAGGAGTGGCCCAAAATGTGCTATATCGGCATAAATTAAGAGGGGGAATGGGGGTCCCCAGGCTCCAGGGGTATTATGCAGCAGCACAGCTAAGTGCTATTTTAGCTTGGCATAAACAAGGGGAACCTCCAAGCTGGGTAGCCATTGAACAGACAGCATTGGGAGCAATGCCGATTAAGGCACTAATCTGGCAACAGTGTGCGACATGGAGAATTCAAGGAACAATACCTATATCCCTACAAACTACACTTCGCACTTGGGCGCAGTGGAAACACTTAATAATAGGCTCGAGGAACTATTTTCACAATACATTCTTGTTTCACAATACAAAATTTCCTCCAGGTTGGGATTCCTCACTTTCCATGAATGGAAAACTAAGGGTATTGTTACTCTGGGTCAGTTGTGGGGTTGGGAGGGGGTGGTGCCCTTTGATACCCTTCGAGTCTCTTTCCAGTTACGACCTTCCAATTTCTATCCTTATCATCAAATCTGTCACTTTATAAGGAAAGAAGCTATAGTCGTGGAGCTGGGACAGGGTAAACTGCAGTTTGAAGGGTGGTGTGAGTTAACAAATCGGATCCAGGTAGGTCTTTCTAAGATCTACGGCCTTATACAAAACACTTCTCCCTGTCGACCAAAATATATCCAGGCCTGGGAGAGAGACCTAAACAAATCTCTTTCCAAAGATGAGTGGGATCAGATCTTTTTGAATACTAAACGTTGTTCTATCTCCGCTTCCCTTATGGAAAATGGATTTAAAATACTATTCCGTTGGCATCTCATCCCCCCCCCCCCCCCTCCGTTGACTCCATTGCACTAATATCAGCCCAGACGACCTTTGCTGGAAAGGTTGCGGACAATCCGATACTTATATTCATATGTGGTGGCATTGTCCTAAAGTGGGCAGATTATGGAAGGAAGTGTCGAATATGATACAATGTGTTTTGGGACGTCCCATATCCTTGTCCCCTGATCAAGTGCTATTGAATGTGTCAATTGGGGATTCTTGGAGTGAAAATTTAATAGTCACTCAAATATGTTTGGGTACCAGATGCATCTTGGCGGCAGCAGGGAGACAGTCCGTGGTGCTCTCACTGGACATTTTGTTTAATAAACTGGGCAATATGTGTATATTGTATCAGATGACGGCACAAAAACTTCATAACATACCTTGCTTTCATCAGGTGTGGACTCCTTATCTACAGTGGAGGGGAAGTGCTTCCTAGGGAGTGTATGGTGCTCAGAGTCAACAAGGGGAAATAAAAACACTTGGACAGTTTGAGGGTATCATATATGTTGTCACTATTTATTTGATTACATATTACCTTGTTAACATGCTATGCATCACTGTATTGCCGTAAACCTGCATTTGCTTGTATACTGTACATAAGTTATAATAAGCATCAATAAAATTTAAATTAGAACAAAAAATGCTTCTCTCTACCTTTGTTGTTTGGGTGAGTTATTTTCTAATCACATTGGTCCCTGTCTCTTTTTTTTTATTTGTTTTGCTCTTGTCTCTCTTCTGTTAACTTCTTTTCCAGGCTCTTTTCCATTTTATTTTTTCTCTCTCCTTTTGTCCTCATCACTTTTTCTCCTACCTCAGACTCTGACATTGATGTTCCCATTCATTTCATTTTCCTCTATTTCTCTCTTTTCTTCCTTTAAATCTTTCTCTATCATTTCATTATATTCACTCTCTCAATCCACTCGCACCTGTATCTCACTCCCTCACCATCTCTTATCCTCTAGTTCTCCCTGTCCCAACACTTTACCTCCCCATTTCTCCCCTCTACTACCCCTATTAGCCTTCCATCTCCTCCTCACTGGGTTGTTCCCCCAATTAATCTCCTGCTATCTGATTCCCTTCTCCTCAACATCCGCTCTCCATTATTGCCACACTAACTCTGTTTCTCCCAACCATCACTCCTCTCCCCTTATCCATTTTATTTCCTTTCATGTACTCCCATCCATTCTCTACTCACATACCCCCATGAACCCCACTCTGACTCCCTCACACCCATTTACCCCCTCTCATGCAACACCCATCACCCTTCCTCCGATTCACTCTCACCTCATTCACCTCCTTTCATGCTCTCCCTTTTCCCTTCCCCCACCTCCAATAACCTTTCTGGCTTTCTCTCTCATTATACTCGTCCCCCATCACCCCTTCTGGCTGTCATAGACTTACCCCATCCCTCCCTCACTCTTTATAACCCTCCCCCCTCCTAGTCACCACCTCTGGCTGTCACTCCTTCCACCCCCATCACTCTTCTGGTTCTCTGTCAGCCAGTTGACTACTATTTTAATATAAAAGATCAAACAGTAAATCCTTAACAGTGTATCCAAAGTCCATGTGAGCTTTCAAAGCTTCCTTGTGATGGGTACTGTAGGAAGATACTATGGATAGCTGGTGAACTGCAGGAGAGGATAAGCAGTACAACAACAAAACAGGGAATCATTGTAGTTTATTCTAGCTTAATAAAAGTAAGGCTGACTGTTCTCTAATTTACAGACCTTTTCACATGCTAGAATACTTCAGAAAGAACCTAAATCAGTTCCTTGGGAGCAGCTGCTTCAGTCTCCAGCAAGTCTCTGTGTTTCTTCTTCTCCTGAAATTGATACAAGACAGCCCTCATGTAATCTTCATGCCAGGGTTCCCTGCTGATTAACGCAGTCAGCGGTTAAGCATTCCCCCAGACAACTGCAATTCAGACATATCAGTCCAGAAGATCCTAAGCGGGTGCTTAACCTCAGAGAAGTCTAGGAAATGTCCATTGCAATGAATCGCCAGATACCAGTCCATGGAATCTATTAGTTAAAGAGTGTAAAAGAACTTAAGCTGTCCAAATCTTATGGGGGAGATTATGTAACAGCCCACGTTAAATTAGACAGCTGATATGTGCTTAAGTAACACCAGATTTCAAAGAGGCCATGCACGTGTCTGCGTATGCACATACGTTCCTGTTTGAAAATTATCCCACTGAAACTCTGCACAGAATTACGCCTGCTAAATTGTGCGCAGAGGTTTTTCAGGAAATTTTCCATGTATACCTATGAAAATGTAAAAATTATGAGCACAAATGCATACCCCCTACCCATCCCTGCTCCTGGGAACACCTCCGTTCAGTCCAGGCAGACTTACACATAAGGTGGAAATTTTGTAGAAGGCCATGTCTGCGTGTAAGACATCGCATTATCTGCAGAAGTCCCTTTGAAAAATGACCCCTCTCTAGGTTAAAAATATCACCTTGTACACAAGGGAGGGATATCATAAAGTAGTACGTGTTCAAACAAAATTTTTTTTAGCCCAACTGCAGGCATAGCCTGATATATTAATTTCTATTCTAATGAATGTCAAGGCATTCAAATCTCAAATTATTGCGAAATGAAATATCTTGCAGCAACTGAATAATGAATAGCTGCCAGTGGTGAAATATTACTTTTGACCCAAATTTTACCAATCGCAAGAGGCTGGTGTTTAAGGCCCTGAAAATGTTTTCTTCTATGAGAAAAGTAAGGACTTTGTAATTTGTTAGCAGATCACATTCTTTTACTTTCTTTGATTTGAATGTATATTTTTTGTTTATATACTTAATGCAGGCATTTGTAATATATTTTATTCATATGGGTTAAAAACCTAAGGGGTAGATATTCAAAAGGTATTATTAGATGGATAACTTTCAGTTATCCATCTAAATGGTAAGTTTTTAGGATAGTCAGGCAGTTATACCACTGCTACGATGTAGCAGCAAAGCAACTACAGTAGAACCAGGCCCGGATTGTGATAGGATGTGACCACGATCCGGGACAAAGAAGTACAATTTTAGGTACTAGGTGTGTATGTGTGTGTGTGTGTGTGTGTAAGGAAAAAGTTTGGGGTGGGCATTAGCTGGGTGGGGGACCTGGAGAGCACCATTATGTTAGGAAATATAGGGAGCAGGGAAGGGGGAGGGGGAGGGGATCGAGTGGCAACGACTCTTGGCCCTAAAATCTTTTTTTTAAACATAGCGATGGGGCACTTTGTGGAGGAGGTGGTAGGTTCAGCCTTGCAGGGCCTTTGGAGCTCAGTGGGAAAGAGCTGGGGGACAGGTTTGGGGCTGTAGACCTGTGACGTGTTTTTTTTTTGTTTTACTTTTTATTTTTAAAGCTTTATTTATCATTTTTCAGAAAAAAAAATACAACATATAAAATTATGAAGTGAGAACAAGATACAAAAATATCCCCTCCTTGTGGCAAGGATAAAGGGGGGATATTAATGTATCTTGTTTGTTTGTTTTTTTTTAACTTTAAATGCAACTTAACCAGCTATATTCTTTTGATTATAACCAGGTAAGTGTAAAGTTATCCAGCTAAGAATAGCCAAATAACTTTAAACATAACCAGCAATATTGAAAAGAATATCCAATTATGCTTAAAGGTATCCAGCTTAGGGTAGCTGGATAACTTTAATCGGGGATATTCAGTGGGACTTTTATCTAACTGAATATCCAGGACAAGTTATCCAGCTAACCTTAGCTGGATAACTTGCCCACTAAACGGCCTACTGAATATTGGCCTCCTAAATAACTAAGGGGGTTATTTTCCAAGCTAGGGCCTTATCACAACGGTAAGATTTAAATTAGGGGGAGGGGAGGAGTCGGGGCTGAGTTAGGGAGGGAATTATGGAAATCGGCGACAGCACCACTGCCGGCGATAATGTTTTGAACATTATCTCCAGCAGTAGCGCGGGGAATAGCACCATTTTTTATGGTGGCACTACGCCTGCGATAGCCTGCAGCTGGCTGCACCGCAGCAGGTGAAAATGCACTGCCATGGTGCGGCCGGCTGCAGGCTATCGCCCAACCGCCCCCCTATAGCGCAGGGTTCATCATTCCACACGGAATGATGAATCCTGGCCTAAATTCTTACAAAGTCATGAAAACTTTTTTTTTTTTAATAGAACACAGTTAAAATAAATTAATTCATCAAGCATGAGGAAGAGCTAGAAGACTGGGAGAAAATAGGTGAAGTGGAACAACAGTGGGCCAAGTTAAAAGGAGCTATTACAAAGGCAACAACTCAAGAGTAAGAGGAAAAAGAAACCTATCTGGTTCTCTAAGGAAGTGGCAAAAAAATAAAGGCAAAAGGAACAGCATTCAAGAAGTATGAAGATCCCAAAAAGGAACACAGAAAAGAATATCTGTTAAAACTGAGGGAGACGAAGAAAGAAATAAGGAAAGCAAAAGGTCAAGAGGAAGAAAGGATGGCCAAAGAAGAAAAGCAAAGAGCCAAAACATTTTTCAGACATATCAGTGAAAGAAGGGAAGTCAGAAGTGGTATAGTGAAACTGAAAGGTGACAAGGAACAATGTATGAAAAGAAATGAAGAAATGGCAGAAATATTAAACAAATACTTCAGTTCTGTATTCACTAAAGAAGACCCTGGAGAAGGCCCGATGCTGATTAAGAAGACTATAGATGCAGAGGGAGTAGACAAAACTCTGTTTACAGAAGAGAATATATGGGAGGAGCTAGGCAAAATGAAAGTGGACAAGGCCATGGGGCCAGATGAGATTCACCCCAGGATACTGAGAGAGCTCAGAGATATGCTGGCGGGTCCGCTGAAGGATCTGTTCAATAGATCCCTGGAAATAGGAGTGGTGCCAAGTGATTGGAGAAGAGCAGTGGTGGTCCTGCTTCACAAGAGTGGTAGAAGAGAGGAGGCTGGAAACTATAGGCTGGTTAGCCTCACCTCGGTGGTGGGAAAATTAATGGAGACTCTGCTGAAAGAAAGGATTTATTTTATTTATTTATTTATTTTTAATTTTTATATACCGAAGTTCTTGTAAGAACTACAAATCACTCCGGTTTACATAAAACGATGATATGCCCAAAATAGAGAAAGGGGCTTTACATGGAACAATAGAACAGAATGCCAATTTAACATAGTAATATTAAAATACATTATAGATACAATATAAATACAATATAAGTAAGAGAACGTTTGAACTCAAAATCTTTGTACAGTTAAAGTTAAATTACAGTTAAAGTTTAGGATAGTAAACTACCTACAATCCGGTGGGTTGCTGGATCCAAGACAGCATGGATTCACCAGAGGAAGGTCCTGTCAGACAAATCTGATTGATTTTTTTGATTGGGTGACTAGAGAACTGGATCAAGGAAGAACGCTAGATGTGATCTACTTGGATTTCAGCAAAGCTTTTGATACGGTCCCACATAGGAGGCTTGTGAATAAAATGAGAAGTTTGGGAGTGAGCGTCAAGGTGATGGCATGGATTACAAACTGATTGACTGATAGGAGACAGAGTGTAATAGTAAATGGAGCTTACTCTGAAGACAAAACCATGTTAAGTGGAGTGTCACAGGGATTGGGGTTGGGACCGGTTCTGTTCAATATCTTTGTGAGCAGAGATGTGCATTGGTTGTTTTTTGTTTGTTTTAGGCTGTTTTCGGGCCCCCACGGGAAATTTTGTTTTTCCCGCGGTTAAGGTTTTTTTTTGTGGGCCCCGATTTTAGGATTAGCACACACTAATGGGAGTTAGTGCAAGCTAACTCCTGTTACCGTACACTAACGTTTTAAAGTTAGCGCGCACTAACGGGAGTTAGTGCGCGCTAACCCGAAATACAAATTTTTCCAAAATTTTGGAAAAATTCTTTTCAGCTTTTGTTGCCCCCAAACCATGCCGAATTAGACAATTTCATTGGCTATTTGTGAGTGACATTGCAAAACGGATAGACGGTAAAATTTGCCTATTTGTGGATGATAATAAGATCTGCAATAGAGTGGATATGCCTGAAGGAATAGAGAGAATGAAAAGTGATTTAAGAAAGCTGTAAGAGTGGTCAAAGATTTGGCAGCTGGGTTTGAATGCAAATAAGTCATGCATCTGGTAATCCAAAAGTGTCATATGTGATAGGGGATGTAAGACTGATGTACACGGACCAGGACAGAGATCTTGGGATAATAGTATCAGGAGATCTGAAGATGGCGAAACAATGTGACAAGTCAATAGCTAAAGACAAGGCTGCATAGAGAGAAGAATAACCAGTAATAAAGAGATGATAATGCTCTTGTACAGGTCTTTGGTGAGGCCTCATTTGGAATACAGTGTTCAGTTCTGGAGTCTGTATCTGAAGGGGGATAAAGACAGGTTAGAGGCGGTACAGAGAAGAGCGACCAAAATGGTGTGGGGTCTGTATCAGAAGACATATGAGGAGAGGCTGAAGGATCTGAATATATATACCCTGGAAGAGAGAAGGTGCAGGGGAGATATGACACAGATCTTCAGATACCTGAAAGGTTTTAATGATGCACCATTGTCAAACTTTTTCTGTTGGCAAGAAATCAGTGGATCTAAGGGTCACGAAATGAAACTTCTGGGAGGATGACTCAGAACCAATGTCAGGAAATATTTCTTTACGAAAAGGGTAGTGGCTGCCTGGAATGTCCTTCTGGAGGAGGTGGTGAAGACGAAAACAGTGAAATAATTCAAAGGGCATGGGATAAACACCGTGGATCTCTAAAACTAGAGGATGGAAATGAAAAAAAGAGTGCATGGAATAACTTGCGGTTGCGGCGGTTACTACCCTTAACCAATAAGCCTACATACTGTAAATGCAACTCCATCAGTGCTCTCTGCTTCAATGGCAGGGGAAAAGAGGAATGGGATTCAGACAGAAACCAATGATGGCCCCAACTTTTACAGTCTGGAGAAACAAATAAACATGGTGGTAACTTGCTGTTGTGGCAGTTACTACCTTAACCAATAAGCCTACATACTGTTAACCCAACTCCATCATTGCTCTCTGCTTTAATGGCAAGGAGTTACAGGGAATTGGATTCAGACAGTAACCAATGAGGGTCCTGAAGTTTATGGTTTGGAAAACTTTCATGGCACGGCAGATACTACCATAAGCTTGCTGGGCAGACTGGACGGACCAGTTGGTCCTTTTCTACCGTCATTTCTGTTTCTGTGTATTTGATAGTGAAAGGAAAATACTGTGGTCAGAGTTATATATACATACCAGTGAATGTATACATAAAACTTCAAAGATACCTGCAAACTTTATCACCCTTTAATGAACAGCAAATTAAAAAGATAAGACATGCTATTCCTGAATAGCTAATTTTTCTTACTGAATCAAGAGATAATACCTGTTTGTTAGCCCAACCTAACCCTTTTCACCAGTGCATGATTTCATGTTATATCTTGTTTATTTATTTAGAAGTTCTTGTAAACCACTTATAACAAATCAATTGGGCTAAGGGGTGAACAATATAATACAGACCATATAAACATAAAACATGTCAAACATAAAACAAATCAGTTAAAAATACCACAATTTACTATATAACATTACCAAAAGCTTCTTGAAATAAAAATGACTTAATGCACCATTTATTGAATAGACATCTATTAGAAAATGATTTACAGCTCCTTAGGTCTATATGCTGCAAACAAGACCATTCCCATTACACTCGGAGCAGAGTTAATGGTTCTGATTTGGGGAGGAAAATCAGATGGCCTATTTATGGTATGTCTTTCTCCATGCACCCTATTATACTGAATTAGTATTATAATGCAGTTATTGACTACAGCAATGGATAGTCAGAAAATGTGCATAAATCCCATCCTGATTTCCTTTATGCTGAGCTGATAATCATTTGCCACAATCAGAAAAGTGATGATTTACACTATGAAGGAGACATCAGATATTCCATTTTTTATGCCATTCTATGAAAAAATGTCTTCAAAAGCAAATTATACTCACGTTGTTTTTTAATTAGTTTTTCTCAGTTTATTCTTTCACCACTTCTCAAACAAGGAATGTTAGAAATGAACAGTGGGGACTAATTTAAAATTAATTACACATTTACTACATGTAGTATACTGTGTATATATATATATATATATATATATATATATATATATATATGCTATACAGATGTGCTAAAGATAATTTAAGATATGGGCATTTTTAATTAAGCAAGGTGCTGAAAAACAACTTTTCTATATTAAATTGATCTAGCTTTATGGGCATCTACATATACTGTATGTCTGTGTTTCTGATGTCAGGTTCTGTCAGACCCAGTCATAATTGAAGTGGCAGCCCTGAACTTTTAATGCCAAGAAATTTGATGGCATCCGCGGGGCCTTTCAGGGTTTCCTGAACCAATGTCGTCTTTTGTTTTTTTGCAACCTGATATGCATCACACCAATTCTCTCAAAGTGGGCCTTGATGTAAGCCTACCAATGAAAGAAATCCTCATCTGAGCCATGCCCATTTTGGAACAATTTTGAGCAGTTTGTCAGGGCATTGTTACAAACATTTAATGAACCATACCAGGTCCATCTGGCTGAAGTAATACTAGTGGCCTCGCAGCAAGGACACTGCATGGTCCCAGAATATTTTGCTTAATTGCGCCATTGTATGACAGATCTGGCTTGGAATTAGCCAGCGCTTCAGGCCACTTCAAAAGGCTACTGGCAAGTCAAATCAAGGATGAGTTAGCATGACCAGATTCGCCTGAGACCCTGTAAGTTTTTTAAGCTACGCTTCCAAATAGATCACTGATTCAAAGAAGAATGCAATAATAGAATTAATAATAGGACAGACCGTGACCTTAAGCAGGAGACAAGCAGGCCCAACCCCAATTGAGGGCATAGAATTGGGCTATAAACAGGTCTGCCCTTGCAAAATTGAAGGAGCAGATGAATCAAGACCCGCTCACATGTTAATTCCCATCTGAATTGCCTGGAGAGAACAAGAGATACAGTTAAAAAGGTATGATTCATTCTGGGGCATCCACAATTTCAATGGACCTTGCCTTTGCCCAGGCAAATGGATTTCCAGTTAAATGTAAGGGCATGGTGATTCCAGCAGAGACCATCGACAGATCAGCCCAATATATTTTTTCCATAAATATTACCAAAAAGCCAAAAAATAACAAAAAAGATCCAAAACACAACCCTCATAAAATCAACTAAAATCAATTAAACTTACTGGCTTAGCAAAACACCTTTCTTTCATTCAGCATTGCATCCACAAGCCAAAAAGACGCCATTATACCCTAGGTATTTCACAAAGGATTTTAAACTCTTCATACCCAATCAGAATCGAGCAATTAATCACATAAAGGTGGACTACAAAGTATCATCATTTAACCCAAACGAGATCACTGTCTGCCATTGATAAATGAACTGCTGTTCATGTTGATGTAAAATGCACAAAATATTGCCCCCTCGTGATTTTATGAGGATTATGTTTTGGATCTTTTTTGTTATTTATTGTTTTTTTGGTGGTATTTAAAGAAAAAAATATATTGGGTTGAAAGTTTGGAAGTTAGACACCTTCAGTTTAAAGCTGTGACTGAGAGGCATGATGGTGGACGTGAGATCCCTGAGTAACTTTGCTCTAGTTGGGGGCAACTCTATACTGCAATATTCTGAAGGTTAGTGGTCATTGGATTAATGGATCAGTGCTATTTGAGGTAAAAATGAACTAATATTTTGAGTATTTTTGTATTTTCAATACCACATCAAGGTACAGTGGTTAACATCCCCTGAAGAAACCCAGTTTTGGGTGAAACAAGGGACCCTTGTTGGGAGAAGTTTGGAAAAAGTCTGAAAGGAGGAGTTTAAAGGAAGAAGTTTGAAAATAAGTGTAGATAACAGGAAATAGATTCATCATGCATGCAGGAAAAATAGGAATACACTATATTCAACATTTGTCTGTATGAATAATTAGTACTGCTCAGACCATTATTTGTTTTTAATGTTTTTTAATTATGTGGTGTGAATGGATGATGTGGTATGAATAAATATGCAAAATGTATGTTATGGGGAGGCTGTGTATGTGATAGAATTTTCTATATTTTTGTAATAGGGATAATATTGATGAAGAGTAACATTATGTGACAGAATTTTTTACATTTTTTGTAATAAGGATAAGATTGACTTATAGTATTTAATAATATTGAACATTTGATGTATTAGTGCCACTGATTTTGTTTTATATATATAGGGGCAGATTTTCAAAGGCTATGCGCATAACATAAGCGCGCAACCCGAGAAAATCTGCCCCTGCGCGCGCCAAGCCTATTTTGCATAGGCTTGGTGGCGCGTGCAAGCCCCAGGATGCGTGTATATCCCCGGGCTTCGAAAAAGGGGCATTCCGAGGTGGGGAGCCGGCCCGGGGGCATTCCGGGGCGGGACCAAGGCCTCCGGAACAGCTGCAGTGCTGGGAGATAGCGCGCCGGTAGAAGGGGGAGTTAGATAGGGCTGGGGGGGGGGGGGGCGGGTTAGATAGGGGAAGGGAGGGGAAGGTTGGGGAAGCAGAAGGAAAGTTCCCTCCGAGGCCGTTCCGATTTCAGAGCGGCCTCGGAGGGAACAGAGGAAGTCTGCGCGACTCGGCGTGCACAAGTTGCACAATTGTGCGCCCCCTTGCATGTGCCGACCCTGGATTTTATAACATGTGCATGGCAGCGCATGCATGTTATAAGATCGGGCGTAGATTTGTTCGTGCAGGGTTGTGCGAACAAATCTAGGCCCATGCGCAGGTTTGAAGATCTGCCCCATAATTTGTTAATAAATGTTGAAGATATCTATTTGTTATTGTAAAAAAGCTGTTTGTGTGCAGTCAGGTAATTCAATTGGTAAAGATTACTTTCATTAGGAAGTATATGTGTTTGTAGATTGAGAGTTACATGTAATCTGCCTTGTTATTTTTTAATTGGCCTTTATAGGTTACCTATATCAGTTTAGGTAGTGGGATTTTAATGATGAATCATTTTTATAGTTTTTCTGACCAAGCCGCCAGCGATATAATTTCAGATTTAAGACTTTTTGAATCTTCAGGTGAAGTAGATTCACAGGGAGATTGGAATAATTTATTAAAAATGAATAAAATACTGATCAGAATGGAATTACATGCAGCTACTCTGAGTATTGTCAGGTAAAAGGATACCAAGAGGGCTATGAAAACTAAAAGAACCCAATTTTCTTTGACAGTAATGAAGAGTTTGTTGCAGATGGAACACTGTTTTAAATAAATGTGCTTATAATTTGATTTTGTTAACAATTTCTGCTACAAAAGAACATAAGAATTCTATCAAAGAGGAGACTGAGCGGGAAACGTGCTCTTAACAAAACACCCAAGGATGTGTATGATGCTCAGTATTAGAGATACAAAAACAATTAGAAACTTTTAAAATAAACACTAGAAAAACTAAGCTGAACAAGTTTTATAAGGATTAGAGAGATTATCAATCAGGATACATTTATCCGTGGATGCAGAAAAATGGCAGGGGTAATATGAGAGAAAAAGAGATTTTTCCTCATCTGGAGATTCATCCGATGATGAAAAATTATCAGTAGGAGGTGATGTTGGTCCTAAAAAAGTAACTTTTCATATGTTCTTGGGAGAGAGTGTTTATCATGATGAAAACAAAGTAGAAAGAGTCCCATTTTTGAGGTCACACAATAAGCAAGGTGGAGGGACACATGAGTCGCACCCTTTTAACAGGTCCCTTTATAACCAGTACAAATGACATTGATAACAAAGGAACACTCTATATTTAATCTTACCTTAAAAATTTTGTCAGCACATATGTTAGTGGTATTATTTTATTTATTTATTTAATTTATTTAACTGGTTTTCTATACCGTCGTTTGGAGACACATCATAACGGTTTACAAATCGCACAGTAAAAGTATAAAATAAGATTATAATTCAAAATGTTAATAAAAGTTTAAGTAAAATAATAAAATAAATAATAACATCATGGATAAAACTTAAAACTTAATTACATATATAAAGCCTTTAAAAGAGCATAAAAGAAATCAAATAAGAATAAAACATACAATCATAAATACTAAGAAAATACCAATTATTTGCTCTTGGGATCACCTTCCATTTGTTTAAAAGCCTGTGGAGCAGATTTTTAAAAAGTACGCCCGCGCGACCGGCGCAAACAAGAGTTCGCCAGATTTTAATAGATCCGCACGTATCTTTTAAAATCCAGGGTCAGCACACACAAGGCTGCGCAAAATTGGCAGCCTACGCGCTGAGCCACGCAGCCTGTCTCCATTCCCGAAATCGGAGCGGCCTACATTCCCGAAATCAGAGCGGCTTCGGAGGGAACTTTCCTTCCACCCCCCCCCGCACCTTCCCCTCCCTTCCCCTACCTAACCCCACCCCCCCAGCCCTATCTAAATGCCTCCCCTATCTTTGTTTGAAAAGTTATGCCTGCCCAAGGCAGGCGTAACTCGTGTGCGCTGGCCACACGATTCCCTGGCCCGGGAGCAGTTTTGGAGGCCTCGGCCACATCCCCGAAATGCCCCCGGGCTGGAACCACACCCACGGCCCCGCCCCTGGATGACATGTTTACTCGACACGCCCCTCCGACATGCCCCCGACACGCCCCCCCCCAGGAAAGCGCTTGCATGCGCTGCCGAGCCTATTCAATATAGGCTCGGTGCGCGCAGGGGGAGCTTGGGGCAGGCTTTCGGGGGGTACACGCGTATCTTACGCACGTACCCCTTTGAAAATCTGCCCCTGTGTGTATAGCCAAGTTTTTAAGTCCTTCTTAAATTGCCTATAGTCTTGTTGCAGTCCAAGGTTTGCTGGCATTGTATTCCAGATTTTTGGTGCTGTGAGTAAGATGGCCCTATCCCTGACTTGTGTGAGATGTGCTGTTTTTATTGACAGAATTGATAATAAGCCTTTGTTTGCTGATCATAGCACCATTTGCGGAATGTGTAAGCGAATTGTAGTATTGAGCCAGCTTGCATGTTTGTCGTATATCAGTTTGTGAAGTGTGCTAAGAACTTTATACTGTATTTGGTATTCTACTGGGAGCCAATGTAGTTCTGCTAATACGGGAGTGATATGCCCTTTTTTCTGCTGCTGGTTAATGTTCTTGCCACTGTGTTCTGTAGTATTTGTAACGGTCTGATGTTAGAAGCCGGTAAACCCAATAAAAGTGCATTACAGTAATCAGTACATGTAAATATTAAGGACTGTAGTATAGTTCTAAAATCCGCATGACTAAATAGTGGTTTCAAACGTTTTAATATCAATAATTTCCCATATCCTTCTCTTACCTTCTGTGTTACATGTTGTTTTAAACTGAGCTCATTAGCAATTATTACTCCCAGATCATGTACTTTATCAGACAGTTTAATTGTTAAAGTGTCATTGATTACTATTGGTGTTTGAATGATCTGAGATGTCTTTCTTTCTAAATAAATGAATTCGGTTTTATCTATGTTTATCACTAACTCTATTTGTGTTAACAGTTGTTTGATTATATTTAAATACATATCTGCTAGTTTAAAAGTATCATCGAGGGTATCAGTTATTGGTAAAATCAATTGTATGTCGTCTGCGTAAAAATAATGAATAATCCCTAACCCTGCTAAAAGATGACATAGCGGCATCATATATATATTAAAAAGCGTAGCTGAGAGTGCAGATCCCTGTGGTACTCCAGTTTCTAACATGATTTTTTCCAAAAGCGTATTATTTATCTGTACTTAATAAAAACGGTTCTGTAGATATGATTCAAACCATTGTATAGTATTGTCGCTAAGTCCAATTTCTTTGAGTCTTTGTAATACTATTGCGTGGTTCACAGTATCAAATGCAGACGATAAATCTAGTAAAATCAATAGATATTGTTGGCCGTTATCAAATGCCCTAAGTATTGTATCTGTTAGAGATAATAATAAGGTTTCAGTACTGTAGTGTTTTCAGAATCCATGTTGAGAAGGATATAAAATTTTATTAGTTTCTAAATACTCAGTCAGTTGAATTTGTATTGTTTTTTCTATTAGTTTAGCCAAGAAGGGTAGGTTAGATACGGGTCTATAGCTGCTCAATACAGATGAGTCCACGTTTTTTTTCTTTTTAACAGGTTTGATAATCGCTCCCTTTAGTCTGTCTGGAATGGAACCTTCCTTTAGGGATAGATTGATAATGGTAGTGATATATGGGGCTACAATTTGTGCTAGGGGTATTAGTGCCAGAGTGGGTATTGGTCAATAATATGGTTTGCAGGGTTTAACTTTTTTATCATACTTTTTTATCATACTTTTTTATCATACTTTCTTGTTTTGGATTAATTTTTATGTTCTCAAATGAATTATCGATTTTCTTTTTGAAGAAGGTAGAAATTTCATCACATCGCTGTTCGGGAAGTTCTTGTGTGTGTGTTGATTGCTATCATTACTGAGTTTATTTACTATACTAAAAAGTGTTCTAGGATTATGTGTGAACTTTTAAATTTTTGCTCCATAGTATTCTCTCTTTGCTTTTTCTATCAGTTTTTTATAATGTGCAAGGAAAGACCGATAGTTGGTTAGTGTTTCCGCAGATTTGTTTTTTCTCCATTGTCTTTCTTTTTTTCTTAATATTCTTTTGTCTTCTCTGATTTGTTTATTATACCAAGGATGTTGATTTTTGGCATTTGGAATAGTAATTGTTTTGATAGGATTTATCCTGTCTGCTATCTTGTTTGTCATGTTAATCCAAGTGTTTACTGTGGTATTTCCATTGGATATATCTATTTCATCAATGTTATCAATGAATTCTTTTTGAAGTTCTTCCATATTAAATTTGGGTTGATATTGGAACTTCTTAGGTTCTTTTAAATCTAACTCTAAATTATGACGAAAAGAAATATTTGAATAGATTAGAAAGTGATCTGACCAAGGTACGGGTGTATATTTTGAGTGGGCATTGCTTATTTCATTTGCGTTACTAAATATTAAGTCCAGGGCATGACCAGCTTTATGTGTGGCTTGGTTAGTAACCCAAGAGCTGTAAGTGCTTCAGTTAGTGTGTGACATGAGTTTGAGGGGGGTTAACATTCATGTGTAGATTGAAATCACCAGTAATAATTGTAGGTTTGACTGGATTAAGATTAGCCACAAAAAATTCTATCAAAGGAGAAACATTAACTCAAGTAAACCTGGAGGGCAATATAGAAGACATAATTGTAGATTAAGTGAATCAAATAATGCGATTTTGTAATTTGAGATATGTTCAGAGGTAATGGTTTGAAGCCAAATTCTTTTTTAACTATTAGCATAAGTCCCCCTCCTCTGCGATGTTCCCTGAAAACGTCTCGTAGTTCCCTATGGCTATTTGATTAATAATCACAGAGTCTGTTGTCTTTAGCCATAATTGGCCATTTTTTTGTTATTGATTTAGCATTGACCAGAAAGAATGCTATTATAGTATATTACTAAGGAGATTAGATTCTGTTAACTTGACTGGTATTAAGTTCCTTGTGTAGTTAGAGTCTCTTAGATGATGTTGCCTCTTCATTTTCCACAAGTTTTGTTTTTTAGCATAATTACCTCTGTTGGTGCACACCGGAATTGGACATGAGTATTGTAGGTTGCAGGTCACTGTTGTACACTTCTCGGCAGCAAATAATTCTTAAAGCGGCTTCACAAAGGGGCAAACTAAGGGACTGCGCTTATGAATCCCCAGTGCGCTTTGATGACATCACTAGCATCAGCCAAGGGGGGAACAGCGCAGCGCGGTGTTTCCTGGGCTGGAAAGTGCTTTCTTGGCAGTCAGGCAGCAGCAGAAGAGGCCTCATATGGTCCTAGAGGCAAGGCAAGGCAAGTTGGTAGAAGGAAAGCAGGAAGATCACAGCACTGCGCTGCGCTTATGACCCCCCCCCCCAGTGCGCTTTGATGACATCACTAGCATTAGCCAAGGGGGGAACATTGCAGGTTTGTCTTTTATCCCAAAGGAGAAATACAATGCCTTTGACACACATGTAGAATTAAAAAAAAAATTTCAGTGCATAAGGTTGGCAGATTTTTTTGGGATTAGGGAACAGCAGATATTTGCGCAGGTGAAGTTATATAGACTGTCAGCATGGAAATGTAGCCAACCCCCTCATCCTTTAATTGTAGCTTTTGAGACTTTGGTTTTGCTGGATTTGGAGATGTTGGAGGCAGAAAAAGAACAAGTTAAATTTAATTTAACTAGGAAAGAATTTATGGCTATTACACAACTGTGTAATGATGAATCTATAGTAATAAGACCAGCAGATAAAGGCAGATTGGTAGGGGGTGTTAGATGAGCATAAATATACACAAGAAGCTCTGCAACAATTGAGTAACCAAGAGGTGATTAGAGTTTTAGATAAAGATCCCACTAGTTTTTTACAAATGGATATTAAGAAACTTTAGATCAAGCGTTGAAATCAAAGACCATTTCTGATAAGGGGTATTGGTACTTGCATGAGCCATATCCAACTGTGCCTTATTTCATTTTCTATATGATCCCTAAAATACACAAGTCCTTAGATAACCCTCCAGGAAGACCAATAGTTTCAGGTATAGGATCCGTATTTGAGTCAATATCTAAATTCATAGATGTACTGCTGCAACTTCTGGTGTATAAAACCTGTTCTTCTATAAGATACACCACCAACTTTATTCAATCTTTAGATTCTACAGCTGATATCGAAGTTGATTGCATTTTAGTTACTGCAGATATTGCTTCATTGTATATTAGTATCCCTCAAGAGGATGCTTTGTGTATTATTGAACAAGCTTTGGGTGAACTTGGATTACCTAGGTCTTTGCCAGATGATTTACCAACTATAGTTCTTATACGCAGTTATTCTGTTACATTTCCAAAGCTTCCATTCTCGTCGTATTAAAGAGAACATCTTGGGTGGGCAATTTTTGAGATATCGATGTTTATGTACATCTAAGTCAATGTATCAGCAGTGTACTCAAGAGTTGGAACAGAGGTTTATTGATCATGGGTATTCTCATCGATGTATTAAAAAGGTATATAAAAGAGATCTATGTGCTAATAGATATAAATTATTAATTAAAAATCATAAGGAACCTGTGTCATGTATGATTTGCACATTGCCATATTCCACATGTACATCAGCAGTGAAATGTATTATTTTAAAACACTGGTCAATATTAGGATCTTTATCTCCATTTTTAGAACTACCAATTTTTGCTATTAAAAAAGGTAGAAATTTAAAGAATAGGGTACTTAAAGTAAATCCTTTACCTACTACACAAAAGACACTCCACAGACAGATTTTCAACAATTTCAACATAGATGTTTGCCATTTCCTTATATATTACCGGGTTCCTTCACGTGTAGATCTAGATGTGTAGTTTATGCGAATGTGTGTCCATGTTCATATATTTACATTGGACAAACTAAGAAAGAGGTTAGACAGCATATTATTAAGCACAAGAGTAGCATTTGAATGTCTAAAGAAAATGCCCCCTTGTTATCTCATTGGTTATCAGCATCACATCAGGAGATGTGATGAGATAAAAGTTTTTGTCATTAAACAATGAATAGATACACAAGGGGGCAATATTGTGTGCATTTTACATCAACATGAACAGCGGTTCATTTATCAATGGTGGATGATGATCCCATTTGGGTTAAATGATGAGATTGAGTGGTCCGCCTTTGCTTGATTCTGAATGGGTATGAAGACTATAAAATTCTACGTGAAAATCATAGGGTATAAAGGCATCTTTTTGGCTTGTGGATGCAATGCTGAATGAAAGAAAGGTGTTTCACTGAGCTGGTAAGATTAATTGATTTTAGTTGATTTTATAAGGATTGTGTTTTGGATCTTTTTTGTTATTTTTGTGTTTTTGGTTGTATTTATAGAAAAAATATATCAGGTGGAAAGTTTGAAAGTTAAGACACCTTCAGTTTAAGACAAAGATAGTGACTGAGTGGCGTGACGGTGGACGTGAGATCCCTGAGAGACTTTGCCCTAGTTGGGGGCAATGCTATACTGAGATATTGTGAAGGTTAGTGGTCGTTGAATTAATGGATCAGTGCTATTTGAGGTAGTAATGAACTAATATTTTGAGTATTTTTGTATTTGCAGTACCACATCGAGGTACAGTGGTTAACATTCCTTGAGGACACCCAGTTTTGGGTGAAACAAGGGACCCTTGTCTGGAGAAGTTTGGAAGAAGTGAGAAGTTTTAGAAGACGTTTGAAGGGAGGAGTTTGAAGGGAGAAGCTTGGAAGAAGTTTGAAAATAAGTGTAGATAACAGGAAATAGCTTCATCATCCATGTAGGATAAATAGAAATACTCTATATTGAACATTTGCCTTTATGAATAATTAGTATTGCTCAGAATGTTATTTGTTTTTATTGTTTTTTTTATATATGTGGTGTAAATGGATGCACAGTGATTGTTATGGGGAGGTTACATATGTGATAGAATTTTCTATATTTTTGTAATAGGGATAATATTGATTGAGTACCTTATAATATTATGTGACAGAATTTTTACATTTTTCATAATAAGGATAATGTTGCGCTGCAATGGGAGAGAGCACCAGGGGGCGCTCCCCAGCACAGGACGAGAGTTGTGTGCCCTTGCAGAGAGACGGTCCTTGTCTGGGAACTGGAGAACCGGGGACCTCCACCGGACCTGCACGCTTCCGTGAGGCCACCAATGCAATGGTGGTCTCTGAGTGATCCTCTGACCACTCCAAGCCCTTTTGGACCTGCCGCTGGGTAATGGCAAGAAGCGGCAGGCTGGACAGAGGTCACTGGCGGATGGAGACATCTGGTACAGGATGAAGACTCAGGCATTGAAGAAGAGGAAGACTCAGGCAAGACAAGGCAAGGCAAGGCAGGACATGACAAGGTAAGGCATGGCATGCAATGGCAAAGCAAGGCAAGGCATGGCACAATAAAGCATGGCATGGCAAGGCAAGACAAGGTTAAAATCCAATAGTTAAAAGTCCGGAACCTCCAGGCAAGCAATGTCCCTCTGGCGCCCTACACAGTCCAGCCGGGCTGGTCGCAGACCACACAAGAAGGCATCAGAACCAAGGAAATCCAAGGACAGGATGGAATGGACAGGTGCCAAAGTCCCTCAGGTGCCCTACATAGCCCAGCCGGGCTGGTCGCGGACCACACTGAAGGATGGGACCTGCCCAGGGAAGGGCATACATCAGGCTTATGGACATCAAGGCAAGGCAGACAACAGACACGGAAGACGTCAGGACATCAGGAACAAGGCAGGTCTGATGAGGGACGAAAAGACTCCTTGGCGTCGTCAGATGGAAAGACCCACCAATACCCTACACACCCCAGCGGGGGTGGTCGCGGACCACTGGGCCACTACGCACCCTACTCAACCCAGATGGGCTGTTCGCGGACCACGAGGGACGGGTCAGAGCAGAGCTGAGGACATCTGGACACTTGACAAAAACATCAGGGACATCTAAGACAAAGGACATTGGGAATGCTGGGACATCAAGGAAAGCTGGAACACTGGACACATCAGGAGAGAGTGGAACATGGAACATCCAGAGAAGAGACCAGGAACGAAGAGGGATCCCAAGAAGATACAGGAATGCCAGCAGGAGCAGAGACACGGGTCCTCAGGAGACCAGCTCCAGGAGGACAAGCTCCAGGAAGGAACTTGCTCCTTGCAAAGGCAAGGAAGGACTGTCCTGAAGAGCCTTTTGTAGGCAGAAGAGGAGGATCCAGGAAATGACATCATCAGGGTGGACCAGGGAGCCACTCCTTCACTGGCCCTTTAAATCAAGAAAGGAGGTGCGGCCCTGCGCCTAAGGAATGCAGGAAGTAGAAGCAGCAGGACCCTGGACAGCGGCCTTTCTGAGCGAGGAGGAGCCAGAACTGGGCCATACAAGCCCCGATGTTGGAGGTGGCATCCTGCTGCTGAAAAGCAGGCCTCAGGCCTGCGGGAAGATCCAGGAGCAGGAGAGGGCAGCAGGCGGGCCTTAACGTGGGAGGCAGCTCCTTGCCACTGAAGAGACCTCCAGAAGTGGCACCCCGCCACAAGAGAGGCTGAAGACTACAGCCTCCAGGCCGCAAAGAGGAAAGCTGGCTCGCCGTGGTTCCTGCCGCGTTGGAGGATCCGGGGGCGGCTCCAAGCCGCGAGAGAAACCCAGACAACAGAGGCTTCGATGGTGGCTCCTGCCGCATATGAGAACTCCGACGCGGCTCCTGCCATGCTGGCATGCTGGTGGCCCAAGCCGCAAAGGTAAGAGCCTGCTCCGGCGCTGCCACTAGCAGGATCGCAACAATAATATTGAACATTTGATGTTATAGTGCCACTGATTTTATATTATATGTATATTTTGTTAATAAATATTAAAGATATATATTGTATTGTAAAAAAGTTTTTTGAGTGCATTCAAGCATACAATTGGTAAAGATTACTCTCATTAGGAAGCATATGAGTGTGAAAGAGTGCCAGTCCTCAAATTAACAGTACAGTTCTTCCATTTCTTCCCTTTAGCTAGGATCATTTAATTATTATTTTACTTCTAATTAGCTAGACTCAGTTTCCAACAAGTCATTGAAGAACACACTGAGGGAAGTCACATACTTAATAATCTACAGAAGATTTATCAGTACAGGGAGATAGACTTTCTTATTGAGTGTTTTTAACAGATAGGTAGTAGGAAGATGAATCCAGGAGGAAGAAAGAGGAACGAAGGAAAGAAGAGATCATCACAGCAGAGATAAGTGTGTGCACACACCAGCACTGGTGGTACCACTGACACCAGCCATAGCAAGGTAAAAAAAAAAGAGACAGAAAAGAAAGAGAAAGTCTAATAATAGAGTAAAAGAAAGAGGAGACAAATATAACAGATAAAACAGATAAAGAAAGAAAACAAGAAAAAAACATATACTTACCTAGAGTGCTCTGGAGTTCACCTTTGTTGAACCGGGAATCTGAAAGATACAAATACCACACAAAGAATCATTCTTTGGATACATGATCGAGACAGCTTTTACCATATAAAAATAGGAATTTATTTTTTTTTTATAATTTATACTTATCAGAAGAGAATGTTGAATAGAAGCTAGATTCTCAAATGGATCCTAGTCTGAGTTTTGATGGTGAAAGTATCTAAAGGGAGAAGAAAGAAAAAAAAATAGCTATACATATATAGCATTATATTAAGTAAAACAAAGAATAGAATGTATTAAATGTATGGAGTGCAATACTTGTTTCTTTTATAAAAATATATAAAAAATATATTTGCTATTATTTGATCACTTTGACAAAAATACATTTTAAATTAATTTGCACTGCTGATCCCATCTAATTTACACTTTATAAAAAAAAACCTGTGCCTTTCCCCTCTATCTCCGGGGGACTTTTCGAATGGGTGCAATTCCTTTTAGTCCTATTAAGGTGCCCTGACAGAAAGGAGTAAGGAATATAAACACAGAGAAGCCGAGGTCCTCAAAAATATTTATTGGTAAGACAATATTTCCGTGAATGCCTGACTCAAGGCCTGAGTTTCGCCCAGTGGAGGGCTGCTTCAGGGGCTGATAACAACAGATTTTGTCATTTGACAAGAAGCATTTTAGTTGTCTCATACCTCATTCAAAATGACATCAACAATAGGTCTAGCACACGTTGTGCACTGGTATTTCTACAGTCAGGATGATATTGATGCCAAATTATTAAACCAAAACACTGTGAGATCTGGAGCTAGCCACTTTTGAATGTACCTGAAATATGCACACTATTGCGAGCTTAAGAGCTTCTTCATAAATATATTGGAATGAGCACATCAACATGATAATTACAGACCTGCTACCAATGTTTTGGGATCCCTTGTTGATGTCATTTTGAATGAGGCACGAGACAACTAAAATGCTTCTTGTCAAATGACAAAATCTGTTGTTATCAGCCCCTGAAGCAGCCCTTCATTGGGCGAAACTCAGGCCTTGAGTCAGGCATTCACGGAAATTTTGTCTTACCAATAAATATTTTTGAGGACCTCGGCTTCTCTGTGTTTATAGTCCTCACAGCTTTGTTAGACCGACTTCCTTCTTGTTTTTTTTTGGGCCTGACAGAAAGGAGAGCATTCCTCTTAACTGCTCTCTTTGTGCAGACATCTAGTGATGCTGAATTGAATTCAACTGAAAACCTCAGCCACCAACAGTGGGAGGGTAGTCACTCCACAAAGGAGGGGGGGGGGGTTTAAAGATATATTCTGTTACTTTACCTTTTATTCTATTTGCCCTAATCCCTTTTGCTGCTTCTTTTACAAGCTTGCTTCAATTTTTCATATTTTCTGCATAGTTTTCTCTCTCTTTCTTTCTCCCGTTTTACATCTGTTGTTTTATATTTCTTCTATATTGTGCGGCATAATGGTCTGATCTATGCAGATAATGCCAACTATTTTGAGAAATAACTCAAGTGCATATTGTGGCCTTGCTAAACAGTGTGTGTTCTGTCGCCTTTAGTTGGTTGCCATAACAACATATACCTTCATGTGAAAATGTCTCAAAGTTCCTGACCTTTCAAAAATTCAAATTGTCTTTTCCATGCAACAGTTATAGCTCTATAATTCTTATGGGTTTGTTTACTTTCATATAAGTTATCTTGAGCCAGAGAATTCTACCTATTATGTATATTCAGTTTGTGTTTACAATATATAATATAGACAGTTCATAATAGTGATCAAGAGATGTGCAAAGGGAGTTCGGTGAGAGACCATATTCTGAATTAGTGAATATTACTATCTCCTTCAGTTCAGTGAATGGTTGTTAAAAATATCACAAGGGCACATTCAGTTCTAGTTAATCTATATCATTGAACCAGTGATTCTCAAAATTTATCAAATTGAGGCACCCCCTTCCACTCCTCATGCACACAGCAGTAGCTTCATGTGGGTTTTAAACCACTCCCCCACCCTATGCTTTGTTTTGTAGAATTTAATAACTGAATTAGTTCAACCAACATATTAACCAATCTTACTTGCTGAAAGCAATAAATCATATCTAAATATGACAAAGTAAATGATAGCAGATAGAGACCAGGTAGCTCATCCAGTCTACTCAGTTATCTTTTTTACTGGTTCTCCACCACTTTGAGTAGAGAAACATACAGATTCCTATACTTGAAACAACAACAGTTCCCCCCCTACAATGTCTTTTTATCAACCTCTCCTCTCAACCCTGTTCCTACCACTACCCTCCATATCTGTCATATGCATGTTCAAATTCTGTTACACTGCTGTCCTTTGCCATTTCCAGTGGTAGGCTAGTTCAAGCTCTGTTGTCCTTCTTTTTGGTTCTTACAAGATTCATACTTAATCCAGCTTCTAGGCCCTTTTCCAGATTTTACCATCAAGAGTTGTAATAATCTAAACAGCCGCCAAAACTAGTGAGATTCTTGACTGAAACATCCTAATCAGGCTTGTTGATAAGGCTGTAACCATGGCCACTCCATGCAGATTATCCCTGTCTTCTTGAACACTGTTACAAAGGGGCCAATGCAATACAGTGCACTCAGCTGAGCGCACTATTTAACCCGTAGTTGGACGTGCGTTTTGGACGTATGTCCACAACCCCTTATACTATAAGGAGATTAGCGTGTCCAAAACATGCATCCAACCCCCCTCCCCACAAAACTAATAGCGCTCATCACATGCAAATGCATATTGATGAGACTATTAGCTATTTTCCCCAGATCCGAAAAAAAAAAATGTACTCCCAACCCGCATATTTTTACGCTCAGAAATTAACGCCTGCCCAGAGTAGGTGTTAATTTCTGAGCAGCCCAAAAACGTGTACAGCTAAGCAGAAAATACTGCTTTTCTGTACATCCTCCGACTTAATATTGTGGCGATTTTAAGTCAAAAGAACCAAAGGTTTAAAAAAAAAAAAAGTGTGCCAGCAGTCAGGTTAGGAAAAGGGATGCTCAATTCACGAGAGTCCATTTTCCTCACCCACAGACAGCCACCTGACATCCACCTCTCCTGGGTGCCCACTGCCAAGGAAGTACTAGAAGCACACATTTGTCCCTAGTGCCTCCTTGCAGCACAACCCCCTCATTTAAATATTCAATCTTGGACCCAGGAGAGGTGCTGGGCATGCATTAGGAAAGCAGGCGCTTAACACTGAGCGCCCGATTTCTGCGCTGATTTTTTTGCATCGGCCCCAAAGACTTAAAGGGCCAGTATTCTCCAGGCAGCTCCCCTAGTGAGATCCGTTAGTCTATAAACAAGTTTGATATCCTACAGGCTCCCTTCCTGACAGGATCCACTACACATAGGACTTCATGCCACATTCACATACTGAGTCACCATAACAGCGAATGCCAAGATAAACAGTGTTTTATTTCCAGTGCTAAATTATAGGGATGTGAATCGAGCTTCGGACGATTGAAAATATCGTCAATATTTTCAAAATTGTCAAAAATCGGGGGCTCCCCCGAAACGATAGGAAAACCCCACGATATTGATCGTGGGGGTTCTCTTATTGTTTTGGGGGAGGGCGGGAAAAACGGCACACAAAAATAACCCCTAAACCCACCCCGACCCTTTAAAACTAATCCCTTTGCTTCCCTCACCCTCCCAACCCCCCCATAAACATTTTACAGGTACCTGGTGGTCCAGTGGGGATCCCGGGAGCGATCTCCCGCTCCCGGGCCGTCGGCTGCCACTAATCAAAATGGCGTCGATGGCCCTTTGCCTTTACCATGTGACAGGGTATCCGTGCTATTGGCCGGCCCCTGTCACATGGTAGGAGCACTGGATGGCCGGCGCCATTTTTAAAGATGGCGCCGGCCATCCAGTGCTCCCTCCTATAGGTTTAAACCATACACAGAATTCCTGTGACGAGGATCACTTACACAATATGACAGTGAAATAAACTAAACTTTTTTAACCTGAGAACTCCCCACCCACATTAAGGTCCCTTTGTTCTAGCCTTGCTTTTGATGTGTCCTGTTTCTTCTGAGTTTCTTTGTTCTGTCAATAGATCAATCATTTCATCTCCAGGGGGCAGGGAGAAACTCTGATTTCAGTTGGAGTCTCTTGGAGCCAGATAAGCCAAGAATGCAGCCTCAGCCACCTGCCATCGATAACCTCATGACCTTTAAGTATAGGCTTTGCAGAGCCTAAAGGTATTCCAGATATCTTCCAAATTCTTGAATCTGAGGTCAGTTAAAAGTTTTTTTCTATGACCAACATTGCAAGCAGGCCACATCCTGAAGGATTCTGGGAACTGAGTGAGCAATAGTCTTAGCATTAGGCTCCATATTAGACTATCCATATATCACATATCATTAAAATCAACCAGTGTATCTGAAGACTGGAGGGTAGCCAATGTAACCCCAATATTTAAAAAGGGATCCAGGGATGATCTGGAAAACTATAGACTAGTGAGCCTGACTTCAGTGCTGGATAAAATAGTGGAAACTATTCTAAAGATCAAAATCACAGAGCATATAGAAAGATATGGTTTAATGGAACATAGTCAACATGGATTTACCAAAGGGAGGTCTTGCCTCAAAAATCTGCTTCATTGTTTTGAAGGGGTGAACCAGTAGATGTAGTGTATTTGGATTTTCAGAAAGCGTTTGACAAAGTCCCTCATGGAGGCTTCTAAGAAAACTAAAAAGTAATGGGATAGGTGGCAATGTCCTTTCATGGATTACAAACTGGTTAAAAGACAGGAAACAGAGAGTAGGATTAAATGATCAATTTTCTCAGTGGAAAAGGGTAAACTGTGGAGTGCCTCAGGGATCTGTACTTGGACTGGTGCTTTTCAATATGTTTATAAATGATCTGTAAAGGAATACAATGAGTAAGGTAATCAAATTTGCAGATGACACAAAATTATTCAGAGTAGTTAAATCGCAAGCGGATTGTAATAAATTCAGGAGGACCTTGCGAGACTGGAAGATTGGGCATCCAAATGGCAGATGAAATTTAATGTGGACAAGTACAAGGTGATGCATATAGGGAAAAATAACCTATTCTGTAGTTACATGATGTTAGGTTCCATATTAGGAGCTACCACCCAAAAAAAAAAATCTAGGCATCATAGTGGATAATACTTTGAAATTGTTGGCTCAGTGTGCTGTGGCAGTCAAAAAAGCAAACAGAATGCTAGGAATTATTAGGAAGGGAATAGTGAATAAAACAGAAAATGTCTTAATGCCTCTGGATCGCTCCATGGTGAGACCACACCTTGAGTACTGTGTACAATTCTGGTCACCACATCTCAAAAAAGATATAGTTGCAATAAAGAAGGTATAGAGAAGGGCTACCAAAATGATAAAGGGGATGGAATGGCTCCCCTATGAGGAAAGGCTAAAGATGTTAGGGCTATTTAGCTTGGAAAAGAGATGGCTGATGGGGGGGATATAATAGAGGTCTATAAAATCATTAGAGGTCTAGAATGGGTAAATGTGAATCGGTTATTTACTCTTTCGGATAATAGAAGGACTAGAGGGCACTCCATGAAGTTAGCAAGTGGCACATTTAAAACTAATCAGAGAAAATATTTATTTTCACCCACTACAAAATTAAGCTCTGGAATTTTTTGCCAAAGGATGTGGTTAGGGAAGTTAGTGTACCTGGGTTTAAAAAAGATTTGGATAAGTTCTTGGAGGAGAAGTCCACTAACTGCTATTAATCAAGTTGACTTAGGGAAAAGCCACTGCCATTACTGGCATTAGAAGCATGGGATCTACTTAATATTTTGGGTACTTGCCAGGTACTTGTAACCTGGCTTGGCCACTGTTGGGAACAGGATGCTGGGCTTGATGGACCCTTGATCTGATCCAGTATTCTAATTTCTTATGTTCTTATGTTCTTGCCCCCTTATGGAATGAACTGCTTTACTGACATCACTCATGAGTGAAGTCCAAATGGCAGGACTCAAAATGCATAAACTCCCTTTAGAGGCTTGGTGGTGCCAGCTTCCTGGATTGCAGTGGGCTAAGGTGATGGAAACCTGGGTACCTGAGACATTGTCCTTATGGGATGTACAAGAAAGGGAGAGACAAGGGCGAATGTTTGTAGTGGTGACTGATACTTCTAAGGAGGACTCCAAGTCTGTGGGGTCCCCTATTGAGAGGGGCATACCAGGAGTTTGACCTTGAGTCAAGAATTGGCTGAACCAAATCATTGAAGACCACCTCAATTTGTTAAGAAGGAGAGAGTTTTTCAGATGTATACAGACCCAAAGGATCTGTAGGCTCTCTCACTCTTGTCTTTGGCCAGTCTTTGGTGATACATGATTTGGGGAGTTGATTATGAGGACACTTCTCAGCTATAGCTCAAGTGTAGTTTGGAGGTTACAGGATGGATGTCAAAAGAGTGGCAGAAGTCATTGCAGGTGCTCCTATATGTTCAGTGATGACTTTGAAGCCTAATAATGAGGAAGTGAAAATCAACCTTGCATTTGAACATTGGTCTGAAGAGGTTGTCTGAGTATGCTGATTTTCAGGCATCAGATAATCTGGGCTAGAAACTAGACCCAGATCACTGTGAATGGATGTGGTTTCAGCAAGCAAAGTATAGCACCTGTTTGAAGATTGGCTTTACCTGTTTGAGGTCTATTGAGGCCCTAATATTTGCTTTTGATTGAGACCCTGAAGATTATGTGCTTTGTGGGACCTGACGGAAAATTCTGAGTGATGTCAGCTTCCTCAGTCAGGCTAACACCTGTAAAACCCTATAGCCTGTGTTTTATTTTCAATTTTCAATTAAGCTTAAGATCCTTGTGAAGATTTTCTTTAGGACCAGCACTGCTGCAGGATTGGATCAAAACTGACCCTATGGTTTACTGTCCAGGACAGTTTTTGTCCCTGCAATAATCAAAGACTAACATCTCTTAAGAGTTAGAAGTAAAAAAAATGGGGAATTGAATGTGGAATTGAATGTGTAAATGGTTAACATTTGTCATGCTACAGTGTAGGTTAATAAGGGTTTGGATCCACAGGAGTGTCCCATAAAGGAAGAGGGGAAGCTATTGTGGTGATGGAGTGAAGTTGTCCACCTCAGATAGTGTGTCGGTGCAGCCCAAACTGGGATGCAGATATGACAAAAGTGAGGAAATGGAAGGAATGGGATGTAGCATGTGACACTATGTAAGGAAAAGATTCATTTAATCCAAAGAATAATTGTACATTAATGTCTCTCATGGGCATACTTTGGAGGGGGTGGGGGAAGTGTTGTGTTTTTTGTCTTGCAGATCCTACACCCTGAGACCAGAAGGAAGATGTCTTGCTAGATTAAAATGTGCCCAAAGTGCCCTGCTCTGAAGAGGGGGGTGATTGGCTTTGGAGAAGGAAGAATCCTGTTTTTCGTTAACATGTGTGTTATGTGGATGGTTATATTATGATGTTTAAAGAAGTTATTGTTGTGAGGGGTTTATCTGATGTGCCACTGTAGGGGTATTTCAAGGATTTTTGGGTGGGGGAGACCCTGGGATGTCCTTGATCTGACGTTTTTTTGAGAAGAAATGTTGATTATGCTGCAATAATACTGGATGACCCCTGGATGGCAATAAGCATACTGCTGAGCTGTGGATTGTGTTGTGGTTCTTGTAAAGTTTAACCTGAATGCTATTAAGGGTTCTGATTGGTGGGGCCAGTGGCCTTGTTCAGTATGGTGAGAGTTGTTAGTGAGGAAAAGAGGGACCTCCAGGATGTAGAGAGCCTGGAGTAGCCAGGTTGTGGACTGGTGGACCTGGAGACCCTCCCAGTTTGGAGTGGGGCTCTGCAGGAGCTCAGGAATAGGAGAAGAGGGATTTCCTCTTACTGAGGAAAAAGCCAGAGAATGGAGATGAGGGAAGAGCCCTGTGGATGAGGATGTTGGATAAGAAATGATTCCTTCCCCTGATGAAGTGGCCAAGAGTGAAGAGGGTGATGTCTTTTCAAAATGAGGAATGCTCCCAAGGATGCCTGAGTGTGGAAGAGATTGGGAAGACCTACTCACTGCGGGAACATAAGAACATAAGAACATAAGAAAATGCCATACTGGGTCAGACCAAGGGTCCATCAAGCCCAGCATCCTGTTTCCAACAGTGGCCAATCCAGGCCAATCCAGGCATAACTGATTAGTGGTGAGAATTTTAAAGGAGATCTGAGTAAAAGCAGGGGGAATGGAGTGAGTTGCCCCAGAAGTTATGGATGTGAATCCCATGTCCCACAGTTGGAGTTCAGTGTTTTAAAAAAAAGAGGAATCTGGAAGAGTGTGATTCACCTGTCTTTTGGTATATTGGGAAAATCCCTGCTACCTGAGTATTAAGGGATGTAAGCTGTATTACATTTAAAGTTGTTTGAGTGATGGGAAATAAGGGAGATAATGTATTCCAACACATGGGATACAAGTTATTACTTTGGTTATTGAATATTTAAACTTGGTTTGAATAATTCAGTATACTCTGCATACCTTCTCTAAGTAATATATATAGTTGCTGGCTGGACATCCCAGAAAATAAATTACCTGTTTGAATGGATCCAGAATGGAGTGAATTTTGTGGGACCTTAGAGAGGGGCCAGCTAGTGATATGCATTCATTTGGAACAAATGCAAGCAATCCAATAAATGAGGCCATTTTTGGTTTATATGAATGATATGAACCGAAAATAGGCCTCGGACGAATATACAAGTCAATTTTGTATTTGTTTGCATTAAAAAAAACCAAATAAACAAAAATCAGGCCTTCAGCCTAGGCCCATCCCCCAACCTAGGCCTAGGTCCAAGGCCAGATCCTGGTTGCCCAATCCTGACCCGGGTCAGATACTGAGGCCCGTGCCTGTATAAGGCCAGGTATGGGTCGCCTAGGACCATTGCCAGGGCCCAGCCTGAGAACAGGTCCCAGTCGTTGAGGCCCAGAACAATGGACTAGGCCTGGGTTCGATGCTGGAACCAGTATTGGCTAGGTCTATGCCTAGGCTTGATGCCAGAGCCCTGCAGGAGGCCCAGGCCAGGTTCTGTTTGCTGAGGCTGGGTCCCGGTTACCAAGGTCCAGAACAGTCCTAAAGTTATTCTAGTATGTGTACTTAGCTGTCTTTAAACTTCACTGGCTATATTCAGAATTTAGTTGGTTAAGTAAAGCAGAACCAAAAAAAAAATAAACCTTTTGAGCCCCACCAAGCCTCAAAAAAACAATACACAGTCGGGGAGTAACACCCAATCCCTCCCAACTCCTGCAAAATACAAGTTTGCAGCCATAG
This sequence comes from Rhinatrema bivittatum, assembly GCF_901001135.1. NCBI lineage: Eukaryota > Metazoa > Chordata > Amphibia > Gymnophiona > Rhinatrematidae > Rhinatrema > Rhinatrema bivittatum. Next base: position 546,784,965 of record NC_042615.1, read on the forward strand.
TGGCCCCAAGTGGTCCCCTATAGTAAAATGAAAATGCTGGCTCCAGACCCCCTCCTTTTCCACCTCTCCCTCTTCAGTCACTCAGAACTCCTATTTACACCCTCCTGCCCCACCTGGACACCCCAAAAAGCTCAAATGCCAGCTGGAGCAGTAGAGTCTTACCTCTCCCAGTCACGTCCAACATTGCTCTGGTCACACGAGCTTTAAAGTGGCACTAGGCCAATGACATCTATCATCCCTCCCATCCCAGTGCAGATGCAAAACGAATCCCCCTCCTGCATCAGATCTTCTCCCCTCCCCAATGCAAAACCCCTCAGAAATCACCGCCAGCACATCACAGATTTCTCCCTAAGGTAGCTCTTCCCCTGCCTCAAAACCCCAGGCCCCCAAGATACAAAGATTGAGCTTCCCTGTGTTGCCCCCATCCTTACCCGCTAGAGTCACTAGCTTCAAATTGGGAAGGAGAAATTTCCATTCTCTTCTAGCTCCAAGATCGCATTAGTTGTTCTGAGACTCTGTTTTGCCCTTAATGTGCAGGGCAGAGTGGAGCCACAGGTCAGCCAGTGCCACTTTGGATGTTGCTGCCAGTGGGACAGAGGTGATTGGGAATTGTTCCTGCACAATTTAGACCCAAAGGCTCCAACAGATAAAGGGGGTCAGCATTTCAGGGGTAGGGGGTGGAACTCAGTATTTTTGTACCTTGAGTGGGGAATGAGTTTGGGTCCAAGTTCAAAACTTTGAGCTGGGTAGTTGGGCTACCTTGAGGAGGGGTTTTGCACAGATATGTAATGTTCAGAAGGGGAAATGTTAATCTGGTTTCTTAAATAAGCATTCGAGGCAGTCTTTTTTTTAGAATTAAACAAAAAGTTTTTCTTAGCAAGAGGAGTAAAGGAACAACTACAGAATCTTACTAAACATACATACAAGATTCTGAAGGGACTGGGATCAGATCTCTGCTAGCTGCCTGCAAAGTAGCAAACAAAAGATACCAGCCACTGATCATCTGCTTTAGTCACACCTTTATACCTTTTCCTATCTTGAACACACCAGCATTTCCTCTTTGACCATATACGGTATTTCCTCTGTCTTTCCTTGATGTGTATTACTTTTTTGTGTCCTGAGTACACATCCATCACAGTGCTTGATATCTATGTGTTACTTGGCATATGCATATCTTAACAAAGGAAGTCTCCTGATTGTTCAGAGTCTGAGGTTCAATACACAACCCATCAGCATTTCCTCTTAGGAACAGAGAAACAATTCCCCTCTTGAAACCTCACGTGTAACGCACTCAGAGGTTTCACAACACATCTTTGTTACTGTGCATATCCTTTCCAGGCGAGAAGCCCCTGTCTTAGCTTTGGCCAGTCAGATAGGGACTCAGGTACTGATCGCTGTCTTCAATCTGTTACCTGTCATTGGGCACCTCTCTTTTCCTGGGGCCAAGCTGCTCAGGACACTCAGCATCTTCCATGCGAAATAGAGATGTATATTACTCAGATGACTTGGCAAGGAGCAGAGTAGTGTAATTGGTTTGGGTGTTCAAGACAAGATTGGCAAAAAGTGGACAAAGCAAAGAACAAATGCCAGGTATACAACAGGCAAGCAAAAATAATATACAAAAGAAAATCAATACAAATCCTAATATACCCTGTAATCTTCCTCCCAGATTCTTAAATCAATCTGTGAATGTAGGCCACACGGACCGTGTCGGACAGTTTTGAAAAAAGCCTCTGAACGCGCTGGGTCTTAATGTTTCTCCAATGAAGCTAAGTAGCTTTAAATATAAGCAACCAGAAATGGAATGATAATAATTTTTGATGCAAACTTAGAAAGAAAATTTGATTTCTGATAATCACATATTTTGAAAGCATGCTACACAAAGCATACAAAATTGCATTTTATGACCAATGATTAAAATATTGGCAGAGGAAACTAATTCTGCTATCTAGCATTCCCGATGATGCCCAGCATGAGGTCACCTAAATGAAATAAAAACATTTTCACAGGTGAATGATAATTTTGGAATGATGGAGGTATATTAGTCTTGCTGTCATTACCTTTAAGAATTATGACAATTACCTCACCACAAGTTTAAGGGAAACATTGTAGGTGGTATTGTAAAGTCACAGTGCCATTCCAGAAAAGGGCCTGATGATTTTGGGATACTTCTTGGAGAAATGCTGATTCCTCTTCTAGGTACAGTAGTGGCACAAAGGTTACAATTAGCCACTATTTCTTGACAACATGTACGGAGCTGTGGAGCTCACCATGTAACTGTTACCTTATTGTATAATGCTCCAGCACTTTCATGGTCGTTATAATGTAAAGATGTCAGTAATATGTGAAGTGAAGCTGTATTACAATACCACTGTCCTGGATGTATCCAGTATTTCCCTATTACCTCACAGCCTGCTCTTTTCCATTGCTGTATTTCACTAGTTGTAGCATTTTCTTGACATATTTGAGGAATAAGGTCAATAATCTTAACATTTGTGGATATAGTCTGCATTACATAAATGTCATGTTGTGTTTGCCATTTTGATGACTGAATAGCTTTTTCAACACATTCCTGAGTGGATCCTTTGGATTTTCAGGTGAGAAAACCAAATAAAGCTTTTATTACACTCAGTACAAGTAAGTGGTTTCTCACCCCTGTGGATCCTTTGATGTCTATCCAGATAAGATATATTAATGAAGCTTTTATCACATTCAGTACACTTAAACATTTTCTTTCCCATATGGTTCTTGTGGTGTCTTTCAGTTGTGATAGATAGAAAAATCTTTTATCACATACAGTACATGTAAAAGGCTTTATTTGCACAGACTGTATTAAAGTAACAGGATTTTCTACATTAGGGAACTGATGTTCTACTCTGGAATTCAAACCTCTCAAATCATGCACTATCCTCCAGGAACCATTTGTTTTTTGCACAGGATATAATGGAGTATTATAAGGAGAGGCACTTTCTTTTATAATCCCATGCTGTTTTAAAACTTCTATTTCAGCCTCACATCCCACCAGTGCTGCTTGCTCAAGGGGGTACTGGGCTAACTTTGGATCCTGTACTCCCCTCTTCAGTATGATTTTGTGTGGCTCTACATGTTTAACATGCCCAAATGGATTCTTATCTGATGCCCAAACCTCGTGATCAGAATCTAAAATAAGATCTTTTATATTGCTATCAGAGGTAACCACAAATGCTCTTGCTATAGATAACAGTAAATTATCTTTTGCTGGTGCTGAAAAGTCAATCTGTACCCTAAAACTGGTTAGTAAATCTCTTCCCATTAAATTCATTGGACACCGAGGAGAGAACAATAAATCTCTATAGATTTCTTGATCTCCTAACTGTATCGGGAGTGGGTGCGTAACCTGTATTTCTTGTAACACCTGAAAAATCAGATGTAGAAGTAGTGATTCCAGATAACAAAGCTTGTTTAGGTAAATGTACAAGTACAGAGCGTGAAGCTCCTGAATCAACTAAGAATGGCATTGTTTCTCCTGCTATATTTAAATTAAGCACTGGTTTACAGGTAGTTGCTGCCACCCGAACTGGTAATAGTCATTGTTGTTGACCACCCTGTCATTGCTGAAACTGCTGATCATAATCCCACAATCTTATTTCTCTCCTGCCTGAAGTCCTGCACTCATTCTTATAGTGCCCTTATTTCCCGCAGGTCCAGCACTGGACTCCCACCCTTCGGTTAGGGCTATCAAAACTTCCTTGACTTCGGCCTCTAAAAGTACCTCTTCCTCTAAAAGAGGTCCTTCCTCTCATGTTCACATTACACTGCAAATTATTTGGGGGATACCAGAAATCATTTTTCTGGGAATCTAACTCAGTGTTAACTTTTGTCCTCTCTACAGTCTCGTCTGCCTTCTTTTTCTGTCCTTCAGTTTTCTGTTTATTCACTTGCATCGCATAAAATTTAGATTTTAACTTCTTGAGATCATTTTCTGGTTTCTGTAGTACCTGCATATATTTGCAACAGAAATGCAAAATATGCATCATTATTTTTGGCCAAGACTCTACTTCTAGACCTACAATATTTATTTTTATTTTATTTAAACCTTTTTATACCGACATTCATGATGGATATCATATCATATCGGTTCACATCAAACATGGGTAGTGAGAACTTTAACATTATTCGTAGCACAGATGCTACTGGAGGAGGTGAGAGAAGAGATAAGTTACATTGAACGAGGGTTTCTAGAAATTGGAAGATGGAGAGAGAGAGGAGAGAATAGTAGCATAAAAATGTATATGAGATAATGCTTAATTATCTACAGATAACGTAAAGGAAATAAGCGGGGGATGCTTATTTCTTACAGAGAAACCCATTTTTAACAATGTAAAATAATGAAACTTGGATTCTTGTGTATTTCCCTCGAGTCAACTTAATTAACAAGAACTAAAATAAGAAATTATAAATTAAAAATTAAAATATGAATTCATATGAAAAAACCTCTAAAGTGACTTTGTGAGGCTTGAAATCCAACAATGTATACGTAATAAGCAAAATCCAACAATAAAAATGTAAACGTAATAAGCATAATCAGCATGCTTGATGGGAAACATAGAGGCAGAGAATATGTGTAACAGGGGTCGGACGGGAAAATGGTGCTGCAAGGAAAGGTGGTTGGGGGATAGGATCATTGGGGGAAGGCTTGTTGAAAGAGCCAAGTTTTTAGGAGTTTTTTGAAGAGCTGTACTGAGGGTTCCGATCTGAGATGTGCTGGAAAGGTGTTCCAGAGTGAGGGTCCGGCTATGGACAGTGCGTGTTCTCTTGTTATTTGGGCCTCACCAGCTGTCTTCTACCACCTCTGCACCTCTCCTTTCTCCTACATGCTGGGAAACCCTCTACAGCCATCTCCAGGCCTCCCTAAGGGTGCACATGCCAACTTTCCCCCATTTAAAGGGACCACGGCAGGAAAAGACCAGTGATACACCTTGACGACCTCACAGGTAAGGGCCTATAAAAGGCCACTTGTGCATCTCCTCTTCGCCTCGGCAACAGGGGAAGCGATGAGTGGAAAAAGTGACGGTCACTATGAATGTCGTGTCATGTCCTTCGGGCTTTGTAATGCAGACACAGTTTTCCAAAAGATGGTCAATGAAATTTTTTATGACTTGATTTATACAGGGAGATTCACTCGAAAGAGGCCCAAAATATTCTGTTGTAACTTCCGTTGGGATGAAGCAATCTGAACCAAAAAAATACACTACATACCTTGACGAATGTGTAATCTTTTGCATTACATGCGATGCTGGAAGTGATTGCTGTTTTCCGCCAGACACATTTTGACACGGCACTACATGTTCCTGAACGCATCTGCGAGCATATTGGGGGGAATAGCAGCAATTTCATTTTGGATGTTTTCCTTCAAATCTTCCACAGTACAAGGCTTGTTCCGATAGATTTTTTTCTTTGAGCATTCCCCAAAGAAGTCTGGTGGTGTCAGATCGGCAACCATGGTGGCCAAAGCCCCTTTGAAATTACCCTGCTGCCAAAAAAGGACTCTATTTCTACTATGCTCTTTGCCAATGTGTGACACTTTTCTCCATCTTGCAAATGGAGGTAAAAGATCACAATGGCTGTCCGGCACCTTCCTCATCGCTCCGACGTGGGGGCATCCCAGCTTGTTTGAAGCTCCATATACTGAGGAGCACATTGCATGTTGTTTCGTTCAGGTTGCTTTGTCTTAGTGAGAATTATTACAGAATATTTGGGGCCTCTTTCGAGTGAATCTCCATGTAGATGTGTGGTCGTGTATCTAGATGACATATTAGTCTTCTCTCAAGATCTCAGCACCCATCATCAAGATGTACGCACAGTTCTATAACACCTGTGAGAGAACAATTTATTTGCCAAGCTGAAGAAGTGCTTGTCTGAGAAAGAAAAATTCCCTTTCTTGAGTTACATAGTCTCACGCGATGGATTCCACATGGATCTTGATAAGGTGAAAGTCATCAGGTACTGGCCTCATCCAGTGGGACTATGAGAACTACAGAGTTTTCTGGGATTCATCAACTATTACCTTCAGTTTATCCCAAACTATTCCACCATGGTAGCTCCTTTCACCATTCTTAGTCATAAAGGTACTAATACCAAAGACTGGTCTCCCAAAGCTGTGGAGGCATTCCACAAACTGAAGAATGCCTTTTTGGAGGGACTCTGTTTAAGACATCCAGACCCCACATGGCCCTTCATCCTGGGAATCTATCCCTCTACATTGGGCATAGGGGCAGTTTTAAGCCAACAGTCACCAGAAGGAACACTTCGACCCTGTTCTTTATTCTTGAAGAAATTCTCTCCTGCAGAGCACAACTATAATATTGAAGACAGAGAACTCTTGGCAGTAAAATTAGATCTTGAAGAATGGCATCACCTGCTTGAAGGAGCTCAACAGTGTATCAAAATATATACAAACCACAAAAATCTCGAACAATTGCACCACGCACAGCAACCGAGTGTGAGGAAGTCTTGCTGGCATTTATTCTTTGCTCACTTCAATTATGAGTTGTGGGCATCGCCCCACACTCAAGAACCAATGGGCAGATGCCTTTTCATGTTCCTTTCAGACTGAGGACACCCCAGAACCTCTCAAGCATATTATCAACCCTGACAAAATTCTTGTACCTACCGCCATGACTTCTCTTCAGGGAAGACGGTTGTTCCTTCACAGCTACATGAAAAGGTATTGAAATGGGCCCTTGAGTCCTATGTCACAGGCCACCCTGGATGTGCTCGACCCCTCAAATTGCTTCAGTGGTACTATTGGTGTCCCCAAATAAAGCAAGATGCCAAAGCTTATTGAAACCCACCTCCCACGGGAGACGGGGGTTAAAAAGCATGCTACCATTTAAGTGAACTGCAGCAGAGAAAAAAGGAGGACAATGCAGCTGTTAGAAACCAGCTCCTCCAGAGGGGAGGAGTTAGCAATCTGTTATGGATCTGCTCCTATGGAAGGAGGAGGTAGCAATCTGATATGCTCAGCTCCTGTAGATGGAATAGTTAACAATCCGTTAAGGTATAGACTGCAGAGATAGCAATCTGTTATGAACAATTGCTGAAGACTCCTGATGGAGAAGAGGTAGCAATCTGTTACCAGCAGAGTGCTTGGAGAAGGCACTCAGCTGTAGAGGAATGTAGATAGGTGGATCCTTGGGCCGATGGCAGATGAGCGCCCCCAGCAGGATATCCTGAGAGGGAACTCCGGCTAGGCTTGGGTATAGAGACAGACACAGATAATTATTTTATTAGACAGGTTAGTAGAACCACCAGAGGTGGCAGTAGTGAGGTGATCTGCCCGGCAGGGCTGAAGTCCCTCTGGTACTGGAACGGTGTTCCCAGGGTTGCTGAGCTGTAGAGAAACTATAGATAGTGAGTAGACAGGGTATGCTGTGTACGTAGCCAGAACTGGATGACAAAACTCACATAAGGTCTTAAGAAGCTCAGTAGCTGGAAATGGTTAGGCCCACGAGGAGCGAGTACTTGGTTCAGGAAAAGCTCTGAGAGAGCAATGGTAACTCACAGATGTCTGTATCTGTGATAGCTTCCAGGCAGTAGAGATTCTTCAGAGTATTCAGGAGGAACATGGGCCCTCAAGGAGCGAGTACTGGTTCCTATCTGCAATCTGAAATAAAGAAAAGAGAGCGAGGCCCCCAAGGAGCGGGTACCCCTGTTAAGTCCGAGGAGGCAGAGTAGCTTGGACGAATCCTTGCTAACTCGATTCGTTAGCAAATATTGAGACCTTTTATATTGGAAATGGATGACGTCATCCCGGGGGGATGCCCCCGAGGTTTGCGCCCTTGCTGGTACATCAATCGGAGCGCCGCGCCCTACGTCATCAGGAACATGGCGGATCTGCAGCGTCGTGCCGGTCCGGGGACGCCGGAGGGAGGCAGCAAGAAGACACTGCGGCAGCTAAGCGTCCATCAGAACCGGAGGGAGTCACCACAGAGGTAAAGAGGGCGGAGTGAGGGTGTCAAGCAGCGACGGTCGCAACAGCAGCTACGTAACATGAGCCGCCAGCTTAAGTAACCCAGAATGAGATTGAAAAGGTTGCTAGACCCCTTACTGTGAAGGTGCTTAAATGAACATTGAATAAATGAGTCAGAGACTCAGGTAGGGGATTTGCATGTCACAGCACCCTGGAGTACTGTTGGTAACTTACAGTAAAATATCACTTTAATTGTGATGGTTTCGAGGTGTTTGAGTGGATTCTTGGGTACTGTGGCAGATGACCACGCCCAGGGGGAGGAGCCCCATCGGGAGCCACAATACTGGGCTAGACTCAGGACACACAAACACAGAGTTTTTTCTTTTATTGTACAGCTGATGTATACCACCAGAGGTGGCAGTAGTGAGGTCATCCAGAGTTAGCAGTCCAGGGACCCTCGGCAGAGGGACCCTGTCTCACCAAGATGGTATAGGGATATCCAGGTGTAGGTTTCCCAGCACGGCAGAGCTGTAGATGAGACAGACTGAGAATTAGATTACTCACTAGATGGTAGCTGTAAGGTAGATGATTCCACCAGGCAGAAGTCGATGGTAACAGGCACCGATGCAGGGAGAGCAGGCCCTCGAGGAGCGAGTACCTGATCCCAGTAAGGCACCTGAAAGAAAGCAAAGGGCCCCTGAGGAGTGGGTACCCAGATTAGAGAATACCCCAAAGGGCAGAGAGAGCTTCTAGCGGCAGCATGGAATGTAAACCCCGCCCCCTGGGAAACAACTCACACCCCAAGTCCCCGCTAGAGTAGTCGCTGAACTGGCCATTTAATGTAGGGGGTGGTTGTTAGCTGTGGGCAACAAGGTTTACAAGAATAAAGAATTATTCTTAGGAAAAAAAAACACTTAGACTCAAACTGATAGTTTTGTTAGAGCTAATAACTTCTTTATAAAAACTTTTAGTTTGTTATATAACTTTCTGAAGATATCTCAAATACAACAGATTCAACAACATAAGTCAGAAAAATATAAATACAACAAAATTTGCTTCCTCTATCCTTTCAATTATATATCCTTCCTTTTCATTTTCATAAATTTCTCAGTCTTTACACATAACCTCTAACATGCTTTCCGGTCCATTCTCCTTTTCTTTTTCTTTTCCTACCAAGAATTTTTTTTTTTTATATTGTCTTTGGTTTAGTGAGCTCACCAATTGAAGACCGGTGGGGCCCTTTCTTTCAGGTTGCACTTCTTCTTCTTTTCAAAGAGTCCAGTTTTCTCCGCTGCAGGTTCCTCAGGCACCTACTACCTATCTAAAAAAACTAATTAAAAGAAACTATCTATTCTATTTTTTTTTACACTATCTAACTAATGCAAATAAATGAATAATTATAATCCCTCTAACTAAACCCTTAACCAGACAGTCTTAAAAAATATATATATATTCAAATAGATGAAAGGGTTCTTTATGCATCAGCATAGTATACAGATACTAACCCTCTTTGAAAAGTAAAAATGAAAAGGCTTAATTATAGGCACTTAGGCAAATAAATATAGTGATTTTTTTCTTATTTGTGCCTCAGCTTCCACAATATTTCTTAAAGCTTAAGAAATACCTTTTAAAATAAATATAGAATCCTCAGACTCCTAAATGATTCCTTTACTTTCAGACAATTACAGTAACTTAACAGAGGTCCTGCTTTCCTAGCAGCCAGGTTTATGCTCAACCTGCTTCAGAGAGGAAATTAATTAGCCCACTGTCAGTTCAAAACCAACAAACTTCTTATAAAAGTTTCTTAGGGCTAAAGAAATTCCTTTTAAATCAATATAGGATCCTTAGAATCCTAAATGATTCCTTTTCAGTTCAGACAGTAACAACAGCTTAACAGTGCTCTGGCTTCCTAGCAGCCAGGGTTAAGTTCAAGCAGTTCAGATAGGAGGTTTGTTACAATAACTCGCCACTGTCAGCTTAAAACTAACAAAACTTCAACACAATTCTTTTCCTTTCCTTTTCTTTTAAGAATCCCTTTCGCAATCACAAGCTAGAGCCAAACTCCCGTGGGGCTCTCTAAGTTAACTAAGACTCTCATTCATACACTCTCAGACTGTCATAAAAAACTCAAAAAAATGCCTTTGAGAGAGAGGATCTTCTTATACACAACCTTCCTCTCTCAAGGCTACCCACCCACTCACTGTTTAATTGTCACACTTGGAATTCTGACAGCAGCCTTCCCAAGCTCAGTGACCCTGTGACAGCCACATGCACACAGAACCTTCATTCAGACACCCCTAAACTTGTCCTTTTTATTCCCCCTTACCTCTTTTTAGAACTTTTTCTTTTTTTTAAATTTCTTTTCCCTCCTTTGCTTTTCCCCCTACACCGATTTCCCAGCCTGAGATCCAGGGAATTACATTTTTTTTATTTTAACCCTTATGGGTTACAGGAAGCGGCAGAGTAGCTTAGACCGGACGAGCCCAATCCTTGCTAACTCAATGAGCTAGCAAACAAGCATAGGCTAAATACCCGGATGGCGTGACGTCACTCGAGGGGGACGCCCCTGAGGTTCCCGCCATGACGTGGATAAAGACGTGGGTGGCATGCGTGCGCGCATCCTAGGAGACCTTTAGGAGAAACATGGCGTGAGGCTTTGCCATAGCCGTTCCGGGGATGCCGGAGGACGCGGCTTGCAGATGTGGCGGTAGCCATCTTCCCAAGGCTAGCGGGGAGAGCAGAGAAAAAGGTGAGGCACAAGGGTCGAAGCCATCTGAGATCGAGGGATGCAACATTAATCAAAGGATAGCAAAATCCTAAATTACTGAACTATGACTGGAAAAGTCCTACATTGGAGAATTCTAAATGAGAGAGGGATTTATGAGAGAAATGTACTGAAAAAACAGTCCTAGGAAGCAAACAGATTCTCACCCTGACTAACAAGGGGAGTCAGACCCTTGGGTACCCAGGTCTCAGACAACAGAAAAAAAGGCCAGGCAGGAAGGAAGGGTGTCTACATATTCTCTTTCCATGGTCTTGCCTGGGTCTTGGCCTTTTGGCTGAGAGAAGGTGCCACATCTAGGCTGGGAAACAGTGAATGACTAGCCATGAGCTTAGTGAAGCTAAAATCACTCAAAGCTGAGACTGTGCAGGGCCTAAATCACTGAACACTAAACAAGCCAGAAGCCTAATGGAACTGTAAACCCAAGCCAGGGAAAACCCTCCTACCAAGGGAGAAGAACTGAAGGAAATCAGCAGATCTGAAGGTGGAGCGGTCCACCAGGAGAAAGCATACCCCAGTGGTAGATCAAGCAGTCTTCCAGGACCATGTGGACCCCAGTGACAGATTGAGTTGTCCCCCAGGAGGGTATGGAGCCCAGCGACAGTTTTTCAGACCCCACAGGAAGAAGGGGACACCAGTGGCAGGTCCAGAGGTGCAGTTGGATTCCCTAGGAGGGATTGGACCTCAGCAGCATTCAAGGAGGCAGAGTCAGATCTCCCAGGAGGGTGTGGAACCCAGCAACAGTCTGGGAAGCAAAGTCAGGTCCCCAGGAGGGCATGGACACCAGCGTTGGCATGGATCTTTCAGCAGACCGGAAGCGGCACCGAGGAGATGGCAGCAGTTTAGATACAATGGACCTCCCAGGCCAATACTGCTCATCAGCCCAGTTGCATCTTTTCACATGGGTGAGACTTGGGAAAAAAGGGAGGAGGATAATAATAACACTTGATTAAGTGAGAACTCAAGAGGTCCCTTCATTCTGTATAGTGGTATCCTGTGGGGGCCAACAAACCCAAATTGCCAAATATTAAATTTCTTGCTACCTGGTAGAAATGTATATAGTTGCATGGCCTGAGGCTATTAACCACAAGTAGATACGTATGTTGTTTGACATCCTATTAGCGATGTACATAGTCATGTAGAAATGTATATACTTATACAGTCTAATAAACCTGTATATATTTGTACATACTGCCCGCCTTGTTCAAATCCCATTTGTTTCCTTGGGTGACGTGAGGAAAATCCCACCCAGAAACACCTTCTTCCCCAGGTAGGCACCAGGCATCAAGAATGTGAGGACCGACGGAGTCTGTCCTGGTGAGGGGGGGGGGGGGGGGGTCCCATCAGGTCAGTCCCAGACCCAAGAATGCCCTGTGAGGTAAGCATTACACTTATATGGATTCATGTCCTACCTATGCACAGCAAAACCTGTTGTCTGGCCATCCCTGGGGGGTATAATAGCCATTTCCAGCCCCCACAATGAAATCTGTGGACTCATTTGTCCACAGATTTCGTTGTAGACCTTCCCCTCTGAGATGCATCACCGTGTTTTCAATGGTCATAGATCTTTTCTCTGAAATGGCACATTTCATCCCACTAACGGGCCTCCCATCTGTACCAGAATTGCCTCGCCTCTTTACTCTTCACATCTTCTGTCTGCAAGGCCTACCGAAGCACATCTTGTAAGATCCAGGAGTACAATTCACAGCAAAATACTGGCTGTGTGTAAAAAGCTTGGAATAACATTAGACTTCACAACAGCTTATCACCCACAAGAAAATGGACAAGCTGAGCATACTAACCGGACTCTCAAGAATTTCATCCGCTCAATCGTCAATAAGCAACAGGTCAATTGGGCTACCCTTTTACCCTGGGCTGAGTTTGCTCACAATACCCATATAAACACAGCTACCAGGTCATCTCCCTTTTGACTGGTCTACAGGAAACAACTGATACCTCCCCTGCCACTCTTGTCTCTGTGCCCTCTCCAGTGGCCTATCTGCCCAGGAATTGTAAGAACTATGGGTTCAGACTAACGTTCTCATCCAGAAAGGACCACAGATGCCCACAGGAGACCAGCCCCTCAATTTAAAATTAAGGAGAAGGTGTGATTAAGCACATGGCACCTATGCCTACGAGTCCTATCCATGTGCCTGGAACTGCAATACATTGTGCTCTTCCCAGTTCTCCAATGATTAGGGCCCATCACTTACCAGATAAAGCTACCCGCCAATCTAAGTATACATAATGTCTTTTATGTATTCTTGCTCAAACCACTGGTACTCTCATGGCCCTCTAGGACACCTCCAGAACCACAGGAAATATCCTCTGACAGAGACACAATATATGTGGAAATTTTGGATTCATGCCACAAAGGCAACAAAGTTAAATATCTGTTCACATGGAATGGTTGTGATCCTGAGGAGAACTCTTGGGAGCCAACTGCTAACATATTGGACCATAATCTATTAAGGAATTTCCATTCATGTCACCCCAAGAAATCCAGAGCCTCAGGGAAAGGGTTCAAGAGGAGGCATAGTGTTGCATTTGGTGGTCCGCAGGCCTTCCCTGCGGGCCACCACATTTACCACTCTGGCCTGGCTTCACCAGCTGCTCCCTGTCACCACCACACCTCTTCCTCCTGCTCACTGGGACACTGCTTCACAGTGTGTTGGGTCACCACCGACAGTCTCTGTGGCAAGACGCTGCCGACAACTTCCACAGTCCTCCTAAGGCACGTGCGCGCATGGAGGGAAAAAACAGTGGCACCCCTTGATGACCTCACAAGGAAGGGCCTATAAAAGACCATTGGTGCATTTCCTCTTTCTCTTGGCAACAGGTCCCCCTACTGCCTGAGTAGTGTGAGTTGCCTCAGTGTCCCGTGTTCCTACATTCTTCAGTTCCAGTATATTCAGAGTTTTCGTTCTTCAGTTCCTATGCTCCTTGTCCTGTTTGTCAGTTCCCATGGTCAGTCTTTAGTTCTTCTGTGTCTCGCCTCCTTTGTTGCTCCTTATTTTATTTTTATTTATTTTATTTTTAAAAGATTTATTACCCATGCCCTCTAATGTTTGGGATGGTTTACAACAGAACAATCATAATTAATGAAATAAGATACACAAGACAATAAATAGCATAAAATTGCAGATTCAAGAAAAATTAACATTAAAATAATAATTACACAGAGAGAAAAAAAGGTAATCGAAGTAAAAAAAATGGCTGGAGATTAAGGCTCACATAGGTCTGTAAAAGCTTGTCTAAAAAGGTAGTGTTTTAATGCTTTCTTAAATTCTTTCCCATTGGTTAGGGATCTGAGGGTTTGAGGTATCATATTCCATAAAATAGGGCCTTGTCTGCCTGCCCTGCCTCTGTCCCTCCTTTCTCATGGATGGATACTCAGTATTGACCTTGGTCTGACTTCTCAACCTCTTTGAATGTTACCTGCCTCTGACCACTGCCTGCCTTTGACAAATGCCTGACTTCTCGACCTTCTTGAATGCCACCTACCATCGATCCTCACCTGTTTCTGGATTCATCCTGCAAACTTGATGGACCCGCTGATCCCAGCACCTAAAGGCTCAACCCATGAGGAATGTGGGCTGGTATAGGTGAAACTCCAGTTGGGCTTCTGTCTCCCTTTGCTGAAGGTGGGGACCTGCAGGGCTCCTCCCTGCAGGTTGCACCAACTCCACCTCAGTCCAAGGGTCTATGCTTCCAACAGCTTTTCCTCATTGGCAATCCTCTCTTCCAGTTGAGATCTTACTATTCTGATTTCTTTCCGCATCTCTTTCAGGTTTTCCAGAAATTCTTTCCTATGTTCTTCTTTTTGAGTTTCTTTGAACTTTTTAAATGCTGCTCTTTTACGGCTCGATCCAGTAAGGCCGCGGTAAAAACAGTGAGGTAGTGTCAGGCGCACCCTTCCTCCCCGCACGCACAGTTCTCTTCACTAACTCCCCGATACTCTCCTCTAATCGCATGCAAATGCATGCCGCGGCTGTGAAGCGTTAGGGAAGGGTTATGCCCGCGCAACCCATTTTACTGTATAGGCGCTGTAACAGCGCCTATACAGTAACCTGGGTGCGCTGGTGCCTGTCATTTCAAATGACATTTGAAATGACAGGCACCAGGAAGTGTAAAAAAGTTTAAAAAGTGTAAAAAACAAAAAACCTGTGTGTTATATAAAAAAATAAAACAATTTTAAATACCTGTCGGAGGGCCGTGGGTCCAGGCGGCCGGTGGGCGGCGGGCAGCCATCAGCGGCATCCGGTAGTCCCTTCTCCCTTCCTCCCTCCCTCCCCTGCCTGGATGAGCGCCAAAATCGCACAGGCGGGTCGGCAGCGGGGGGGGGGGGGGCGGCAGCAGGATCCGGGAGCGGCGGGTAGGCAGCAGCGGGGTCCGGGGGTGGCAGCGAGATCCGGGGAGCCAGCAGCGGCAGCATGTTCGATCGCGCAGGCAGGTAGGTGGCAAAGTAAAGATGGCCGCCTGCACGGGAAAATCGTGCAATTGGCCGCTGAAGACGTGACGTCACACCCCGTGACGCCAAACGTCGTGACGTCACGTCTTCAGCGGCCAATTGCACGATTTTCCCGTGCAGGCGGCCATCTTTACTTTGCCACCTACCTGCCTGCGCGATCGAACATGCTGCCGCTGCTGGCTCCCCGGATCTCGCTGCCACCCCCGGACCCCGCTGCTGCCTACCCGCCGCTCCCGGATCCTGCTGCCCCCCCCCCGCTGCCGCCCCCCCCCCCCGCTGCCGCTGCCCCGGACCCCCCGGACCCCGCTGCTGCCTACCCGCCGCTCCCGGATCCTGCTGCCGCCCCCCCCCCCCGCTGCCGACCCGCCCGTGCGATTTTGGCGCTCATCCAGGCAGGGGAGGGAGGGAGGAAGGGAGAAGGGACTACTGGATGCCGCTGATGGCTGCCCGCCGCCCACCGGCCGCCTGGACCCACGGCCCTCCGACAGGTATTTAAAATTGTTTTATTTTTTTATATAAACACACAGGTTTTTTGTTTTTTACACTTTTTACACTTACCATAGCAGGCCCGAGCCTTGCTACTTTTTCGTTTGTTTTTTTTTGCCCTGGTCCCGTCCGGTCTCCTGCAGCCCCGTCCGGTCCGGACGGGGCTGCAGGAGACCGGACGGGACCAGGGCGGGTAAGCAATGTTTTTACCCTACACTACACTACACTAACTCCTACTAGGGGGAGGCGGTAAACTAGCAGGTTAAGGCCGCGGCAGAACAGCGGGTTACGGAGGAGATAATATCAGCGCCCGTTACAGTATCGCAGGGGAATAGCTAATTCCTTCATTATACAGCTTTTTCGTTCATTTACATGCCGGGTGCGGAAAGGGTTATGCGTCTGTTTTCAGAAGCGATACGGACGCGTGAAACTGGACACTGTATCGCCGAACTGCCTTGCGCGCCCGAATTGTGCGCTACGAGCACGTTACAGACGGGCAATCCTCGAGCGGACGATACTGGATCGAGCTGTTAGTCTTTAATTTTTTTCTGCCATCTTCATGGAAAACTACATCGATTTTCTTTTCTTTTTATTTACTTTTCTTACATAAAAATTAGTTGCTGTTATGGCTCCTTTCTATTTGGTCCACTTGTGTTCCATTTCACCCATGTTCTCCCAGCTTTCTACCTCCTTTTTAAAGTACATTTCCATTTTACCAATGTCCATATTTTTGAAAACCAAGACCTTGATCTTCATGTGACTTCTCTCCATCTTGGCTGTTAAATCATACTATACCATCTGATGATCACAGGTGTTCAGGTGGGCACCTACCTGGACATTAGAGCTACTGTCTCCATTTGTGAATATAAGGTCCAGAATCAGTTTCCCTCTTATGGGTTTGATTGCCATTTGCCTAAGTACAGTCCTTTGAAAGGCATCTGCAATTTCTCTAATTTTTGCAGATTCTGCAAAGGGATTCTCCAAATCACATCTGCAGATCAAAATCACTGACAAGCAACTTCTCACCTTTTAGATGTTATTGGCTAGATCTTTGTTCAGTTCCTTTTTTTGAGTTGGAGGCCTGTAGATCACATCTGTGTAGATACATGCTCTTTTTAATAGAGCCCACAGTGTTCCTCCTTTCCCCAACTATTTTGTTTTTCAAATGTTTTCTGTCATCTCTATCTTTCCTCAATATGTTATAGCCCAGTATGGATGTATCCCAATCATAAGACAAATGGAACCTCATCTCTGTAAAAGCAACAACATCCAAGTCCACCTCCATGATTAAGGCCTACAGATCTAGAATTGTATTACCCAATGAGCATTTGTACTCATAGCTTTCCAGCTTTTCTCTCTTGACTTTCTGCTTTTCTTGGATTCTTTTTTAGTACTTTTGCTTAGGAATGGATTATTGAGCTGGTTAATTTTTAAAATTTCTACACCCACTTTCTGTATTTGTCAAGAGTGACATTCCAATTCCATTGTCTTCCTTCTGGCACCCCTGTCCTCTAGTTTAAATGCCTGTGTCTTATGAATTTCTCATTTAGGAACCTTTTTCTCGCATGGACAGATGTATGCCATTTTTATCAATTAGGGGCGTATTTTAAGAGCCCTGCTCGCCTAAATCCGCCCAAATCCGGGCGGATTTAGGTGAGCAGGGCCCTGCGCGCCGGTAAGCCTATTTTACATAGGCCTACCGGCGCGCGCAGAGCTCCGGGACTCGCGTAAGTCCCGGGGTTTTCGGAGGGGGCGTGTCGGGGGGCGTGTCGGGGGCGGGCCCGAACCGCGCGGCGTTTTCGGGGCGTGTCGGGAGCGTTCCGGGGGCGGGCCCGGGGGCGTGGCCGCGCCCTCCGGACCCGCCCCCAGATCGCGTCCCGGCGCGCTAGCGGCCCGCTGGCGCGCGGGGATTTACTTTTCCCTCCGGGAGGCGTAAATCCCCCAACAAAGGTAAGGGGGTGGTTTAGACAGGGCCGGGCGGGTGGGTTAGGTAGGGGAAGGGAGGGGAAGGTGAGGGGAGGGCAAAAGAAAGTTCCCTCCGAGGCCGCTCCGCTCCGCTCCGCGAGCCCGCTCCGCTCCAAGGCCGCTCCGCTCCGATTTCGGAGCGGCCTCGGAGGGAACGGGGGTAGGCTGCGCGGCTCGGCGCGCGCCGGCTATACGAAATCGATAGCCTTGCGCGCACCGATCCCGGATTTCAGCGGATACGCGCGGCTACGCGCATATCTACTGAAATCCAGCGTACTTTTGTTGGAGCCTGGAGCGCCAACAAAAGTACGCCTATTCGCGGTTTTTGAAAATCTACCCCTTAATCTTTTACTGTTCCATTCGCAGACCCAGCCTCCTATAGAAGGTTTTAGATACAGTATATAGGGGACTGAAGCTGTATATGGAACAGTAAAAAGCTGTATGGTAAAGATGACCTAAATCTGTCCATTTTACTTCACATATTCCAACAGCCATCCTTAATTCCAAACATTATCTGACGCTAATAATACAACAATGTGATACTTAATAGTAAGTGACCATCATACTAGGCTTCATCGATATAGCATGACGCTTCAGGACTCTGCCTTATATATAATCATAAGTCACTGGTGGTAAGTGATTATATACCAAAACAATTTTTTTAGCTTTTTTTATATATGCAATATTTAAAAGATGCACCAGCAAATACAGTGAATCCAGCGCTGGCCTCTGTACAACCCTGGCTCCAAAGAATCCAGTGCCAATCCTCCATGACAATCTCAGGGCATCTGGAAATCAAAAGTTCCCAGGAATGGAGAGCTGGTAATTTTTAAAATCCTTTTTATTTTTAATTATTAGGTGTTTTTTGATGTGTGTACTGTTTTGAAATATTTTATTGGTGTTTGGAAAATTTGTATGAGTTTTTAATTTATTTATTTATTTAAAAACTTTTCTATACCGTCGCTAAGTTATGTACCATCGCAACGGTTTACAAATAGGCACAAATAGGTATATGTAGGTAGGTATCATACATTCTAACAAGTGCCAACTAAAAACGGTTACAATATCATTCATAAAGTTAAAAATTTTGGGTAGTGATGGATTAGTCTGGGAAAGTTTATTGAGGTACTTTATTTCGGTCTATTTCTCTACCGTATTATGTATTTATAATATTGGGATGCCATTTATTCTTAGCTGCGTTTTTCTGTATCTTTCATTCTCTCTCTCCCTCTCTACCCCACTGTTTCTTTTGGAAAGGCTTGCTTAAAGAGCCATGTCTTTAAGGTTTTCTTAAAGGATTTGATGTCACTCTGTAATCTGAGTTCAGTGGGCATTGTGTTCCATAGAAAGGGCCCTGCCAGTGATAAAGCCCTTTCTCTTACTTGGGTTAGTTTTGCTGTTTTTACTGAAGGGACTGTTAGTAGTGCTTTGTTAGCTGAACGAAGGTTCCTTTGTGGGACATGGACTCTTAGAGCTGTATTTAGCCAGTCTGCTTCTTTATCATATATTAGTTTGTGTATTGTGCATAAGGCTTTGTACTTGATCCTATATTCAATTGGTAGCCAATGTAGTTCTGCTAGAGTTTCTGTTATATGGTCCCTTCTTTTTTTTCCTGTTAGTATTCTGGCTGCAGTATTTTGAAGTATTTGTAGTAGTCTGATTGATGAGCTGGGGAGTCCTAGTAAGAGTGCATTGCAGTAATCAGTACTGGCAAAAACAAGTGTTTGTAGGATTGTTCTGAAGTGGGCAGGTGTGAGTAATGGTTTCAATCTTTTAAGGATCATGAGTTTTGCGTAACCTTCCCTTACTTTTAAGGATATGTGTTGTTTGAAATTGATTTCTGGATCCATTATTACTCCCAGATTTCTGTATGATTTTACTATTATGATCAATGATTTATAATTCTTAATTTTATTTGATGTTTTATGAGGAATGTTAATGTTTCTATTTTTCCATTAAGGCACTGCATATAGATTCTGGCTTGAAGTTTCCAGTTCCATTTTTGTCTGCATTTTTCTATTTATACTTTATGGTCTCTTTATTCTGTATTTGGTGAAGATCTGTCTGTGTTCTGCATGTGTGACTGAGATGAAATATTCTGCTAGCATGTAGTTTCCATGTAGGGATCTGTAGGAGCCTTAGTTGTTCTGTTTCCCTAATAGGAGGCATATTGGTGTTTTAGGGCATGGTTTAATTTTTGCAGAGTTGCATTTTCATAAGAAGGTTTGTTATTGAGTGCCAACATTTAGTGTTGTTTTGGTATGGAAGTTTACTATATTGTAATTGTGATTCAGTTTACTCATTGCTTTCTTAGGGCCAAATCTACATCCAACATGTGTTACAATGGCCTAATACTGTATGGGTTGCAAGTGTCTTTTCTATAGGATTTTCTGGTTGGCACCATAGCAGTGCATATAAATAAAATATATATGTTGTTGTAAGAAATATTTTTATCTCAGAAGACTGTACTTTGTCCTTTTTCATGTAAAATCTGTAATTATAAATGCATAATTTTTTAATTGTGTGTGTGGGAAGGGTGCGATCCAAGTGTGTATGTGTTTGTGTGTGTGTGTGCATGTGTGTAGGGATGGGGGAGGGGAGGGTTGGCACAAGGATTTAAGGTTCACCAAGGGTGCCTTGCACTGGCTCTACATCAGTTGACAATAAATTGTCCTTTGGCTCTTTCTAACCCTACATGCTTTCAAAGGAAGATAAAAACATTTTTGAAGGTAGACAGGATAGCATCAGACGTAATCTTGAAGATCTCCATGATGCATTTTTTAAACATATCGTCCAGCATCACATTACCAGGTTAAACCAAGGGACTGGGTCTCCAGTTTTATTCCACATAGCTATATTATCGTCAACCATCATTAAATTAGATTTTTGAACCTCAGAAATTTGTTGCTACAAAACCTACAAACATACAGTACTCAGTTAAAACTTAGTCCTGAATTTGGGAAGTGAATTTGATATTAGAAATAGAAGAATACAAGTCACTTACTTGATCAGAGATAGTTCAAAGTTGGTAATAGCTGTCCAAATTTCATTGAGGTTCATGTTCTTTGGCTTCTTCAAAATGTGATAACCTACAACTATTGCAGGTCTTGGAATCAGGTTGGAAGCACTAGGAACACCTTCAGCTCTACTGCTGACAGGCTTTCTTCTGTTCCTCTAAACATGGGAGTGCGCATTTCCTGGCTAATAGCCAAAGGTTCATTTGGTGCTCAGGAGCGTTCAGGATACTTTACTCTACCAACATTGGCGGCCTCTGTTCTCCTTTCATGGTCACCATTGCTGAAGCCTTCCCTCTGAGTGGCTCAAAGTCAGGAGAAGTCAGCTCAGCCACCTTAATGTTCATGGTGCTTCGTACACCACCTGCTGGGGGGCAGAAGACAAGATCCATGGCTCAGTGTTGTACCTAGTTCTGCTTGGGATGCTGTCTGTTCCACTGGCCCTGGGCAAGGAAGTTCCCAAAGAAATGCCCTGACTCCAGGCTACAAACTGGTCCATGTGGACCAAGAGGGGTGTCAGGGATTCAGGGGTATAAACTCTGACTTTCCTCTTCCTCTTTATCATTGTAAGGCAAAGAGAAGAAAAAAAAAGGTGCAAACAAATAAGGTACTAAGTTCAGAACCTTGAGATAACGGATGATACTGAGTCAGCACAATCTTGGAATCTTGGCACCAGTGGATAATTTTCCTTAAAGTTAGGGCAGGAAGAATATGATCAAGACTTCTACTTTACTGTAATATAGTTGCAAGAAGTAAGTGAACCCTGCCTAATGCCTATTGCTATATTTTAAGTAATGTGCTTAGCAATTTATTTACAAAACAACATTCAAGATTTAGTTGTGTTCAGTAATTAAGACTCAATATCAGCTTACCAGTCAGTTTAAGCAACACTAGCTGTGAATCTCACGAGATACTGACAAATATTATAAATTAGACAAGATGATTTTGTGTTCTTATAGTTGGTCTTAAAAATATTGAGCAAAATATGATTGAAACTTCCAGTATCATGTCTGACCCTCCTCTACCTTTGATCTTCAAGGCTCAGTACTTGCTGCTATTTTACTATCAGCTAAATCAGGCAGTGTTGCCATGCGTAAAAAAACTAAAGATGTACCCTCTAAAAGAAAAAAGGAAAAAGGGTGATATGCTACAAATAAGTACTAGAATATATTAATGTGTATTAAACACCCGTGCTAGCACTCACACATTAAAGCTGTGTAAATGTGTGTTAACATTTTCATTAACAGTAACACAGATTTTTTCAATTAACTCAAAATTTTCATTAAAATATAAATAAGCTGATTAATATGCAAAAATATGCTAACCAGCTCATTTAAATGTAACACATTTTCGATTAATGTGTTGTGTGCATAAACATGGCCATTAATGCAAAAACTTGACTACACGTCTAGAGATGTATTTAATTGTTTGCATTAAATAGCATGCATTAATGCACAGTTTTAATCTACACACTGTTAATGCTTTAAACATATAATTCACTATAGGTTTTATGCCCTTTAGTGAATCATACATTATCTGTGTTGCTAAACATGCATTACAATCACATGTTAATGTATTTTACATTGTTTTGTCATACTGATTGGCTACATTGATGATCTTCAAATATGAAAACCCACCAGATCTCTTTCCTGTTTGCTGACAGCTAGCTCTTTGCCTAAAAAACATTACTTGCTTGGCTCTTGGATTTTAACATCTAAAATTGATGATTTTTCATATTTTAGATTAAAATATTGCTGTCACACCTTTGACCATTTTTCCAAGTGTTGCATTTTGCGGCTTGTAGTGTACCCCTGCGAATTGCACTACTCACCTTACCACCGCCATCTCTGTTGGTGTGGCAGGGTGTTGCTGGCTTCCTTTAGCACACACGTGCACTGACACTCAGCTTCTTAAAGGACCCGCGGTGGAAAACCCCCCGCGGCACCCTTAGATGATGTCAGTATATCCTCCTATAAAAGGTTGGTTCAGACGCCTTTCCGATGCCTCAGTAACAAATCCAGCTACTTTGTAGTGTGTGTTGCCAGTCTGTTCCTACCTCATCTGTCCAGTTCCTGCTGCTCCTTCCACTCTCCCAACTCCTCGGATGGATACCCAGTATTGACCTTTGCTTGGGCCCTCGTTTCACCTGATAGCTGCCTGGCCCTGGACACCGCTACCTCTCCTACTCCTAGAGACCCTCGCCTAAGCCTGCTGGCCCCGGCACCCAAAGCCTCAAACTGAGGGGAATGTTCCAATCTCTTCCATGCAAGGGTCTGAGAGGCAGCTTGTGTGTATGTATGCAGGTGTGAGGCAGCTTGCTTGTGTGTGTGTGAGAGAGAGATTGTGAGCCTGGGGGGGGGGGTGAGAAAATATGTGAGGGTGCTTGTGGGTGTGTGAGAGAGAGATTGTGAGCCTGGGGGGGGGGGGTGAGAGAATATGTGAGGGTGCTTGTGGGTGTGTGAGAGAGAGTATGTGAGGGTGCTTGTGGGTGTGTGAGAGAGAGATTGTGAGCCTGGGGGGGGGGTGAGAGAATATGTGAGGGTGCTTGTGGGTGTGTGAGAGAGAGTATGTGAGGGTACTTGTGGGTGTGTGAGAGAGAGATTGTGAGCCTGGGGGTGGGGGATGAGAGAATATGTGAGGGTGCTTGTGGGTGTGTGAGAGAGAGATTGTGAGCCGGGGGGGGGGGAGGGAATGAGAGAATATGTGAGGGTGCTTGTGGGTGTGTGAGAGAGAGTATGTGAGGGTGCTTGTGGGTGTGTGAGAGAGAGATTGTGAGCCTGGGGGGGGGGGGTGAGAGAATATGTGAGGGTGCTTGTGGGTGTGTGAGAGAGAGATTGTGAGCCTGGGGGGGGGGGGGTGAGAGAATATGTGAGGGTGCTTGTGGGTGTGTGAGAGAGAGTATGTGAGGGTGCTTGTGGGTGTGTGAGAGAGAGATTGTGAGCCTGGGGGGGGGGGGTGTGAGAGAATATGTGAGGGTGCTTGTGGGTGTGTGAGAGAGAGTATGTGAGGGTGCTTGTGGGTGTGTGTGAGAGAGATTGTGAGCCTGGGGGGGGGGGTGAGAGAATATGTGAGGGTGCTTGTGGGTGTGTGAGAGAGAGATTGTGAGCCTGGGGGGGGGAGAGAATATGTGAGGGTGCTTGTGGGTGTGTGAGAGAGAGTATGTGAGGGTGCTTGGGGGGGGGGGGGGGAGAGTGCATGTGTGAGGTGCTTTCGTGTGGGTGCCATCTCATCCTTCACCTCAGGCAGCAGATTGCATTGAGCCGCCACTGAGTCCATGCATACTTTTAGCCACTATGAGGGGTAACTCCTTAGTTATGCGGCTAAATCCCCTTTGAAAACTGTCCTCCCTCTGGATAGTTTTATCATATTATAAGAATAGGGAGGCATTGTTCAATTGCAGCAGTATCCTCGGGTTGCTGGAAATAATATATTCAGAGCGCAAAGCCTTTGCTAGAAAATTGAAATCCCTCAAGTGCTCCTTTGGAGTTGTTAATGTTTATTACAGCTGCTTTAGATGTTTGATTCTCATCAATGGGGTGTACCGACCCCATTACCTGTTGCATACATCATCTGTGAAATTGTCAGAAGAAAAGAGGTTTATTGGCAGTAAAGTTTTCTTTCTTTTGAACACAAATGTTATGTGGTGTGTGGTGGTTGTGCCTGGTTCCTGATAGGGTCCAGAAGTGCATCTTTTCCCCCATCCAAAACTCCAGTAAGGACAGCGGAATGAGCACTACATAAAGACAGTAAAGGGTTAAAATGTATTCCTCGGTTATATCACGCCATCAGATATTCTGCTTCAAACTGAGATGGCATTTCTCTTTCCCACTGACACAGTCCATTAACAACAAATAAATAAATAAATACAACTCCAGGAAATTGGATTAATAACAAAACTTGTGCTGTATCTTAGGGAAAGAAATTTTCAAAGATGGAGAAAGTCTGTGAGTGCTTTTTGACACAGACTTTTCAAAAATTTTCAGAGTATATGTACTACACACACACTTTCACTCTGAAAATTCTCTGAAAGACAGTGCATACATTTCCCCACATCAAATTACACGTAATTACACCAACTCCTGGCGTGGCGTAGCTTGTGTGAGCATAGTTACGTGCATGCTTTTTAAAATGAAAGGTATGCACATAAATCTGAACTCGGCCCCAACTCCACCTCCCCTGGAATGCATTTTTTTTTTTTTTGCATGCAGAAAAGTGCGCATGAAATTGAGTTACGTGCATACTTTTTGCATGCAAACACTTGCAAATTTTCTAATAAGCCATTTACATGCAAATGGCTTTGAAAATTACTCCCTTAAATATTAATTTCATACTAGGCAGGATGTATAGTCAACTAACAAGCAGATTATTACAGGAGTACAAATATGCAAAAGACAAGAACTGAGGGATCTGGCGGGTTTGAAGAAACAAGACAACATGCTTGAAGCACTTAGAGAAAACTGAAAAAAAAGCACTTAACAAAAGCAGAAACTTTGTCTAAATTTACCTGTTCTTGCTCTGAGATAATCAGGCCATTGAAAAAGGATTTATTCAAAGAGTGCATCATTGATTGCCTCCCAACAACACAGAATGTTTATAGGATTTTTGTTTGCTGCTGTAAGATTTATTTGGTAGTAGGCAAAACAGATGAATATTTAGATCCCAGTAGATGACTATAAAATTAACCATCTTCCCATTTTTACTTTTCAATATAACCAAAAATCCCCACATCACTGCATTAGTGTAAAATCAAGTGAAAAGCCCAAAAGGGAAGAATAATCGGGCTGTTCATAATTCTGAATGGCGGAGTATGAAGACACTGGCTTATGCTAAATGAAAAGAGTTTCATTGCCATGACTCACACTCCCTGGGGACTGAAAAGTGACACTGCAGCTAGATTGACCGGCGATAAACTTACTAGTTTGAGTAGGCATTTTGCCTTGAACAGTTCTCTTCAGGCCCAGGGGAATAAAACAGAGAACTAAGGTTTGTGAATTATGTCACTCTTTCTGAAAACAAGTGTAGCTGGTGCCGTGATGCTGGTAAAATATATTGATCCTCGCTGATCCTAGTTTGATTGCTACATCAACTAGAAGCTGTGTCCTGGGATACATTGCTTCCCCTTTCCTGTACTGTGCGAACTCAGGTGAAAGGCAGTTTGCCTCCTATACAGCCTGGAAAAACATTTCAGGGTGAATCATTGCAACTGCAAGCCATGAACAACCTCTAGATACTTAGACAAAAAAATCACTATATGCATCATCCAGCTTATCAAAAGCAATGAAGGCTCACACAATGGCATTGCACATGTTTCTGAGGATATCCAGGCACTTAGCTCTCAAGTCAGGAGAAATCCTTTGTTATTCTGTTCCCAGTAAAAGAAAGAGCTACAACAAATAACTTGCCTTGAGTCAGAACAGCAATGTCATGAATGGGAGAGAAATGAGAGCCCCCACCCCTGCCCCCGAAGTCTATAAAACATGACATTTACCTGCAATGAGGACTACTCCCAATGTCCTGTCCCTGATACAGTCCACCCACCAACACTATAGAATCCTTCAGATAAGGTAGAAATCTATTCTCCAGTTATTTTAAAGGCCTTAGAGCAATGTCAATGCATGCTTGATGTCAATATGGATGCTGTAAAATCATGACAAGTAAGACAATCCATTGCATTGTACAATTCCATGCACAAGGATTAACTGAAAATCTCTTCTGCTGGCCGGGATGTGGATCTCTTGCGAGTATTGCACGTCCCTTCTGGAACTGTCTGCTGACTCTCCCTTTCTAGAAGGTAGTTTGTAAAGTACAGAATACGTAAAACAAAGGTCATAACCTTCTCCTAAATATGTGTAATTGGAACTAAAATCCAAGACATTAAACACCCCTCCCCCCCCCCCCCCCCGGGGGATATTTGTTCTCCCGCCCTAGCTTAATAGTACCCTGTTATAGAGACCATCAAGCTAGGGTGAGAGAACATTGTAGAAATTTCATCTTTGTGAGACTTTCCCCACTCCAAATGACATCAAATTTTCAACGAGGTGTACTGTGCGGTTGGTATGTCTCACTCTGCATGCCAAACTGGCCCCAAAACCCTGGCCCTCCTATAGTGATATAAGTAGTTGACTACCATCAGGGGCGGATTTACCTATCAGGGGATCGGGCATCCCCGGTGGGCCGGTCTAGCTGGTCACGTGGTCTCGACCGCGTGGCTCTTCCTCAGCACCTCCCTGCTAGCCCCCGCCATTAGACCAAGCCAGCGTGAGTCGAAGAAAAGAAGATTAGCCAGCCCCCGCGGAAGACCAAGCCGACAGGGGGCCGACTAAATTAAAATCGAGGCTGGCGGCGGCCGAAGAAAATAAGATGGGCGCCTCCCAGCCAGCCTCAAGCGGGGGCTGGCTGGGCAGCGCCTATCTTCTTTTCTTCAGTCTTCGCCGGCCTCGATTTTAATTTCTTCGGCCCCCGCCGGAGACCAGCCGGGGGGGGGGGGGCCGAAGAAATTAAAATCGAGGCCGGCAGGGACCGAAGAAATTAAAATCGAGGCCCCCGCTGAACAGCTGATCTCCGCCGGCGGTTAGCAGCACCGGTGTTTACTTCTTCAGCCCCCGCCAGCCTCGATTTTAATTTCTTCGGCCCCGCCGGAGACCAAGATGGCTGATGAAATTAAAATCGAGGCCGGCGGGGGCCGAAGACATGAACACCGATGAGGCTAACCGCCGCCAAGACCAGCTATTCAGCGGGGGCCTTGGATCAGAAGGGTGCTTCTGTGTGTGTGTGTGTATATGTATGTATGTGTGTGTGTGTGAATGTGAAAAGGGATGCTGCTTCTGTGTGTGTGTATGCAGTATATATGTGAGAAAGGAATCTGCCAGTTTTAAAAAAAAATGAAATGTGATAATACATATACCTCAACTTTTGTGCTGGTAGTGCAACTTTTGAAAAGTTGGATGAAAGATTAAATTACTGAATGTTAAGCATCCCTCTTCTGGAAAATTAAATTTAGCAAAGTGGGTAAAGACAAATCTAAAGCAAAACAAAAAAAACTATTTAAAATGTTCATCTCAGCAAAATCACAAATTTAAGATACTGATGCCAGGTGGGTTTTTTTTTTTAAGCATAATTTAAGCATGAAGACTAGAATAGTTCCAATATGAAACAGTTTTGCTATTTTTTTTTAAGCCTTTAGAAAATGTATATTTTTAAATGACTAAGACTGGAATCTTCCTATTTAAAAGGGAAGTTGACTAAGGATGTTTTTCGGTTCCATATCTCCCACATGGATAATCATATGACTGATAGTTTGAAGACAGACACTTGCTTTATTGCCTGAAAGCACAAAACAAGAGAAGCTGTAGGGTGTGGGTGGCTGTCCCTTGGGAGGACAGAACCTGAAGGAAGGGTGTCATTTCGCCTTCTGATAGGAATGTGGTTTTCTTATTTAATGGTTGGGATCATCACTTTCACTTTTAGTAAAAGTGAAAAATGCTGCAAGTCTGAAAGCAAGGTGCTTTAGTGAGAGACAGGGAGGGTGCTTCTGTGTGTCAATGTGTGTGCGCAAGAGAGATGGAGCATGTTTTTGGCTGGCTTGTGGCTGTGAGAGAGGGCATGTGTGTGATTGAGCCTGTTTGAAAGTGAGATAGAACATGTGTGTGATTGAGAGCTTGTGTGTAAGTGAAATAGAGAGAGCATGTGTATGATTGAAAGCCTTTGTGTAAGTAAGAGAGAGCGAGAGCATTGTGTGATTGAGAGAGATTGGCCAGAGAGATGGCGTGTGTATGTGTGAGACTGATCAGGGAGATGACTGGTATGTGTGTGCTTGTGTGTGTGTGTGTGAGAGAGAGAGACTGGTTGGGGAGATGATTGGTGTGTGAGAGACAGAAACTGGTCTTGAGGGTATGACTGGTGTGTGTGTGTGTGAGAGAGAAGAGATTGGTTGTGGTCCCTAAGGAAGAGGACCGTGAGGACAGCTTCAGCAGCTACTGCTGCTTCTGGAGTGGCCTGCAAGCGAAAAGAGTAGGAGAACTGCTGGAGAGGGTAAGTAAAGGTGGCTTTTTAAGTTCATTTTTCTTGATTGACTACCAATTTAATTATTGGGTAGTATGTGATGTATCTGCTGTTTGAAATATTTTATTGATGTTTGGTAAAGGTTTCAAAATTTGCTTGAGTCTTTAATTAATGGATATTCTATTCATCAGCTGTTTTGAAATTATTTTATTAGTATGATTTTATAATTATGATTCATGATTTATATATCTTGATTTTATTGATTGTTTCATGAGGAATAGTGACATTTTTGTTTTTCCATTGTTGCACTGTATAGAGTCTGGCATGATACGTTTTACAGTTTAGTTTTTGTCTGCACATTTCTATTTATACTTTGTGGCTTTATTCTGTATTTGATGAGGGTCTGTGTTCTGCATGCAAGACTGAGATGAAGCATTCTTTTAGCATGTGGTTTCTCTGTGGGATCTGTAGTAGCTTGGCCTGTTCTGTTTTCCTGATAGGTGTATTGATAGTTTAGATTCTGGTGTAATATTTGTGGTATTCTTTTTCATAGGTGGGGTTGTTATTCTTTGAGTTTTGGCAAATAGTACTGTGTTGATATTTATTTATTTATTTATTTAACGTTTCTTTTATACCGATGACCGTTCGCACATCGCATCGGTTTACAGTGAACAAAAAACCATTGGGCGGAGCCCTTACAAATAACAGATAACATAGTAAACTAGGCAACATATAAATAATATTTGGGAGGAGCCCTTACAAGAAATACAAACATCAATGAGTAAATGCTATGGGGATATGCTATGGGATTGAACTATAACAGAAACTATATACAAGTTAGTGCACAGTACCAAATCAGCAGGCAAAAAGGCGTTCATACCAGGATATCAGAAAAAACATCAGAAAAACATTTGTAGGGGGAAATTATGTGATAGGGGGTGAGATGGAGTAGGCTTGCGAAATGTATAGCATTTTGATGACTCTAAGTCTAAAATAGTATTACATTGTCTATTGATATGGGAGGACCATGCCGAAATATAGGGGTGTGTACATATATATGTAAATTATATATGTAAATGTAATTGGGTACCCATGGGCCAGTATGGAGAAAAATCCCCGGGCCACTATTTTCCCTCAATCCGCCCCTGACTACTATGAAGGCCTTATAAAGAGGTTCTCTCTCTCAGCAGCCCAACAATCTCACGGGTGCAATAAATTTAATACACATTGTGATAAAATAGCACATGGTGCAGTAACTCTAAAATTATCATAGCCTTGCCCCTTTTCCTTATCATGGACGTTATTCATGCGAAATGTATAGCATTTTGATGACTCTAAGTCTAAAATAGTATTACATTGTCTATTGTTTACTGCAAAAAGAACTTTCTTGTATGTTGGAAATCTCTGGTAGTACCAACATGTGGGTGCCTTGAAACTTAAGCATTCTGAATTAACTGCTATCACTTTTTTTTTTTTTTGAAAGGGGCAAAGCTGACTATTGTCCCTGGTCCTTCAGGCTTCCAGCTCGGTTGCTATCTTCTACTGGGCATGGCACCAGGGCCTTCATTTGCAATTTCCTGGGTAGTTTCCCCATTTTTAAACCTCTTCCCATCTAGTCCAGTTATTACAGCCAGAATCCTTGTCCAGTGGCCACAGATTGTAGCTCCTTCAAGAACCTGAAAAACTGTGTGACATTATGCATGTATAACCCTGTACCTCAAGAGTAACCCAATATCACCTCTAATTCTGTAATCATCTGATCACAGAAATTGATCCTACTCCCTAGACAGGTATTTGTATCCCCATGGTAGGCCCACCTAGTAACTCGAGGTGGGGATTAGGTATGAGCGTAGGGGGTTGGGGGCCACTTTCACATTCAACATGAAACGTACGAACAGAACAGTGGTCTCTTGTGAAGATTTGATGACCTTCGGAGTGAGGAAACTCACTCCAAGAAGAGATTTGGGTAATGTTCTCTCAACCTAGCTTGAATAAGCCGTTCGGAATTGTCGTGGACCGCGATAAACCTTTACTGGCCTCTAGCGCACAATGTAACGCGAATGAAAGGGTTGTAGCTATTAGCCGCGATAGGAGCCGCGCTAACACTGCGGCTGTTTCGCGGCACACGATAACTGTTTCCTGCTTTACATATGCTCCTCCCCAACCGTAACCCTTTTAAAATCCGGCCCTCAGTGTCCAATATAGCCACCAAAATCAAAGAAATTAACATCTATTATAAGAGACCATCATACAGACGAGCCATGTGAGGAAAGGAGGCACCGTGACTTTGCCTATGAGAGCTTAGAAATCAGTCCACTCATCTCACACAAGGTATTTGAACAATTTGGCCACTGGAGCACAAACCACATGTTCAACATATCGGTTCAAGCCCCTGATGAGGAACATGAAACCCACACATATCGGGCTCGATAGGCTTAAAGACATTGTGCAGCAATTTGAAAGATACTTTGGCGTTTTGTTCATAATATAAGAGCATAAGAAGTTGCCATACTGGGTCAGACTGAGGGTCCATCAAGACCAGCATCCTGTTTCCAATGGTGGTCAATCCATGTTACAATCACCTGCAAATACCCAAACATTACATAGATCCCATGCTACTAATGCCAGTAACATCAGTGGCTATTCACTAAGTCAACTTGTTTAATATCAGTTTATGGACGTCTTCTCCAGGTATTTATCCAAACCTTGTTTTAACCCAGCTACACTAACTGTTCTAACCACATCTTCCGGCAATGAATTCCAGAACTTAATTGTGCTTTGAGTAAAAAAGAATTTTTTCTAATTTGTTTTAAATGTGCTATTTGCTAACTTCATGAATTACCCTGTAGTCCTTTTATTATTTGAAAAATTAAATAACCAATTCACATTTACCCATTCTAGTCCCCTCATGATTTTATAGACCTCTACTTCAGTCGTCTCTTCTCTAAGATGTATAGCTCTAACTTCTTTAGCCTTTCTTCAAAGGGGAGTCATTCCATCCCCTTTATCATTTTTGTCACCCTTCTCTGTGCCTTTTCTAGAGCAAATATATCTTTTTTGAGATACAGTGACCAGAATTGCACACAGTATTCAAGGTGCGATCTCACCATGGAGCAATACAGAGGCATTATGATATTCTCCATTTTATTCACCATTCCCTTCACATTCTATTTGCTTTTTTGACTGCCGTAGCACACTGAGCCAATGATTTAAATGAATTATCTACTAGGACACCTAGTTCTTTTTCCTGGGTGGTAACTCCTGATGTGGAACTTAACATTGTGTAACTACAGCTTGGGTTATTTTTCCCTATATGCATCACATAAGAACATAAGAAATTGCCATGTTGGGTCAGACCAAGGGTCCATCAAGCCCAGCATCCTGTTTCCAACAGAAGCCAAACCAGGGCACAAGAACCTGGCAATTACCCAAACACTAAGAAGATCCCATGCTACTGATGCAATTAATAGCAGTGGCTATTCCCTAAGTAAACTTGATTAATAGCCGTTAATGGACTTCTCCTCCAAGAACTTATCCAAACATTTTTTGAACCCAGCTACACTAACTGCACTAACCACATCTTCTGGCAACAAATTCCAGAGCTTTATTGTGCGTTAAGTGAAAAAGAATTTTCTCCGATTAGTCTTGCACTTATCCACATTAAATTTCATCTGCTATTTGGACACCCAATCATCCAGTCTTGCAAGGTCCACCTGCAATTTATCACAATCCGCATGTGATTTAACTACTCCGAATAATTTTGTGTCATCTGAATATTTGAACTTCACTTGTCGAATCCCTTTCTAGATCATTTATAAATATATTGAAAAGCACTGGTCCAAGTACAGATCTCTGAGGCACTCCACTGTTTACCTTTTTCTACTGAGAAAATTGACCATTTAATCCTAGTCTCTGTTTCCTGTTTTTTAACCAGTTTGCAGTCCATGAAAGGATTGCCAACTGGTTAAAAAAGACAGGAAACACAAGTTCATGTTTAAAATATTTACCAGCATTTTGATTGCAAAAATTATTTTGAAAACTATAAACTGTTGGAGACCTATGATTAAGACATTGAGCCAACTATTGCTGAATGTGAGTGGAGTGATTTATAAGCTCTCATAGGCAAAGTCAAAGCGCTTCCTTTCTTCACACGGCTCCTTTGTATGATGGTCTGTTATTATAGATGTTAATTTCTTTGATTTTGGTGGGTATATTAGACAGTCCTCTTGTTTGTGGTTCCTACTTTTGTTCTGATATATCTATTACTGATCAAGGAGAGCTAGGGAGTTCTTTTTTGAAAACTAGCAACTTGTTTCAGCATAGTTGAACTCAGTGCAAATGATCATAAAAAGGAACTTTGGAAGAGCTTAGCAGTGCCTGAGGCTAGGAGCTGTGTAAAAGTTTTATAATTGCTACTATAATTTTAAGTGATTGGGAATGTTACACATGAAAAGGAAGTGTGGAGGTTGCTAAGAGCTTTAAGAAGTTAACATGACAGTTTTTAGGGATATGCCTGTGTCGGTTCATTTGTTTTATTTGTATCGGTGCTGCACATGTGTCTAGTTTTGCGATACCTTACCCTGCCTATGTACCACTGCTGGGAGATTATGGAAAAGGGATATTGGTACTAAATAATTAGATCTGTTAAGGAAACCAAAAAATGTTTAGAAACTTGGTACTAGCTTGTGAAAATTTAAAACACTAAAGTTTTTTTTCTTGGAATTGGGAGTTGTTAATTATATCTAAACAGCTAAACTAGCAGCTAGTAAGTATATATGGAATCAGCTTATTTCTTCATTTTATTTTGTTTCAATGCAATTGTGTATACAAAGTGTGGGAGCTGCAGCAATTGGCAGCAGTTGCTCTTAATTGCTGTGAGATATTTAAGAGCTGTAGCAACTCATTTTCTTAACTTGAAAGTGTTTATGAAAGAATTAATAAAAATGTCATTGTAAACTTTAGATGATTGAGAATGTTACACTGGTAAACAAAGTTTTTGTTTCCTTCAGGCTTTTTGGTGTTCCAAATGGATGTTTTGATGCTGATAACAGATATTATTTTGAAATTTGTACATCATGTAAGGTTTTTGAGAAACATCCAATTTTGAGTTATAATAATTGTGAAATTTTAAAACATTATCTCATGTACATATATTTTAAAAGATAAAAGAAGGTGTTTTCGTTTGCCCACAAATCTGAGCTGTGATGAAGGACAGCCACTTTGATGGTCTTCTGCAAGGTACAGAGCGTGTTGTGTGGACAGCCTTCAAGAATGTCGTTTCTTACTTTCTAGGTAACTATAAGGCAGCAGACTATGTCGAACAGGTTGAAAATCTGCTTCAGGCTTACAAATTGATGAAGTGCAACATGTCATTGAAGATACATTTTCTTCATTCCCACTTGGACTTCTTCCCAGACAACCTTGGTGCTGTGAGTGATGAACATGGTGAAAGGTTTCATCAAGACATTGTCAAAATGGAGAAACAGTATCAAGGCAAGTGGAACCCCTTCATGCTGGGTGACTATTGTTGGACACTTATCCGTGAAGCGTCGGACAGTGATTAGAAATGAAAATCTATGGCAAAACATTTTTAGTTTTGTTTTCTGGTGCCAACATTGCAGCTACAGACACGTAACAATGCTTAATGTATATCGCACTTTTCTGGCAAATGGTATGTGATACATGTTGCGGTCCTGGCCGCGAGCACCATGGCCAGGCCCTTACCTCTTGATTCCCGGACCTGCTCCCGCCTCTGGAGTCCTGGCTTGTGGCCTGTTTGGTGGCGCCCCCGCTGGGGTAGCACCGTCGGGAAGGTTCCGGTGGATGCCCTGTCCCTAGGCGCGCGAGCGTGCCACTTGGGCGCCTTTGTAGCCCGTTTCCCGCCAGTACAGACTCCGCCCAAATCCTGACGTCAGACGCCGCGGCCTTGATAAGCCGGCCGCAGCCATCCAGCCCTTGCCTTGCAACGGGTCAGCATTCTGGTTTCCTGTTGCGTTGCGCCCCGGAGTGACCTGCTTGGCTATATCTCTCCGTTCCTGCTTCAGTACCTGCTTGGTTCCTGCCTGCCTGCTACAGTTCCTGCCTGGTTCCAGAACCCGTACCCAGTTACAGTATCACTACTGTCCTAGTCTGGTTCCAGTTACCTGTCCTGATCCACAACCCGCCTAAGTTCCAGCAGCCGGGCCCCTACGGGCTCCTCCCAGGGGGGCTTCGGCTTCCAAGGATGAAGCCACCTAAGTCCCAGTGGTTGGGCTCCTACGGACTCCTCCCGGGGGAGCACCAGCTTCCAGGGTGAAGAGCATCTATGTCCAGCCTGAACATCTGCCTTCCGGCCCGCTGTTCATCAGAGACATTGTCCATCTCTTCTTAGTCTCCAGCAGGTCGGCCCAAGGGTCCACTAAACTCCCACAACAATACAGACATAATAAATGCATATTTGTGTTCAGCTTGTTAAAATGTATTTATTTTTTTATATACCAACATTCAATCTGAGATATCACATTGGTTTACATTCAGGTATGGTAGGTATTTCCCAGAGGGCTTACAATCTAAGTTTGTACCTGAGGCAATGGAGGGTAAAGTGACTTGCCCAAGATCACAAGGAGCGACAGGAAGTATGTTGATATCCACAAAAAGTAAAAATAATCTATGATTATGGTCCAGCTTATAGCCCGTAATCTCAGAGATGAAATCAATGACCATGCACCAATAATCCACCACCTTAGGGCAATTCCACCAGATATGGTGAAAGTGGCCCAGGCCACCGCAATCCCTCCAGTATCTGTCAAAGCCCCCCAAAAACATTTTAGAGATTTTGGCAAGGGTAAGGTATCATCAATTTAACAACTTATACCCATTCTCCATAACCCTGGAGAAAATCAACCCCCTACCCATCATTTGGTAACATAGGTCCCAGTCAGAGATTTCCAATGTCACCTGCATGTCCTTTTCCCAACCCACGACATGTTTAGTTTTAGCTACTTCCTCCCCCATCAATAACGCAACAATTTTAGAAATGGCCCTGGAAACTACAGCCACTTTGGAACAAAGCTCCTCAAAGCATGTTCTTGGTCTGTGCAACACTGCCAAAACTCACTGGGAATGAGCAAAAGAAATCAATTGCAGATATTGAAATCTATCTCACTCTGGCAAAGGGTAGCTCTGTGAAATTGCCTCAAAAGAATAAATAGAGCTCCCATCCCAGACTTGATCCAATCTAACAGTCCCTGCCCTGCTCCAAAAATGAACAGCTGCTTTCACCACCAACCTAGTCGGAAATAAACTACTAAGAAGAAAAGAAGAGTAGGACAACAGTGAAGAACCTCCCACCAAACCAGACTTATATTTATCCCATAAAGAGCACATAAGATGCGTAAATGGAGAGACCCTTTGCAAGAGCACAGATGTACTATCATTGGACCAAATCAAATGTTCTAGAGAGTACAAATCCACTAAATCCTGCTCTGTTGTAACTCACCATTTGCACTGATGTAAGGGCCTCCATTCAAAAATAACACAAAGCTGTGCAGCAGCATAGTAATAAGCAAGATTAGGGACTACCAACCCTCCCTGACGTGTTGTCCTGTAAAGCACATATCTGGACACCCTAGGTGGTCTTCTCCGCCAAACGACGCGGAAGAGTTTCTGCTGCCACCCCTTGAGGAGACTCGGAAGAATAGCTATGGGAAGCGTCTGAAAAAAGTAACAGAATCTGGGAAGGACATTCATCTTTAGAGCATGAATCTTACCTAACCAAGAAAGTTGTAAGTGCTCCCACTTATCTAGATCATTGAGAATACCCCTCCACAAAGGCCCATAATTGAGGTCACACATAGACCCAAAATTTGCACATAATCTCTCTCCTAAGTATTTAAAATTCTCAGCCACCCATTTAAATGGAAGGGTGCGCTTCAAGTGACTCCTGCTGTCATCTCTCAATGTTAAATTCAGCAGATCCAACTTATCCTCATTTACTTTGAACCCCACAACTTTCCCATAGTTCCTCAATTCAACCAAAAGGACAGGTAAAGATACCTCGGGATCTCATACAGTAAATAAGTCATCAGCAAATAAGGTCATCTTATAGAGGTGTGACCCAATTGAAATGCCCCTCTCATCCAAGGATCTAATTCTAGAAGCAAAGGGTTCAAGTGATAACACAAACAGCAGGGGTGAAAGTGGACATTCCTGCCAAGTACCACAAGCTACTTCAAAGAAATCAGAGTACCTGCCATTCACTCTTATACCCCCTTGGGGATGGTAATAAAGCTCTTTCACCCAGGCTAAGAACGAAGGCCCCAAGCCAAATCTATGGAGAACTTGAAATAGGTAGGGCCAGTGAACTCTGTAAAATGCTTTTTCCGCATCAACTGCCAATAGCACAGCAGGCAGCTTCTCTTTCTGAACCCATCACATAATATTAAGGACCCTACGCACATTATCTGCCCCCAACCTTCCAGGAAGAAACCTGGATTCGTCCCCATGAATTATTAATGGAGCTACTCTGCCAAGCCTTCAGGAAAGCACCGTAGCAAGACCTTTAAATCAAAGTTTATAAGAGATATGGGCCTGTAAGATCCACAAAAGGTGGGGTCTCTCCCCGCCTTTGCAATAACCATGATCCCGGCCATATTGGAACCCTCTGGGAGCTGACACCCCTCTCATAAAAAATGAAACATAGCCATAAGGGGTTTCACCAAAGATTGCTTACAAGGTTTATAAAAACGGGTCATATAGCCTACTAGCCCTGGGACTTTTCCCATTTGCAAGTCCCCAATAGCAGCCAAGACCTCCGCCTCCCTAATCGGAGCACCCAGATTCACCCTCTCTTCCTCAGAGAGGCTCGGGAGAGATATATCTGTTGCGAATGCAGAGGTGCGGTTGCTTGCTCTAGAGGGATGTGAGCCCTTGGGCCATGGCGTGGCTCAGGGAGCCCCAAGGCACACACTATGGGAGGCAAGAGTGTCCAAGCATAGGCTAGAGCTGGAACAAGGCTGGGCCAGGATCGAGATGTGGAACATAGTAGGCACTGGAACAATGAAGACTTGAAGCTGGAAACATGATGAAGATTCAGGAGAGGCCGGCACAGAGGCGCATCCTACACAGCTGCCCATGGCTGGTCATGGACCACGCTGAAGCGGAGCTGGCTCTGGCTTGAGTCTAGGGCATGGATGGAAGCAGGAACAAGAAACTCTGAAGACCAGGAGCAGGATTCAAGGATACAAGACTCAGGATTCAAGCCTCAGGATTCAGGAACAGACCTCGGCATTAAAAGCAAGGGCCTTCCGGAGACTTGCGCTGCAGACATGAAGACGGGTCTTGTGCCACGAAGCAGCCTACACAGCCCTCCATGGGCTGGTCATGGACCACGACAGTGGCACGCCAGGAAAGGTGGATGAGAAAGAAACCTGGATAATCTGTTTGTGTGCTGGCGCACAGCCCCTTACTAACTTCTACTTCTAATGCTACTGCTGGTGCCTGAAGATGAAGGGT
The DNA here is from genome assembly GCF_901001135.1 of Rhinatrema bivittatum. NCBI lineage: Eukaryota > Metazoa > Chordata > Amphibia > Gymnophiona > Rhinatrematidae > Rhinatrema > Rhinatrema bivittatum. The sequence continues at coordinate 546,823,127 of NC_042615.1, forward strand.
GCTGCCATTTGAGACACTTGTGACCCCAGCTGAAGCTTCTGTGACCCCATTTGGGGTCCTGACCGACAACTTATAAAGCCCTGCTATACTGTAACTGCAATTCAATTTACTCATGTCTTTTTGAGGGCCAAGCCCACACTCAACATTTGTTACAATAGACCTAATCCCACATCTAAGTAAGTTTCAGAGGTAACTTCCCTACCAGATCTACTAGTGTATACATTTTCATTGACATTTTTCAAAGTGTTTTTTTTGCAGATAAAATAAAAAAATTAGGGTCAAAATATGTGATTGTGAAATGAAAAGAGAAAAGCCTGTTCATACATAAGCCAGTGCCTCCAAGTTCTTAAATGAAGCATTGGCCTACATTATGTATTATTATATTGGCCTATATTGGAGTAGATTTTCAGAGGGTTATGCTCGTAACCCCCGAAAACCTACCCCAAACCCCCCCTGCGTGCCAAGCCTATCTTGCATAGGCTTCCGGCGCGTGCAAAGCCCCGGGACGCGCGTAAGTCCCAGGGCTTTCCTGGGGGGGGGGGCGTGTCGCTTCCAGCGCGTCGTCGGGGGGTGTGACACGGCCGGCGCATCATTTGGGGGCGTTCCGGGGGCGTGGCCGCGGCCGGCGCATCATCCGGTGGCATTCCAGGGGGCGTGGCCGCGGCCTGCGCGTCATCCGGTGGCATTCCGGGGGTGTGGCTGCGGCCTCCGGACCAGCCCCCGGACCGGAACATGGCGCACGGCAGCCAGCCCGACGCTCGCAAAGTTACACCTGCCTCGAGCAGGCGTAACTTGTTCAACAAAGGTAGGGGGGGGGGGTGTAGATAGGGCCGGGGGGGTGGGTTAGGTAGGGGAAGGGAGGGGAAGGGAGGGGAAGGTGGGGGGAGGCCGAAGGAAAGTTCCCTCAGAGGCCACTCCGATTTTGGAGCGGCCTTGGAGGGAACGGAGGCATGCTGCATGGCTCGGCTCGCACAGGCTGCCGATTTTGGGCAGCCTTGCACGCACCGACCCCAAATTTTAATGGTGCACGAACAAAAGTATGCTTGTGCACAAATTTATAAAATCTACCCCATTATGTGTTATTATATTGGCCTATATTATGTAAAGAGCATATAATCCTTTCTCAAAGTAAGAAAATTGCATAGGGTCCGAAAATTAATATATTCACAAAATGTTTCAAAATCTTCTTTAAAACAATCTTAAATATAAATACAAATAACCCTGTTCATCATCACAAACTTTATTTACAATACGGTGCACAGGAGGTATTTAAGAAAAGCCCAGCGAACAATATACTTGTCTTGAACAATAAGACTCCTCAACTGGTTCTCAACAATATGTCAGGTAAATCAGAGAGCTGTAATCCTGCTACATGGTTTCCATGTTTCGCGAGTCCCACTTTATCAGGCAGGATTAGATGCAATCTGTCTGACTAAATCCAGCAAACAAAAAGGAGTCAGTAATAATGCCCTTTGCAGGTTTTTCAACCAAAAGCAACATCAGAAACGCTGAGCAGCTATCATGTATAAAACAATATGCCGACCACAAGAGTTTCAAAAGAAAAAAGTTCTAATAAAACTCTTGTACATAAAGGCCATTAGGACGGATACCTGTTCCCGAATTTACAAAAAGCCGTTAAGGGCTGAGCTGATCTCCATTCCCCACCAGGGCTGCGGAGAGCACTGGAAATGGATGTCACAGCTGCTTCGCTATTTATGCAAGTGAGCTTCAGCAAAAGTGAATTCAATCCAATACACATCACTTAATGTACGACATGTCCCATCTCAATGGCCTTCGACTTTTCGTATTGGAAGTTGTCACCCTACCTAGACGGGGTGACATCATGCAGGCATTACAATGGATCTGTGAATGGAAATCCATCATACCTGGGGGTCTGACTAGAGAAGTGGAGCAGCACTCCATGCACTAAGTGACAGGGATGTACCACTTCATTTGCAGGTCGTGTCTGCTTGAACATATAACTATAGATAGTGGAAATTACAGTTTCATCTCCCAATATCCTGCACAACCCTGGCAGAGAATAGGAGAGTTTTATTAGAACTTTTTCCTTTTGAAACTCTTGTGGTCGGCATATTGTTTTATACATGACAGCTGCTCAGCGTTTCTGATGCAGCTTTTGGTTGAAAAACCTGCAAAGGGCATTATTACTGACTCCTTTTTGTTTGCTGGATTTAGTCAGACAGATTGCATCTAATCCTGCCTGATAAAGTGGGACTCGCGAAACATGGAAACCATGTAGCAGGATTACAGCTCTCTGATTTACCTGACATATTGCTGAGAACCAGTTGAGGAGTCTTATTGTTCAAGACAAGTATATTGTTCGCTGGGCTTTTCTTAAATACCTCCTGTGCACCGTATTGTAAATAAAGTTTGCGATGATGAACAGGGTTATTTGCACTTATATTTAAGATTTTATAAGAAGTTTTTGAATCAAACATTTTGTGAATATATTTATTTTGGGATCTTGTGCGATTTTGTGGAGTTTCACTTGGGGAAGGATTGTACAGGCAGTTTTGAAAGGATTAAATAAGCTCTTTTGAGTGTATAATGATTAAATAATATCGCCCAATGCTTCCTTTAAGAACTTGAAAGCATTGTCTACGCATGTACAAACTCTTCTCTTTTCATTTCACTATCACATTTTATTTTGACCCCAGCTTTTATATTTTATCTGTAAAAAAAAAAAAACCTCTTTGAAAGCATTTTGTTGAAAATGTATACACTAGTGTTTCTGGTGTGGAAGTTACCCTTGGACTTTCTTAGCTGTGGGATTCTTAAGCGGTCCATTGGTTATTTGAACTATTAGCCCCTTTATTTAAATTTTTACAATAAACCTTAAATTATATGGGTTCCAAGTGTCTTTTTTGCAGGGTTTTCTGTTGGTACCACAGTAGTGCATGTAAATATAATATACATGTTGTTGTGCATTTTTAACTCAGAATGCCCTTTTTCATGTACACTATTCTAAATGCGAAGGCGGTTTAACCTAGGGTGCCTAATACCCTTGCACCAGCCCTGGGTTTCCTATAGAAAAAGGCAGGGAAATAATAGGGGTCATTTTCAAATGGATTTCCACGCTCGTAATTGGGTTTTACATGTGTAAATTCACTTTACCTTGGTAAGTGGGTTTCTGAAAAGTGTTATAATATATGCCATTGAATTGTCAATAGGTTTTACCCGCGTAAATGCACTTTAAGACAGTAACTTTGGCACACTTTGGCACGTGTATGTTGGCGCGTGCCCAGATACGAGGCCATTTTATAACTTCCACGCACATGTGCAAACAATTTTAAGTGTGCACACACCCAGGTGCATAAAACGTGTTTCTTTCTACTGCATAGGTCAAGATATTCTAAAACCGGCGAGTGTCTACGCCATGGCCAGTTTCACCAGTTCATCCACCAGTTTGCCCAGTGTTGACCTAGGTCCCTCAAACCCCCCTGGTTTAATAGCCTGCATTCTCCATTCCCTTTAAACCCTCTGAAATGCCTGTTTTTTTGGGGGTTTTTTGGGTTTTTTTTACAGTTACACCTCCTTCATAGCAGAAGTAAAGTTATGCGATAGAGGATCTGGGTGCATGATGGGCAGTGTGTTGCCACATTCCAAATATTTTTATAGCCTAATCAATCACAAAATCTAGCCCGAAAGTAGCCCAAATTTTAAAGCTTCTATTAAACATAGAGGTCGATATTCAGACGCTAGATAAGCAGATAAGTAGGATTTCTCTGCCTATGTAGCAGCCACTGAATATCTGGTTATATTCAGAGGATGCTATATAGCTGGATAAGTCACTTATCCTTCTATCTAGTTAACTGGACAAGTTGTGGGCAGGCAATGGGTGGAACGGGGTGGTGTACTGTACTTAGCTGGATATTTTAGCGGGCTAAGTAGCAATATTCAGCCTTAGTCTGACTGGCTAAGTTAGACCCTCTCAATAGCAGGTCTAAACTTAGACAGATAAGATTTATCCATCTAAGCAGCAATATATCTGGGGATATTCAGCCACATAAATGCTGAATCCAGTGATTTTGGATCCTATTTCTGTGATTCTGGAGGATCTGTTAGATCATGCACCCATAGAAACACTGTATAGCTTCAGCTTGTGCAGGTTAAACTCTTTTCAGCTTCGGTGGCTCAAGAACCCCCTGCATGAATCTAGAGAATGCCATGCAGTTGTTTTAAACCTAAAGTAAACCCAAGGAAAGCACTGGAACTAAGTAATGAGAGTGACATGAGACCTTGTTTCAAAGACATTTCTGGTTTTTTTACTCCCCTTAAAATCATTACCACCCAGTGAGCCAGGACCCTGTGCACTCCAAAAATGTTCGTTATTTCTGTATCCTGTATACTTTTTGTCTATTTATGCAAGGACCATTAACAAGCATTATCTATGTGGAATAGTGCTTTGTGTTGGCTGGAACTGGATTGTGGAGGATCCTTGGGACATGCAAAGGTCACCCTTAGAAAGGGGGTGATGTAAGGGCAAAAATGCTCTGGCTGGTCTCAAACTGGTAGCCAGGAGGGTTTGTATAGAGTTTGAAGCTAAGACCAGTAACCTTGCCCCTGATACTACTGAGTCTATATTTTATGGCCAGGATCATCAATTCAGCATGGCTTGTCTTCGTCCTGGATTTCACCTTAAAGGCAGGTGTAGATTATTGATCTACATGGATTGCCAGAGCTATAGCCAAGCAATTTTTTTGGTGCCTATGGCAAAGTGAAAAAGTGCACCCTTGCTCTCTGCACAACACAACACAACACCAAGAGTTGGAAGACTGAATTTCATTTATTTAAACCATAACACTATTTTTATTATAATCTATAAGTAGACACAAGTGTGACCTTGGTTCCATAAGTGTGATGCTCAGGACTATAAGGATGTGATCCTTATCCTCTACAAAGACTGACTCTTAATCCTTGTTACAGGAGATATAGATAGAAAAAAATACAACTGAGAAATATGAGTAATAAATACAAAAAAAGTAATAAAGTATGCAGTAAACAAAAAATTAAAATAAAAGCTATAATAAAGGATAATGCACAGTAAGTTACATTATTGATCTGTTGATTGCAGTATATTATTTTCCTTATAAGGGAACCCTTCTGGCCTTCATCTGAGCAAAATCATTTATAACAGAATCAAAATTAATTTCTTCTAACTTGTCATTTTCTACGGGCTAAATAGCCAGTCCTGACAGTCTTGTCTGTCTCTTTGTTGACTTTAAGTAGTTCATGATTATTTTAGGTTTGCTGAAACTCCTTTTACAAAATGCAACTATCATTGGAAGAGTTAAAAAAAATCCTTAATGCCATGGTAAGGTTAGGGTATGTCCAGGTGGGTTAAGGTTTCAAAATCACTAGAGACCAACTCTTTGGCTTGATGTTTGAAGCAGTCTACTTCTTTCAGAAACTGAGTTCTGTCAAGTTCAGCGTATGAGTCACACAAGTGCTGGGCACACCTTTGGAGAACTGCACTTGGCAGGGAGGATAACTTTCCATCAGTTATCTGTGGCTGTGAAATTTGGAAACTTGTCTTGTGCTTCCTCTCTTGACATTTGCTTGATTTTCTCTTTCACCTGACTTGAAAAACAGGCTCAGTGTTGATTTTTTTCACAACTGAAAGCTGCTTTTCTCATTACCATTTCCAATCCATTGCTTTTAAAATCTTGAAAAGCATGGTACAGTCCTTTTGTAAGTTTAGCTGCTTGACTAATGTTGTGTGACTTTTCCTGAAGTTCTTTATTGAAAGTGCCAGTTTGCTCAAAATCATGTTCCACACTGTCAACAGCCCAACCAATTTGAAGCTTTTCATTTCTCAGAATAGAAAGCGGGCAGTTGAGACAGAATCACCAAAGTGTGCATCCTTGGAGATTTCCTCAAGTACTTCAGTTACTCCCTGAAGTTATGACTCCAAAGCATGCACAGCATCTGCTTTAGAACACCACCTGGTGTCACAGTGGACTTTCAGAGAAATGTCCAAAATGTCTATCATTTTATTCCATTGATGAGTAGAAGTCAAGAAAAGTGTACAGAGTTTCCGAACAGTCCCAAAAAATGACACTATAGTTACATTTGCAGAAGATGCATACACTCCTACTAAATTTAAGCTGTGTGCAGCACAAGGAACACATTTAGCCAGGGGATTTTTCTTGCATGAGTTCAGCTTGCACCTTCTTATATTTTCCAGCCATGTTTGCTCCGTTATCATATCCTTGGCCTCAAATATCTTGAACATGTCACTACACTGGCTCCCAGTACAATTCCAAATCTATTTTAAAGTATTAACGCTAATATTCAAAATCATTCATTCTAGTAACTCCGGTATGATAGGTGTGACATTACAACCATAGACATCGCAGATAACACTAGGAGTCATTTTGTAAAGCTTATCGCGTGCGATAGCTTGCTAGGGGCAGAGTCTGGGCGAAGTCAGGGCAGAGTCGGGGCGGCGAGGGGAGGAGTTGGGGTGGCATCAGGGCGGACTCCACGATGTCTTCGCTGGCGGTGATAAGGTAAGCCACGTTATCATCGCCAGTAGCGCGCCCATTAGCACCACCTTTCACAGTGGCGCTATTGGGTGTGAAAGCCGGCAGCGATAATACCGCGGTGGTGCGATGGCTGCCGGCTTTCGCAGGCCAGCCCTACCCCCACCCCCCATTTTCGCTGGATTCACCATTCTGTGATAGAATGGTGAATCCAGGCCTAAGATCTCAAAATAAAGGACTACTGACTGTTCCAACAATATGGAGCACACACCTGGCACATGTAAGAGATCGTGTGTTTTCCATAGCGGGCCCAAAACTTTGGAATTCTTTACCTGAAATGCTACATTTGACACCAGATAGAAAAAGATTTAAATATGAACTAAAAACATGGCTTTTCAAAAATGCATACAACCTCATTTAAAACATCAGAATGTAGAGATCTCGATAACAAGAAGGTCAAGAGATACTAACTGATGCATGAGAAACAAATTAACGAGAGATTTTAAGAATCTCAATACCACATACAGAATAATATGTGAAATTTGTTATTTTATTTTTGTACTTCATGTCTTATGTCCTTGATCTTTAATTAATATGTATTTGAACAATTCAATTGATAGATGTTAATGCCTGTTTATGAATACTTCCTATATAACCCATCATTATTTGCTGATTTATACCTATGAATATCATTATTGTAAACCGTTGTGATTTTTACATGGAATGACGGTATATAAAATGTCCAAATAAATAAATATTCAAACCATCTGCATCCAGTTTTGTTTTTATTTCCTTTGCAAGTTTTTTTCCAAGTTTTTTTCCTGTTTTTGTAGTTGTAGCAATATAATTAATGAATCTTTCTTCAAGCAAGCACTGATGCTCTGTGATTTTCACATATCTTATAATCTGGTACATTTGATCTTTATTTGAAATGTCAGGAATGCTGTCAAGATAGAAAAGTACTTGGCTGATTTTATTTCTTCTAATATAATTTTCTTTTTATTAAGTATTTCGATTTACCAGACATACCCGACTGTAGAGACGTTCTTGTCCAGCAGCAAGTTTGCCCTGATGCAGGTTCCGAAACGTTGCCAACGTCGGCGGCTTCTGTTAAGAAATTGAAGCGAATGCGGTAACTTCAGCCAAGGTTACGAAGTGGACCGCATAGCCGAAAGATATGTGGGCTAAAAGATGACAAGATAAGTTTTTGTCGGGACAATATAGGCTTTTTTGCCATTATCTAAACAGGTTTTCCTGTTACCATCATTGTCGGGTGACATCAATATTTGATTTATTCAGTTTGTGGAAATCCCATTACCGGAAGCCAACTGGGAAGATATTGTGGCTTCATGGTTTCAGAAAAACTCTTTAAAAATTTTTTTCTTGTTCATTGAAATTCACAATTTGAACTGTGGTCGATAAGAAGTGTCACCATCGGGAGCTGAATTTGTTCCAACACCTAAAATTATATAAATGGGACTATTTTTCAGTGAAATTTTCACACAGATAAATGTTAAAGTATTCTAAGATACAATTAATTTCAATTTTGCAATTGGTTTATAGAAATGTTCATGATGCAATCATAAATGTTTGTGATAGGAAGTTCAATTGTGGTTTAAAATTTAATTATCGCAATATCATTGAGCAAGATTGGTTTGTATTGTTGAACTGTTCAAAAGAATCAATTTGGAAGTCCAAGTGCAGTTCAAAATTCAATTATCGCAATGCCATTGAACAAGATTGGTTTACATTGAACTGTTCAAAAGAATCGATTGAACTGTTCAACAGATATAATTAAAAGATCAATTGAACATTTAAGTGGCGAAAAATCATCAGCCACGATCTCAATATACAAAGATAATTAAAAGATCAATTGAACATTTAAATGGCGAAAAATCATTAGCCACGATCTCAATATACAAAGATAATTAAAAGATCAATTGAACATTTAAGTGGCGAAAAAATTATCAGCCACGATCTCAATATACAAAGAAATGAATTAATTGTGAAATTAGGTGGTTGGATATTGGCCATATTTAATGTTATTTTTTGAGCTCAAAATTTTTTTAAAAATTGTATAAAATTTAAAAAGAAATTTTCAAATAAAATTTGTATTTTATATTGTTTCATATTGGTAGATTGTGGGATTCAATTTATGGATGTCAGTCTATGTCAACTAGTTAATTTTTCATCCATAATAAAGGCAAATCTGTGTACAATCTTAATAAGCAGATATTAAGAAAATTTAAAATACAAAGTAGATTGTTACACAAGATCCTATAATAAGGAGGCTGTTTAAGAAATAGAAAATAATATCTTAACAATACATTATCCCAGAAGAGAGAGGATTATTTCCTTATGATGAGCCTAACTCTGCTACTGTAGCCTGACCCAAATTATCTGCAGATTTTATCCCTCAAAAAAGTTTCAAGGTGGGATGGTTCAGAAAAAATAAACTTTTTGCCTTGAAAATTAATGAAACATCTACAGGGAAATTTCAAATAAAAAGTTGCCCCTAAATCTAGGGTCTTATTTTTCAAAGCCAAGAATTGTCTTCTACGCACCTGTGTGGGCTTAGAGACATCGGGGAAAACAAATATTTTCTGACCACAGAATGGTAAATCCTTGTTTTTAAAGAATTTTTCAAAAATTAATTCTTTCTCTTTTTCTAAAGTAAAAGAGACAAACAAGGTTGCTCTTTTATTTTTAAAAGTGAAGGTAGAGCGCCTCCGGACCCTCTTTCCCGTGCCACCCGCGAACCTCAAGGACCCTCGGAGGTTCCGCCGGACTCCCGACAAGGCCTTACAAGGCCACGTGGAAGGCCACCTCGGACTGACCACCTCGGTCTGATCAAGGTAGGCCACTGCCGCACCGCCCTCCACTGCGACCGGGAGGGGAGACGAAAGAGGCAGGCCCTCCGCCGTGACTGGGAGGGGAGACGAGGGAGGCAGGCCCTCCACCGCGACCGGGAAGGGAGATGAGGCTGCACATGTGTTAGGAAAACAAGCGCTCAGTACGAGTGCCCGTTTTCAGCGCATGTCTTATTGAGTTGGCCTCTTTGTGTGGACGTGGCCTTCAGAAAGCCATGAGTAAACTAAATTACAATTACAGTATAGAAAATCTCCCATAGTAAAAAAGCACCAAGTGCCAGCATTTAAATCATAACAACCCCACCTATGAAAAGGCAATCCTACAAATATTACATCAGGCCCTAAAACACCAATATACCTCCTATTAGGAAAATAGACTCAAGCCAATTTGCTATAGATCCCTCCACTAAAACTACACGCAAGCAGAATACCTCACCTTGGTCATAAATGCATAATGCAGATAGACCCTCACCAAATACAGAATAAAAAGAACATACAGAATAAATAGAAACTTGCAGAGAAAACTGAACTGGAAATAGTAATAAGCTGGACTTTATATGCAATGCAACAATGGGAAAACAGAATCACCAACATTCTTCAGAAAACATAAAACTATAAAATCAAGAAATATGAATCATTAATAGTAAAACCATACTAAAAGCAAGTGAATATTTCAAAATAGCTGATGAATAGAATAACATCAATAATTAAAAACTCATTTACATATTTTTCAAAATTTCCCAAACACCAATAAATATTTCAGTACCCCGGACACAACAAACACCCATTAAGTAAAACTAATAAGGATTTAAAAAAAATTCCCACTGCCCATACCTGGGAATTTGTGATTTCCAGTCACCCTGACCCAGAGATTGTTGGATTAGTGTGTGTGTGTGTGTGTGTGTGTGTGTATATGTTGAGGGGGGGAGGTGTGCACAAACTTTATCCTCCACACAGATACACACACACTCATACGTGCTCCCTCTTCCCCCTCCCCCGCCCCCCACACACAGAGGCTCTCACACTGGCAGTTGCCCACGCCAACACCAATATCTCCCACTCTGTCTCTCCTTCCTCTCCTCTAGGCCTCCATCATCATCATCTTCTTTCTCCCCTCTCCTCAACCCACCAGTGTCCACCTCTCTGTTCCTGCCTCCCCCCCTAGTCTAGCACCAGTATCCCCATCTCTGTCTCCCCATCCTCTTCCAAGCCAGCACCAGTATCTCCCACTCTCTTCCCGCTCCCTCTCCAGGTCCCACTGTCTGTTCCTGTCTCCCTTCCAGTCAGTCCAGTACTAGTATTTCCCTCTCCCTCACACTGCCATGAACATCACCCTTTCTCTCCCAGGAACATCGCTCTCCCTATCCCTCAGACATCTCCTCTCTTGCATCCTCCCAACACAATCAACGTCCCTATCTCAAGCCAATTACTGGAATAACTCTCCCCAAACCTTTTCCTACCTGCTGCCTGCACTACTCTCAGATGTCTGCAAAGCATGAAGTGTCAGCGGTAGAATCTCCCCTGTCACGTGCTCCATGTTAGCTGCAGGAATGGACAACACAGCAGTATCTGTGTGCTGGCGCTGATTAGTTCACACGGGATCCTCTTCAGCGGACGGCTACTTCAGGGAGGTTGCAGCAGCCGCGCTGCTTTGAGTTGCAGAGGTCCTAGTGTGGCCAGTGGCTGTGGTGCTGGCGCAGCAGTGCCCTTTGGATCTGGCACCTATATTGGTAACAGACTAGCTATGGCATTTGGCATTGCATATTCAGGATCTTTCCTCATGCTTCTAGTCTTCTAGAATAAACTCAGTAGCTTTAATATACAAAATCTGAGCTTCTTAGACATGTTAGGGTTGTCTTGGTTGCTGAAATCCTTATTAATGATCATGTGCTGTCCAAATAAGCAGATTATCAGTATTATGTAGACTGACAGTTCTCTAAAACACCACCATCCCGACTGAACTTTACTCGCATGTATTACAATATTCTGTTTCCTATTGAATTCATGATCAGAACTGCTGGTGTAAAGGGTTTATTATCACGCCATAATATTAAAACCCACACATTTGTCTTACCAAGCACACAAAGCCTAGCTAGCCAACTAATTCTCAACAACCAAGCCTAAAGGATACATAATTATAAATGACCCAAACCTAGCTGCCCCTCTGCTAATTGTGAAATTGTTAGGGTGCTTAATATAAATGTTTTGGTATTTTAGTTTGCTTACACAAACAACTTTGAAATAAAAACACAGCAAACAAAAAACCCCCCACAGAAAATATGGACAATGAAAAGCAATTCCAGTTTCCCATAATTCCTTTAAATGGAGATATATGCAAATGTTCTTTCATTTTTGTTCAACTAGCTGCTGAACTTTAATGTCTCTATTTGCTCAACACAGGGTATCTAATCACAACTATACATTTAAAATACAGGCTCTGCAATATTATTTATATCCCCTTTTCCCTTCTAAGAAACACATTTTCTTTCCATGTTGTAATCTAGATTTTCTCTGTTATGAAGTAGATTTATAATAAACTGTTCAGTCATATCATTTATAAAAGCCGGGAGCAAATAATAAAAGTGAAAGCCCTTTGATATGTTCATTTCCTGATGCATATTTATTTCCCTTAAGAAGTTTTAAATCATCTTGTTTAGTCAATTTTTAGACAGCTAGATATCCCCTGTTTGATTCAAACGGCATAGTTGTTAACCCGTCTACACTAGCCAGGATTTTTAGCTCAGCAAAAAGACCACTTAAGGACTAGTTTCTATCCATTACCATTGATGTTAACCCAGACTGAGGCTACAATGGAACTGTTACGGAGCGCTAGGAGAGCGGTCCCGCTTACCAGAGGATGTGTGTTCTTGGACCACGGCTCGACCCCAGAGAACTCCGTAGAGGGGCCGCGGCAGGCGAGGCATGCCCGAGCATGGGCTGGACAGGAGCGAGGCTGGACTGAAGAGAGATGACTGGAGATACTGACCCTCCTCCGGACCTGCACGCTTCGGAAGACCTGCAACGCAATGGTGGTCTTATGAACAGTCCTCCGACCGTTCCAAGCCCTTTTGGACCTGCCGCAGGGTACGGCAAGAAGTGGCAGGCCGGATGGAGGCCAGGGCAGCGAAGACCGGAACATGGAGATTCAGTTGAGACTCAGGAACGAGGTACTTGGATGCACAGACGAAGACTCAGGAACGAGGTACTTGGATTGCAAGAGGCTTGAGGAGGCTCGCATGGGCAAGCCTCCGGCGGCCCGACCCTGCCGCGCAGGACCGGCGGCAGCCGGAGAGAAGTCCGGCGACGGCGGCACCCTTGCCGCGAAGAAGACAGCGTCAGCGGCCTGACCGCGAAGGTATGGAGTCTGCCCGCGCTCCTCGCGGGCAGGATTGCAACAGGAACTACATCCTACAATTTGGATACCACAGACTACGATTACTTCTCGTAAAGCCCTTTACATGCATAATACTTAGTTTTATATGTGTAACTGACTGTTCTAAGACTGACTCCGGCTCAATGTGCATAAAAGCATGCATGTAACTCGGTTCTGCATGTAACTCGGTTCTGCATATATTTTTATGCATACTGTGGAGAGACAGAGTTGAGGCGGAGTTGGCACTCATGCACATACATTTTGGCTTTAAAAAAAACTAGGGATACACGTTAAGTTATGTCCTCTGAAGAGCAGGTGTTGCTTTACCTGAGGTAATATGTGCACGTATTCAACCAATTACCTTAGGATTTTCAAAGCAAACTTCTCTGTGTAAGTTCACTTAGGAAACCCTGCCAGCTGCCAGCACAGTGTCCGTACAGACGTTATTATTATGTGGGCTGTTTGACAAGTACCCTTTCTCTTTCTACAGCTTCTGCATCCAGCTGAAGTTGATCATTTTATTGAATATCATTTAATTTTGATTGGCTAAAAGAAATGTTTGGGCTGATAAACCTAAAATCCTTACCAAATCCCTAAAAGTACAAGAACATTGTAAAGAAATAACTTAAAAATCTATGCTCAGTTAAAAACATTTCAAATTACTCAATTCCTTGGACTGTGAATTTAGCCATATTTCCGTTCCTTGTTTTGTTCACTGCTGAACAATACCATGGCCTAGTAAAGGGACGCTAATCACAGCAATACATTCATATAGTAGGTTGTAAACTATTTTAATCATAGTTTTCCATAATAATGTAGCTTATATTGATAACATATCAAGTGTCTGCTACTGCTATGCAACAAATATCATTTAAGTAATTTTGGACCATTAGTTTTATGGATACTACAACAAAATATACAGATTAACAACAAAAGCAATCTGCACAAACCTAATCTCCCTAACAAGGAAAGCCATCTAAAAATGCAGCAAAACCTAATCAAGAAATAGGACTTTCCTGAGATTTGTCTGGTAAGTGACTCACTGTTGCAACATCTGTGGGAAATGGATTATGCACCCAGTTATACTGATCATTATTCAGGCAATGGAAGTAGTTTTGAGACTGCCTTTTTCTGTCACTTTAGAGAGTAAAAATATCTTTCCTTTTAACCCAGCTGTTTCCTCTTGATCCTTTGTACTTCCAGCTCATTTGAATCCAGGAAAGGGGCCTAATGACATGAGTCTTCATTCACATCTACCCGGGGATATTCTACTCTGTTTTCCCTCTCAACTTATTTTAGTGCCATCCTTGCAGTGACAGCCCTCTGCCGGAGGCCATGCACCAGGACTCCTGGTACCCTGCAATCATGGGCTCTGAATCCAGCCACCAGGTGTCGCCATTGTTCACAATTGCTGCTTTACCCTCAGGGGCTTCAATGCTGCCTCTGTAGCGTTCCCATCTCTAGCCAACCTGGGGAGCGGAAGACTTGACCCAGCAATCAATCACAGGTCCTTCCATATCTGGTACTGTTACTGAGCTTTTCTTAAGATAGAATTTTTGAGAATGTCTCTTATGCCAAGAAAGTCTCTTATGGACAATAATCAAAAGTTTTTACATGGGTAAACCTGTGATTGTGTAACACCTGAGTCTTGGATAGCTTTTAGATGTTGAATCACAGAGCTCATTCACATATGAACAAATTAAATGGCAGCCTGTTCTTTCACAGAAAGAGTACATTGATTGGTGTGTCAAAAGAAAGAAGGCACACAACTAAAAATGAGGTGGTTTCCAGACCAGCACTCACATATAGCAGCCAGGATTCAGTAGTAAATAGAAAAATGATGGCAGAAAAAGACTATACGGCCTATCTAGTCTTCCCATCTACACCAAATACTCAGCTCTAAAATGCCTACCACTCCCTCAGAGATCCTCTGTGCTTGTCCCATGCGTTCTTAAATTCAAATACTGTCCTTGTGTCCTACACTAGGAGGCTGCTCCATGCATCCACCACATTTTCTGAAAACACATATTTTCTTAGATTACTCCTGAGACTATCCCCTTTTACTGTTATCTCAAGACCCTTAAATCCAGAGCTTCCTTTTTGTTGACAGAGATCCACCTCCTGTGCTTGGATATGTATTTGAAGTCTTTAGCTCTAATGGTGTATCCGGGACCAGTTCTTAGCTAACTGTTGCTCTGACTGAAAACTGAAATTGGTGCCTCTGCCCATTGAAACTACAAGTAATTCCTGCAGCTCTGACACAGTGCTGACTACTTTCATGACAAATTCACAAAATTAGTTTTGAGTTCTCAACCAGATCGCTTCTACCTCCCTCTCTCCCACTTCCTTCTCCTACCCTTCCTCTGACCTCCACCACTCTCTCCTCCTTTTCAGAAGTTACAATGGAGGAGACTGCCCATCTTCTTCTCTCCTCCAAACTTACTGCTTGTTCCTCTGACTCCATTCCCACCCAGTTCCTCAGTTCTATTTCCACTGCAGTCATCCCTTCCATCTGTCACATCCTCAGTCTATCACTTTTCCTGCTTCCTTCAAACATGCTGTGATCACACCACTCTATAAAACCCTCAATGGACCCTATTGCCTGCCAACTATTGTCCCATTTCCCTCCTCCCTTTTTGCTTCCAAACTACTTGAGTGTGCTATTCATCACTTGTGTGTGTGTGTGAGTGGTAGCTTATGTGTGTGTGTGTGTGTGTGTGTGTGTGTGTGTGTGTGTGTGAGAGAGAGAGAGAGATTGCGAGCCTGGGGGGTGAGAGAGCATGTGTGAGGGTGCTTGGGGAGGTGTGAGAGAGAGAGCATGTGTGAGGGTACTTTTGTGTGGGTACCAGAGAGAGGGAGCTTATGGGGGAGTAGAGGGGGTGGGGCCATTTCATCCCTTGCCTCAGGCAGCAGATTACCTTGAGCCGCCCCTGCTGGGGTGGCCAACTCCGGACCTCAAGAGCCACAAACAGACCTGGTTTTCAGAATACACTGTATGCAAATCTACCTCATGCATATTCATTGTGGATATCCTGAAAACCAGGTCTGTTTGTGGCTCTTGAGGACTGGAATTGGTCACCCCTGAACTCAACCCTCCAACACTTCATCCTGAGCTCCCACCAGTTCAACCAGACCCCCACCCAAAAATTGCAGACAAAAGAAAGGTTCAGTTTCAGTTTTGTTCAACTTTCCATTGAGAAAGGGCTGGATTAGGTGGTGCATTTTTTAGATGCTTGCTTGATCAGAATTGCAGCCTGGATTCAAAAAAGGACACTGATATTAAATAGATCAAAAATGGAAATTTTTGGAGTTGGGAGGCTGTTTTACAACTCATTCATGATCACTGTCCCTATAAGCTGCGCACACAGGTCGTGAACCCCTTCTATATGACAAAACAGTCCATGCATAAGAAATCCTGCCATTTGCATTATACTGGCTCACAGTGCACAAATTTGGACCTGGCTTATAAAAAGCAGCACAAAGAAAGAAATTTTGCACACACAGTCTTTCAAAAAGTTGAGGGCACGTTGTTCAAGATGCCTTTGAAGGTCATGTGTTAGGCGTGTTGCTTAAAATTAAGAATCTAGGGGTGACGCTGGGCTCTGCCTTTTCTTAATAGGGCAATTTTGCCAAAGGGCATGCATGCAGTTAAAAAGAGTATGTCAGTTGAGCCTCTATCTGGATATGACTGCTTTGAAAATTGTAGTGGGCGTTTTGGATTACCCTAATGTTCTGTTAGTGGTGCTACCAGTTTACCTCATTTGGAAAGTGCAATTAATACAGAATATTGCAGCATGGCTGGTATGTGGGAAGTCTAGATGGGAGAGGATTTCACTGCTAGCTGCTTCACTACATTGGCTGCCAATAGCTGAGAGAGCAAGGTTTAAACTGCTGACTTTGACCTTTCACTGTATGAGAGCCAATGGGTCAAAATATTTATCTGACAAATTGGCATGGCATAGTCCTGGGCATGAGCTCTGATCTTCCCAGGGTCTTTTCTCTTGGGTTTTTCCTAGGGGTATAGTTTCAAAACCAGCCAGTGCTCTAACTGTTGCATTTGGCAGTCCACGGGCCATCCCCGTTAACTGCCACCCTTACCTTCAGTCCTGGGACAGCCACACCATCGCTCAATGCAGAGAAGCCATCTTGGGCTTCCACGTGGCAAAACGCCACTTTCCAACATGTCAAGAAGTCGTTGGCCATAACACGGCAGGATGCCGCTGACTCTAGCATGCTGTGCCTCTCTCTAGGCACACACACGCGGGTCTCTCCTTGGCCTTTAAAGGGACCGCTGCGGGAAAAGCCCCATGGCCCCTTGAGATGATATCACCAGTGCTGCCCTATAAAAGGGTATCTTCCAAACAGCAAATAGCCTCAGCAACAGTCCCTTTACCTCTGAGTAGTGTGTATTGCTTCCATTGTTCCTGCCCTCATCCAGCTGTCTTCAGTTCTTTGTTCAGCTTGTCTTCAGTTCTTCATCCAGTTTGTCTTCAGCCCTTTCCAGGTGTCTCTGGTTTGTCTCCTTCATGCTACCCACATGTTCTGCTCCTCACCTGTTTTCCTTCCTATCTGTCCCTCTCTTTCTCCTTTCGTTAGATACCTGGAATTGATCTTGGCCTCACTCTAGGTGCGCCTGACACCTGCTTGCTTCTGACCATTGCCTGGACCTCAAACTTGCCTGACCACTGCCTTCCTCTGACCACTGCCTGGACTTCAAACTTGCTGGACTGCTGCCTGCCTATTACTTAAGTTATCCACGGACCTCCACTTATAGGGAATAGCCACTGCTATTATTTGCATCAGTAGCATGGGATCTTCTTGGTGTTTGGGTACTTGCCAGGTTCTTGTGGCCTGGTTTGGCCTCTGTTAGAAACAGGATGCTGGACTTGATGGATCCTTGGTCTGACCCAGCATGGCAATTTCTTATGTTCTTATGTACCACAAACAGAGACCCCACCTAACTCTTGCCGGCCCCGGCACCAAATGCTCAACCCGAGTGGAATGAGGGCTTGCTACAGGTGAAGGTCCTGCTGGGTCTCTGCTTTGCCCAAGTCTGCCAGCTGACGGTGGGAATCTGCAGAGCTCCTCCCTGCAGGTAGCGCAAATCCTACCTCAGCCCAAGAGTCCACAGATGCAACACTAATGGGCATTTATAGCTATAATGCCCCAAATTATTCAAAGTTGTTAAATCACAAGAGGATTGTGAGAAATTGCAAGAGGACAATGCAAAGCTGGGAGACTGGCATGCAAATGGAAAATGGAATTTAATGTGGACAAGTGGAAGGCGATGCACTTAGGGAAGAGTAACCCAAATTATAGCTACATAATGCAAGCTTCCACATTAAGAGTCACCACTCAGGAAAAGGATACAGGTGTCATTGTTGAAAATACACGGGTAGATTTTATAAATTTGTGTGAGTGCGTACTTTTGTTCGCGCACCAGGTGCGAACAAAAGTACACTGGATTTTATAAGATACACGCGTAGCCGCGCGTATCTTATAAAATCCGGGGTCAGCGCGCGCTGCCTGTTCCCTCCAAGGCCGCTCCGAAATTGGAGCGGCCTCGGAGGGAACTTTCTTTCCACCCCCCCTGCACCTTCCCCTCCCTTCCCCTACCTAACCCACCCCCCCGGCCCTATCTAAACCCCCCCTACCTTTGTTGGCAGATTTATGCCTGCTGAAAGCAGACGTAAATCTGCGCGCGCCAGCAGGGCGCTGGCGCGCCATCACCCGACCAGGGGGCTGATCCGGAGGCCTCGACCATGCCCCCGGGCCGGCGCCACGCCCCCGGTCCCACCCCGAACTGCCCCCTGACCCCGGACACGCCCTGGACACGCCCCCTCCCTGCCCCTTTTACGAAGCCCTGGGACTTACGCGCGTCCCGGGGCTGTGCATGCGCCGGCGGCCTATGCAAAATAGGTGTGCCGGCATGCGAGGGCCCTGCGCGCGTAAATCCAGCCGGATTTACGCGTGCAGGGCATTTAAAATCCGGCCTGTATGTAGAAGCAGCCAAGAAAGCAAATAGTATGCTAGGGATTATTAGTAAAGGAATGGAGAATAAAAAGAAGAATATCATAATGCCTCTGTAACGCTGCATGGTGTGACCTCATCCTGCGTATTGTATGCAGTTCTGGTCACCACATCTCAAGAAAGATAGAGCAGAATTAGAAAAGGTACAGAGAAGGGCACCAGGAAGATAAAGGGGATAAACCAATTCCCCTATAAAGAAAGACTAAAGAGGTTAGGATTCTTTAGCTTGGAGAATAGGGAAGATATGATAGAGGTCTATAAAATAAAGAGTGGAATGGAATGAGTAAATGTTAATCAGTTGTTTACCCTTTTGAAAAGTACAAAGATCAGAGGGGGACACAATGAAGTTACTGGGTAATATATTTAAAACTAATAAGAGAAAATAATTTTTTACTCAATGCATAATTAAGCTCTGGAATTCATTGCCAGAGGATGTGGTAAAAGCTATTAGTTTAGCTGCATTTAAAAAAGGTTTGGGCAAATTCCTGTAGGAAAAGTCCATTAAGCTTGGAATCTATCTACCCCTTGGGATCCTGCCAGGTACTTGTGACCTGGCTTGGCCACTGATGGATCAGGATACTGGGCTTGATGGACCCTTGGTCTGACCCAGTATGGCAAGTCTTAAGTTTGGAATTCACACCCAGATAATATTAGTGGCGAACTGAACTATTTGAAATTAAGGCATATTTATTTCATTTAAGGATCTCTAGGGAAAGTTGTATGTCATTAATAATGGTAGCCTCTGGCGGTTGCTGCTGTTAGGAATGAAGGTGGGAAGCTGTAGGGTTGGGCTGCAATATTAATATGGTGGAAAGAGGGATGTGGCAGACAGCAAATATTTGTTTATGCTTCTATTGTGAATGTGGATTTGTAAACTGCTTTCATTGGTGTGACTGTTTATGCAGTATATTAATTCTATAAGTAAAATAAAAAACAAAATTGTGTGAGTCACTTAGCAGGTGTAAAAGTGTTTGGACAAGTTCGGTAATGCACATGCGTATAACCACCTACAAAATGGTCACTTCCACACATTCTTCTAAATCCCACCCCAGAATGCTCTTTTTTCCCCAGTTCACTGTAATGGTTGGTGGGTTTCTGGACCCTTGGCCCGAGATGAATGTTGGTACTACCTGTGGGGAGGGGCCCCACAGATCGACACCGTCGGTGTTATGCGTGCAGTCTGCAGCAGACCTGCGGCACGGCCCCCTCACCTTTCTACAATGTCTCCAGCCTCTGGTTCCTCCTCGCTGGCAGCAGTAGGCCATCAGCTCCTTCCTTGGGCTTCCCCTGATGCCTCCGGCTCTGCCACAGACCCCGGCGTCCCAGGTCCTGCTTCCACTTCTCATCGGGTCTCTCCACGTGTCCCACGGAGAGACGCTGCCATTCGCCCCGTGCCCCTCCCTAGGCATGTAGTGCGCATCATTGATTCTTAAGTAGGGACCGCGGTGGGAACCTAGCCGCAGCCCCGGATGATGACGTCAACCTAACTACAGTATTTAAGCTCAGGCTCCGCTCCCTAGCATTGCATTTGCAACAGGTCTCCTCACTGGTCAAGTACTCGTTGTTTCCTAGAGATTTGTCTCATCCATGCGTTCCTGTTCCTCGTTGTTCCTGGTTCCTGTCTCTTCATTCCTACCCTGCCTTATGCTTCGGATTGACTACACGGACTTTGACTTTGCTTTGCCTGACTTTGTCATTGATTATCTCCAGACCCAGACCTCTGCTTCGCCTGACTATGCTACTGCCTATCTCCAGACCCAGACCTCTGCTTCATCCGACTACACATTGCCTATCTCCAGACCCAGAACTCCGCTTTGCCTGACTATGCTTTTGACTTTCTCTGTGATCAGACCTCAGCCTTGCTTGCCACTGCCTTCGGATCACCGCCAGCCCTGACTCAAGCCTATCATTGGACGCTTCTTCAGCCTACTCCCTGGTCATGGTTTCTTCAGACTCTGGCCTGCTTTTGCTCGAGCACTCCCTGACTGCCTTTGTTCCATTGGTGCCCGAGTTTCCAGGAACATTACCCAGTCCAGAGTAAGACTGTACCATCTCTCACCAGCTGTCTCTGGGCTGAATCAACTCCTACTGCAACTACATACAGAGGCCCACCTAAGTCCTGCTGGCCCCAGCACCCAAAGGATCAACCCACGGGGAATGAGGGCTGGTATAGGTGAAGCTCCAGCAGCCTCTGCCTATCAGCCCACTCCGCCTGCCGATGGTGGGGACCCATAGGTCCTTGCCTACGGGTTGTGTCAATTCCACCTTGGCCCAAGGGTCCACCTCCGATGCAATTGTCGGGAGGCGAGGTCAGGCACAGTGGAGAGTTCTGGTAGAGGTCCCGAGGAATGGGGCAGGAGACACAGCAAGGAGGGATCCCCACAGTTCATAGGCAGGCTAGGAATCAGTACCTGGGCAGAGACCTCCAGAGGAGATGGTGCTAGGCAGGCCTGCAGAGCTGGGAGTGCGACACAGGACATGCAGGAGATATTCTGGAGAGGCAACCCCAGGGGGCGGAGCCTCACAGCGAAGGAAGTACTGATGTGAATGACGTAGGACAGCCCGAGGAGTGGGAGACACCGGCAGTGACCGGTAGTGGAATCAAGGGTGCTGCCCCGTTAGTCCAAATTATGGAAAGTGAGCACTACCCGAGGAGCGGGGAAGCCCAGACAATCACAGTAGAGAACGTTGGCACTACCCCGAAGAGCAGGGAAGCACAGAGGTAGAACTCCTGAGTGTTGAAGGTGTTCCCAGAGGTGGACCCGAGGAGCAGGGAGCCAGCAGGATAGGACTTACTGGAAGGCACAGGGACAGCCTGAGGAGTGAGGGAGGCCAGGAGACCAAGTCCCCGAAAAGCATGCACGCTGGCCCCCGAGGAGCGGGTATCAGGCAGGGTCCAGAGTCCAAGGTCCGATAGCGTCACCACAGGAACGGCGGTCAAAGGAGCTTGTAGGGAATTAAAGGAACTCATTGCCAAGTTGGCTAGCTGAGGGTGAAGTTGGAGCTTAAGTACTCTGAAGTAATGATGTCATCAATCCGGGACACCCCCGAGATTCCCACCGAAGAGACTTTAAAAGAGGCTCCAGTGGCACGCGCGCGCCTAGGAAGGCCCAGAGTTGGCATGGGGAGCAGCGGCGTCTTGACTGTCACAAGGAGCCATGGGGAACGCAGAGGCAGAGACTAGCCCGCGCCGCAAGCAGGTCTGGAGAAGAAAGCAGGACGGTGCTGGATGTAAGTAAACACGGTCACTGACGGGCATAACATTCACATTTATATGCAATACTGCAAACATGTGTGCACTCATGAGGTTTATAAAATAGCATCTGCGCAAATACATACTTCAAACATATGTAAATGCTAATTTTATGCACACAACCCCCATTAACTCCTTGAAAATTACCTCCATGTATGCAAATTATCCAAAAGAGTTACATTATAACTTGAAAATAGGTAATTTTATTTTATCTCATATTCTGGATCATATTAAGGGAAATATGATTATTTTTACATACTTATAATACAGTGATTCTGTTACTAATGAATTAATACTGTCACAATCTAGAGAATTAGATTACATAGAGAAGAAGGTGACTCAGCTGGTGACATAATGATGTAACAGTAGCAAGCTGACACTTTATAATCTGATTGACGGAGCATCCTATTGAACATGCTGTTAGATGATAGAGAATATAGTAAGGTTGTGCATGCATCCTGCACAGTACATTGAAACAAAATCCCTTGGATGGATTATACAAATATTTCTGCTTTGGAAGTTCTTGATGCAAAAAGAATCAATCTTGCCAGAACAGAAGTGATGATCATGTCATGTCATTCATCATCCTTATTTATGCTTTCACTACATTTTTTTCAATCTTATTATGTCCTCTTATTTACAAAAATGTGTTTGAAATTGCCTTTGCCAGGATATAATAAGTGACTGACAACAGCCATACTGAGACTCTAGCTCATTTTTCAAGTAAAGGAAAGTACACAATGTCATAGTTTGAAGCAACCTGATGACACAAGTAAATGTCTGAAATTCACATCAGATATTAAAAATAACCCTTTGAGTTATGCACTTTATGAGTTGTATTTAACAACTACATTAAGAATCCCAGAGCAGAAAAGAGCATTACCTAAAGTACTTTTTTTTAACTTTCTGTGCTGCAAGGACTATAAAAATGGAAGAATAAACTAACAAGCAAATCAAATCCCAACTCTCCTACCCAGTACCTAAAGAAGAAAGAATAACTTAAAAGGGGAGATGTTTAACCAATAACAACCAGTCATGAATCAGTTTGTAAATCAGTTCTTCAGGACACAGAAAAACGAGGAATGGGTTAAAGCGTTTGCTGGGTTTGGCAAATGAAAACGTGTTCCCTCTTTAAAAAGGTATTGCCCAAAGGAGTGCACAGTTTGGAAGTTTTGCACCACTGGGCTTCACGTGAGGTTTTGGGATAGCCTGCGCTCTGAGTCAAGCAGCATATTACCAGCCTCATTTCCATTCCCCTGCCCATCACCGGCCCTCGACTGGCATCTTGCACATCAGAAAGAAGGGTGGAAGGGGTGCAGAAAGCAAGTTTTGCACGAAGCCACGAGTGGATGCGTACTTTAGCTCTTTTTACCTATTTTTTAATAAACAATTTTAGGTTCAATTTATAGCTAAAAAGTGACACAGAAGCAAACACACAGGTCTGCAGAAAAGGGAGTTCATGGGGGGGAACTGTTATATTTTTGAGAAAGAGAAAGGCCCATATTCACTCAGTAAGCTGGTGAGTAGAGAAGTTTATCTGGCTAAAGTTAGATATTCAGCAGGTTAAATCTCCTGCTGAATATTCTCAGCTAAATTTATCTAGATAACTTTGGCCTTGGAGCTGACTATATCTGGTCAGAGTTATTCAGCCTTAGTTATATCATCTCTTTCTGAGTAGCCAAATAAGTTTCAGATCATGATGTTATAATGTTCTCAGCCTTCGCACATCTTTTACATCAGTAGCTTACTATTTATTGTCTTCATTTCACTCCTTGTGCAAAATTCTTCCCCACAAGTGATTGTAGCTATCCCCTCAAGAACTGGTTAATGACTCAAAAATTTCATATCCTCAGTCTCCTGTAGAAGAACATAATGAAGCTCTTGCACGTAAGAGATCAGTCATTGAAAGGACTTTTGCTTCTTAAAAATCGTGGTTTAGATGCCTGGATAAGTCTGATGTCACATTACTGTATAAACCTGCAAAGGCTTGTAAGATTTTCTTTGTATGCTATATTCTACACGGGGAGAATAATTTTCAAAGGATTTGTCTGAGTAACTAAATAACAGGTGAAAGGGATCAGCCAAAGGGTGGGGGGCAGACAGAGGAGAGAAAGTTCACAGGGGGAGATTTTATTTTGAAATCCCTGTGCGCTTTGCACTTGCTTTATAGCAGGTATTTTTGTAATCACAGTCTGTCAGCCAGCTATGAGTTTCTGCAAGGCACTACCTCTAGTGTTCCCCTATTTACCTGTGTAGGACCAGGCTAGACACCTGGTCCACTTTAAATTCCTTAAGGAGAGTATGCTCTATGGGTGGGATCCTGTGGGGCAGGTAAGGCTCAGGGGGCATAACCAGAGACTGAGGAATAAGATCTGGGATCCAGGTGGGGATAAGCAGACCAAGCCCAGGTCTCCAGGAGGAAGGCAGCTCCTGTAAAATAACACTGTCCAAAAACTCAGCTGTGCCAAAGAAGAACTATGAGTACTGAGCGAAGCAGTACTGAACTGTAAGTAAAGAGACTACACTTTCTGAAAGGAAGACAGTCTACTGTTGTGCATGTGTGAAGCTGTAATAAAGGTATACTGTTTTAAGCAAGGCTGGAATCATACTAGTTTGCTCCAGGCCTCTGGGAATCACCACTTGTTCCCACATATGGTGTCATGCATGAGATGTTTTCTAAAGCTTTGCACAGAAAAAAACAAACAGCCCCCAAGAAACTGTCTGTTGGAAGAACAAAGAGCTGTAAAGAGGACCTGTGGCTCTAAATATAGTACAGAACACAAGGGGTCTGTAGCTCTAAAACAAAGTACAGAGTGCAGGGCTGCACAGAACATGGTAGCTTGTGAAAGGGTGTAGCTCAGAAGCTGCACTGAAGAAAAAACCCAAAGTTTAAATGTTTCAGGTAGAGAGGAAACTGTGAGTGGGCTTGTTGCAAGGACAGCCATAAAGTGGTAGGTTTATGTTGGCTAATAGGAAAAGCCTAGCTAGAGATAGAAAGGGAATTAAAAGTGATTTAGTTATTGCTGGTTATGCAGGCTTTTTTTTTTTTTTTACTTTTTTCGCCTTGAAAAAAAGAAAAAAGGAAGGAACACTGGTGCGGCAGGACTGTGCTGAATAGGCTGTGGCCCTCGAAAAGCTGCCAGAGTGAGCTGTGAGTGCAGTAAGCAAGCCAATCTGCAGGGAAGGTATGCAGCCGTGAAAAAACCTAGAATGGAGCAGCCAGAAGGCTGGAAGGAAAGAACAGCATGTATTTCTGTGTAGTGGGAGTTCCCTAGTCTCAGGAGCTGGGTCAGAGGAAGGACCTGAGGCTCGAGGTTTTGCAGCTGGAAAGGCCAGCCAGGGTAATTAAGTGAGAGAACCCACTCCCAAGAGTCAAGGCCAGACAAGTGAGTGATTGCCTAGACTGGCTAGACAAGGAGTACTGGCAGATCATGGAGGAACTGGATAAGTGGCTGGCAGAGGGATCCAGCTAGCTGACTGTGTCATGGCAATAGTCTGAGATTGGCACTACAGGTGGTCCTGAGGAAGACCCTGTAGGGTGCCAAAATACTACTGATAATCCAGAGACTGCTCCCGTGAGAAGCAAAGAGAAGGGGGCTGTGAAGAACCCTGAGAGAGGAGTAACTGAGAAGAACCCTAGGGAGGATGACACAGGCTGCCCAGGAGGGGGCTATATTGAGAAGTTGGAAGTTAGCACTACAGGAGGTCCTGATGAAGACTCTGTAGGGTGCCCAAACACTATCGGGAGTCTGGAGACAACTCCCTTGAGAAGCCCAGGGAGAAAGGGCATGGAAAGAATCTTGGGAATAAGAGCAGGGATCCCAGTGGGGATAAACAGACCAGGCCCAGTTCTCCCAAGAGGAAGGCAGCTGCTCTAAAGTAACACTGTCCAAACACTGAGCTGTGCCATAGCAGAACTGTGATTACTGAGGGAAGCAGTACTGAACTGTAGGTAAAGAGAGTACTGTTCTGAAGGGAAGATAGTCTACTGTTGTGCATGTGTGAAGCTGTAATAAAGGTATACTGTTTTAAGCAAGGCTAGAATCAGATTGGTTTGTCTCCAAGACTGTGGGAACCACGGCTTATTCCCAGAGCTTCCTTTTGAAAATTAGCGTGAAGGTCTACTTGTGGACCTGAAAGCTACCAGGGCAATTTCAAAATTGCCAGCAATTTGGCAAAAGAATGTGCAATATCTGTGCCTGAGGAAGGAGTGCACATGCACTGCCTCTCTTGCATGCAAATGCATCTCATGCATGTTTCATTGTGAATATCATGAAAACCCTGACTGGCTCAGGGGACCCGAGAAACAGAGTCACCAAAGAAACAAAGAAGGCTTTCTTTGAAAATTAACATGAAAGTCTGTAGGTACAAAAGTGATTGCGGACCTTCAAGCTGCCTGGAGTTTGTATAAGAACTGTCAGTCAATATGGCAGTATTGCAGCCTTTTTTCTTTTAATAATCTCTATATGAAATGAACTATCCTTAGCAACTAGCTAGGTAAGTATCTTGTTCTATTAAGGTAACCCAATACTCTTCCCAATCACTAAATTCTATGAAAAGACACTCTTCATTAAGGCTTGGAGGTGATTTGTAGGCTTATGTAATTGTACATTTTCTTAATATGAAATCTTGTTGTTGTTTTATGTTTCAAATTAGCAGGTCTGTTGTGCACATTAAATTGGGGTATAATTTTGGAAAGCTGTCATAAAATTGAAAATGCTTTCATTACTTATGTTCCTTTGTGCTGTTGAATAACTAAAAAAAAAAAAACCTGCAGTCTTATCCAATTACACTAAATCACTTTAGACAATATGTCGAAGAGAGTTTGAAGGCAAGCACTTAAATTCATGGTCACAGAAAAATGTGTTTTTCTCAAGAAGCATCTGAGTGTGTTGTAGAAGTTAAATGTAGTGCAATTTTGCAAGGAAACGATCAGTGCAATAGTGGCTGCAACGTATCCACTAGTTAGTCACGCCATATTTTAAGCATTTTAAAATAAAATGATAGATTTGTGAGACTTCCCAGGGTGTTTTATACCCTTACAAGTATATGCTTTAGATATATTGTGAGAATCATCAAGGCTGAAGGTCTAGTGCCTCTAGCACATGTACTGTCAAACAACAGTATCTATGGTGGAGTGCCCTTACTATTATGAGAAAATGAGCCTTTGTAGCTTGAGATATTTTATAAAAAACCACAATCAACCAGGCAATGTGACATAATTATGCAGGAGTTGTTTGATTCCAAATGGATGGTGTCACAATTTAAGGCTTTTAAGGAAGCTTTTCCATCTGCTTTCGCCTGCTGTGTTTGTGCCTTGCTGAAACACTCCTCTTACCATCTAGGAGACCCTGCTCTTTGGACAACTACTGGACCATTTCCTCCTACCTCGCCCAGGTGGACTCAAACCCTGCTCATTTCTGACATCATTGGGGTGCTGGGCTGAAATTCGGCATTCAGATGCAGAAGGAGTTGCACGCCAAAGTGGTGTGCGCTTTCCTTGCACACTCAAAGAGTGTGCAAAAGGAGCTTGCTTCGTGCACCACTGAGCGCGCTGGAATAAAGTGGCTGATCTGATATTTTGCCTCGCGATGATATTGGTCAAGTGGAGTCAAATCTGGGAAAGGGGATGATATGCAGGTCCTTTTCATTCGGTTTATGATCGGTCTCATAAATTAAATGCCATTAAATCTTGTGATGAATCTATAAATCCTTGTTTTAATTCTTTATCAATTTATTTGATTAACGTACAAGAGATTAGGAGAAAAATTCCTGTTATTTTAGATTTTATTAAGATGAAAGCTCCCAATGTGATTTGTTTTACAGAATCTTGGCTTCTAGATAGTGATACTGTTCTGATGAATCAATTAGCAATAGATGATTATTAGATTTCCTTTTATTTATTTATTTATGAACTTTTAATATACCGATATTTGTAGAACACATCACGCCGGTTTACAATTAACTTTCCAAACCGTTCCCAGAAATGGGGAGGGGGACTTTTAATTTTGATTAAATGTGTGTTTAGAATGACTAATATATTCTCAAGCAGTTCTCTGAATATTGAATTGTTAGCGATTGCTAATGAAAAGTGAAGAATTTGTTTAGTATATTTATTTATTTATTAAAATCCTATACCTTCATCCTATATTCAATCATGATGGTTTACAATTGTCAAATAAAAAAACCAATCACAATCATAAAATCATATACAAATATAAATGTAAAAATGTTGTGAGTGAAGTGTTTAGTGGACCCTTTGGCCGACCTGTGAGAGACTGGGGAGAGGTGTACTATGGTCTGTTGAGTGTGACAGGTTGGGAGGCGGATACCAGGCAGGAGCAGAAGGTGAGGTTCACCCTGGAAGCCGGTACTCCCCCGGGAGGAGCCCGTAGGAGTCCAGCCGCTGGGACTTAGGTGATTCACCCTGGAAGCCGGTACTCCCCCAGGAGGAGCCCATAGGAGCCCGGCCACTGGGACTTAGGCGATCACTGAAGCTGGAGCAGAAGAAGGCAGGCAGGGCTCTGGTGACAGGCAGGAACTGAAGCAGGCTAGGACTGAAGCAAGCAGGAGCTGAAGGAGAACTGGCTACTGGAACCAGACAGGAGCTGAAGCAGGACTGGCTACTGGAACCAGACAGGGACTGAAGCAGGACTGGCTACTGGAACCAGACAGGGACTGAAGCAGGACTGGCTACTGGAACCAGACAGGAGCTGAAGCAGGACTGGCTACTGGAACCAGACAGGAGCTGAAGCAGAACTGGCTACTGGAACCAGACAGGAACTGAAGCAGGACTGGCTACTGGAACCAGACAGGGACTGAAGCAGGACTGGCTACTAGAACCAGACAGGGACTGAAGCAGGACTGGCTACTGGAACCAGACAGGGACTGAAGCAGGACTGGCTACTGGAGCCAGACAGGAGCTGAAGCAGGACTGGCTACTGGAACCAGACAGGAGCTGAAGCAGGACTGGCTACTGGAACCAGACAGGAACTGAAGCAGGACTGGCTACTGGAACCAGACAGGAGCTGAAGCAGGACTGGCTACTGGAACCAGACAGGAACTGAAGCAGGACTGGCTACTGGAACCAGACAGGAGCTGAAGCAGAACTGGCTACTGGAACCAGACAGGAGCTGAAGCAGGACTGGCTACTGGAACCAGACAGGGACTGAAGCAGGACTGGCTACTAGAACCAGACAGGGGCTGAAGCAGGACTGGCTACTGGAACCAGACAGGAGCTGAAGCAGGACTGGCTACTGGAACCAGACAGGAGCTGAAGCAGGACTGGCTACTGGAACCAGACAGGAACTGAAGCAGGACTGGCTACTGGAACCAGACAGGAGCTGAAGCAGAACTGGCTACTGGAACCAGACAGGAGCTGAAGCAGGACCGGCTACTGGAACCTGGAACCAAGCTGGAACTGAAGCAGAACAGGTTACTGCAAGCAAGCCAGACAAAAGCAAGACTTGAGCACGGAGAGAACACAAGTCTCAGGCAGGAACGGAGTCGCTAACGCAATAGCACACTCTGGGGCACGGAGCAACTGAGAACCGCAAGGAACCCCGTTGCAAGGCAAAGTCCTGGGCTCCGTGGCAGCCTTACTTAGGCCGCGGCGTCTGATGTCATCGGTGGGGCGGAGCTTCCAGTGGAGGGAAATGGCCTTCATAAGCGCAGACTGCATGCGCGACTAGGGAGAAGGCGTCCAGGCAGGGCTTCTCGGCGGCGTCCCCCCCACGGGGATGCCGCAAAACAGGCCGCAGACCCTCGGAGACGGACCGGGACCAAGGAGGTAAGGGCCCAGTTGCGGCTGCCACGACTGGGACTGCAACAAAAATACAATAAATTTAAATAATAAAAAAAAAATAAAAGAAATATTTAAAAAAGCAATAATGCAACCCAGGTCTTCTCATATTGCCATAACCATGAGCCTTAATCCAATTTTATTAGTCAACTCTCATATGCTTGCTTGAATAACCAGGTCTTTAAGTTCTTCTTAAATACCAGAAAATCTTTTTGCAACCTTAAATCAGTGGGGAGAGAGTTCCCCAATTTAGAGGCAGCAATCGAAATAGCTATTTCTCTTACTTCAATTAAGTGTGCAGATCGCACAGAGGGAACAGCTAGCCTTTATTCGTGGATCTCAAATTTCTTTGTGGGATATGTAAATGTAAGGATGCATTTAGCCATTCTATTTTTTCATTGTGACTTGATTTTTGTAGTAAACATAGGGTTTTACAATCAATTCTAAACTTGATTGGAAGCCACTGGAGGGTAATCAGAGTAGGAGTTATATAATCGAATTTTCTTCTGCCAGATAAAATTCTGGCAGACTCATTTTGTAATAATTGTAAAGTTCTTCATGCACTCGCAGGTAAACCAAGAAAAAGCGCATTACAATAGTCAAGGTTAGAAGAGATCAGGATTTGAAGTACAGTACAAAAATCATCATGACCAAGGAGAGGCTTCAATCGTTTTAACGTGTGTAGTTTGCTATAACCATCTCTAAATTTATGACTAATTCTTTCTTCATATTGAGCTCACTATCAACGATTATACCAAGATCTCGTGCTTGATTTGCTACTTCAATTTGCAGTACATCCGTTTTAAAATAAATAGTATTTGGTAATAATTTTCTATTAAGTAAAAGAATCTCTGTATTTTGATTATTCAAAACCAGTCTCATGTGAGTCAAAAGTTACCTAATTGCAGATAGATAACCTTTTATTAATTTCAGAGTATCCTCAATGGAGTCCTTAATAGGCACTAAAATTTGCACATTATCTGCATAAATATAGTAAACAATGCCTAAACCTGATACTTTACATAATTGGGTGAATTTGCAAAGCCCATCATGCACAAATACCGGTGGAAATGCGCATGGCCAGGCCCTGCACATGCTGAGTGCATTTTAGAAATAGCTTGGCCATGCACAGATCTCCCAGTTCGCACAGAAGTGCTGGGCTGTCTGAAAGAGGTGCGCCGGGGGGGCAGGGAGGAGTGGGAAAGGGCGGGACGGGGGCCAGCAGGGACAGCGGTCATTAGGCCCTGGCCCAGGGAAGTGCATACCGGCAGTGGACCGGCATGTGGAGATTACTTTTGCTTTGAAGGAGCAGTAAGTAATTTAACAAAAATTTTTGCCTAGTTAGGAGTCGGGGAGGAGAGGAGAGGGGAAAAGGAAAGAAGGGTAGTTGAGGGATAGGAAAGTTCCCTCCTAGTCCACTCCTTAATTGGAGCAGACTGGGAGGGAACTGGGAAAGGCCTATTCCTGTCGCAGTGCCTATTTTTTAAAAATCCCCCCCATTGCGCTCGTGACACGACACCCGCCGCAACATGGAAGCCCCGATATTAAATCAGCCATGCATGTGTGCGCAGGAATCATATTTCATAACACACATGTGGCGACATACACATGTTATAAAATCGCCATGTGTGCGCACCAGGAACCACAAGCACGTGGACGCACGCACGCGTTTTTGAAAATCTACCCCAGTGGTAACAAATAAATATTAAAAAGAGTAGCTGAAAGAGAGAAACCTTGTGGTACTCCAGAATCCATTTTGATTTTTTTAGATAAAGAATTACCAATCTTAACCTAAAAAATCAATCCTTTCGATATGAAGTAAACCATAAAAGAGTAGAGCCACTCAGGCCAATATAAATTAATCTCTGGATAAGGGTGTCATGATCTACAGTATCAAAAGCAGCAGATAAATCCAATAACATTAGAAAGTAAGATTGTCCATTATCAAATCCTCTTAAAATTGTATCCATCAAAGTAATAACAGGGATTCAGTATTAAAATACTTTCTGAAACCAAATTGAGAAGAGTATAGGATATTATTTATTTTGAGGTCTTCAGCCAGTTATTTCTGCAGTACTTTCTCAATAATTTTAGCAAGTAGCAGTAAATTCAATATGGGTCTAAAATTATTTAAATCATTAATATCAGAATTTTT
The DNA here is from genome assembly GCF_901001135.1 of Rhinatrema bivittatum. NCBI lineage: Eukaryota > Metazoa > Chordata > Amphibia > Gymnophiona > Rhinatrematidae > Rhinatrema > Rhinatrema bivittatum. Next base: position 546,855,115 of record NC_042615.1, read on the forward strand.
ATTTTTTAAAATAAGACTAACAGAAGCATATTTAAGTAATGCAGGCATATTGCCTTCAGAAAGTGACAACTTTACAATCTTGACCCTAGGGGCAGTAATTAAATCTGTTACTGATGTGTAATACAGAATTTTCTCTGATGACATGCCATTTTTTGTCCCTGTTATTGGATCTTGTCAAGATACACTGTTGACGGTGTCTACCTGTTTTAAGGGCCTCAGCCTTTGGTTGACTGATAACAAACTGATACTAAATATGTCAAAAATGGAAATTCTGTATTTAGCCAGGTTTCTATCCAAAGATATTCCTAAGAAGTTGATGGTAGAGGGAAATTTGATCTCAGAAGAAGTGAGAAGTCTAGGTATTATTATGGATACCAGATTAACCCTTCGTCCTAAGATTAAAAAGTAGTCCATAATTTGTATTTTAAATGTATGACCTTTTCTGTTGAATACAGATTTAAAAACTGTAATCCATTCTTTGGTGATGTCAAAAATTGACTATTGCAATTCGCTTTACCTAAGACTTCCTCGAAATTCCATGCAAGCACTGCAATATATCCAGGATTCTGCAATCAGAATTATTGAACGAATTCCTATCCAACAGCATATTACCCGCTACTTAAGAAAACATTATTGGTTACCTATCATTTGGAGGATGAAGTTTAAGATATTGACTTTAGTTTACAAAGAAATTAAAGTCATTGCTCCACCCAGTGTGAATGCTGCTTTAAAATTATATTGTCCTGGGCGAAATTTACGCTCAGCATCACAGATGTTCCTAGATGTTCCTTCATTTAAGTATGTTCGTTTAGATAATGAAGAGATCGTTTGTTTTATGTACAGGGACCAACACTTTGGAATACACTTCCGCAACAAGTAAAAAATGTTAGGAAGCGCTAGGAGAGCGGTTCCGCTTTCCAGGGGATTGTATGTTCTTGGACTACGGCTCGACCCCAGAGGAACTTCAAAGAGGTGCCGAGGCAGGCGATGCATGCCCAAGCATGGGCTGGACAGGAGCAAGGCTGGACTGAAGACAGATAATGGAATCCAGAGCAGGAGCAAGGCTGGACTGAAGACAAGGATGACTGAAGGCACTGACTCTCCACCGGATCTGCATGCTCTGGGAAGACCAACAATGCAATGGTGATCTTTCAACGGTCCTCCGACCATTCCAAGCCCTTTCAGATCTGCCGCTGGGTAACATCAAGAAGTGGCAGGCCGGACAGAGGCCAGGGGCAAACGAAGGCCTTGGAACATGGAAGGCTCAGATGAAGACTCAGGTGAAGACACTTGGATGAAGACTCAAGCGAAGACACTTGGATGAGGATTCAGGCACAAGGTACCGAAGACGAGGATTCAGGAGCAAGGTACTGAAGATGAGGATTCAGGAACAAAGAGCTGGGTTGAAACTGCGACGCAGCGTGCCCTACTCAGCCCACCCACGGGGGTGTTCGCAGACCATGCTGGCTTCGAAGCAGACTCCAGATGAGGTAAGGGAGCAAGTGAGAGGAACATGTCCCGGGAACTGTAGAGGCCTGCACTGGGGCACACCCTACACAGCTGCCCGGCTGGTTGCGGACCACGCTGGAGCGGCACAGGTTCAAGCAGAGACTGAAACATGGACAGAGCAGACGCAAGGAACTCCATAGACCAGGGACAAGGCTTCAAGTGGAAGTCTCCCAGAGGCGCTGCAGTTGTGAGGAAGGGCTTGTACCACGAGGTGCCCTACTCAGCCCGCCCATGGGGCTGGTCGCGGACCACGACATGGCACACTAGGAAAGGTGGCGACGAGGAAGCAGGGGTTCAGGACATCTGTACTGGATCACGGACATCAGGAACGGAAGACAGACATCTGGACTGGATCACGAACATCAGGAACGGAAGACGGACATCTGGACTGGATCATGGACATCAGGAATGGAAGACGGACATCTGGACTGGATCACAGACTACAGGAACTGGAAGAAAGACATCAAGACTGACCGAGGACATCAGGACAAGACAAGGAGCTCTAACGAAGAACACAGGACCTTGAAGAAGCGATGGAACAGAGAGGACTCCTGGAGCGAAGGACAGGAACATCCAGGAGTGTCTAACTCCTTGCGAAGGCAAAACTGGACTGAAAAAGGGCCCCTTTTATGGGGCTGAAGCAAATCAGGTGAGAATGAAAATGAAGAAAAAACAATTTATATTCAGACAACAATATCCAGCATAGCTCTCTGCTTCAACAGCAGGGAGAATGAAGAAAAAACAATTTATATTCAGACAACCAACAAGGAATGAATTACATAGTCTGGGTAAACAAATAAGCATGGGTGTAGCTTGCTTATTACGGTGGTTACTACCCCAAATCAATTAAGCCTGATACTTCACTTGGAATACATATCCAGCACAGTTCACTGCTTCAGTGCAGGTGGGAATGAAGTAAAGAGGATTTATATTCAGAGAACCAACAAGGACTGAATTGCACAGTGTTGTGTTCCGCACCCGTGGCCGTCCACGGGCATGGCCCCCTACCATGCCCGCGGCGGCGACCCGCCGCAGGAGTTCCAGAAGAAGCCCTGGATCCAACGTCCCTCGCTCCAACATGGACCCCGGTGCTGGTCGCCGGGTGGGGAGCCGTCCCTGCTCCTCTCTCACGGTGTCCAGCGGTGTTTCCTCCGCGGAGGAAATCCAAGATGGCCATCGCCATCTTAGGCAAGAGGCTGCGCCCCCTTCTCAGATTTAAAGGGACCTGATCCCTTTAACTAGACTCACCTGTTTCCTATGAGCCGGAGCAGAGGAAGTATAAAAGGAGACTTCCTCTGCTCATTCGTTGACTTGGCAACTTCCATGGTTAGTCAGGTCTGCTTGCTTCGGTGAATTCTTGTGCTTTGGATCCTTGTTCCTGTTTCATCTTGGTGTTCCTGGTTCCTGACTTCGGATCGGCTAGCGGTGATTCCTGGTGTGTGACTTCGGATCGGCTAGCGGTGATTCCTGGTATTGACTTCAGATTGGCAAGCGGTGATTCTCTGGTGTGTGACATCGGACTGGCAAGTGGTAATCCCTCGGTGTGTGACCTCGGACTGGTAAGCGACGACCCTCTGGCACTTGACCTCGGACTTCTTGACCGTTGTCTCCAAGGGCCCGCCTAAGTCCCAGCGGTCTGGGTCCCTATGGGCTCCTCCCGGGAGGACTGCGGGCTTCCAGGAGTGAAGCTCCAGTCAGCCCTTGCACTGAACTTCTTGACCTCTCAAAGGTCCACTTAAGTCCCAGCGGTCCGGGTCCCCACGGGCTGCTCCTGGGGGGATCGCGGACTTCCACTGGCAAAGACACACTTCCTTCCTTTGAGGTCACGACTCTTCGTCTGCCTCCACAGTCGCCTCTGTCTCCAGTGCCGAGGGTCAGCTGGTCACGTCTTCTGTTCCTGCCTCGCCACCCCACGGGAGAACCTACGGATCTTCCTCCTAAGGTACTCCATCCTCCCTTTGGCCCAAGGGTTCACAAGCCTGAGCATAACACACAGGCAGGGTAAACAAGCGTGGGAGTAGCTTGCTTATTACAGCAGTTACTACCCCAAACCAATTAGCTAGCTACTTCACTTAGATGCAGCTCCAGCACTGCTCTCTACATCAATGGTGGGGTGGAAGGGAATTGGAACCAAAAAGTTACCAATAAGGGCCCTGACTTCAGCGGTCAGAGTAACAGGAAGTATGAAAACAATTAGGTGTGAAAGCTTGCTGGGCAGACTGGATGGGCCGTTTGGTCTTCTTCTGCCGTCACTTCTATGTTTCTATGTAGGTGGAAATCATCAGTGATGAGGGCCACAGGACCTTTTCCCGCCACTGGCCCTTTAAAAGAAGAGGAGAGGCGTGCGCCCGCGCCTAGGAAAAGCAGGAGAAAGGCAGGGTCGTTGGTAGCGAACCCAGCCACGTGGAGGGCCCGAGAGAAGCAAGGCAGACTGCAGAAACGGCTCCAAGCTGCGAAGACAGGAAGAAAGGATGCAGGCAGGTTGCAGGCACCGGCAGGTATGGCTTCCCTGCTGGGTAAGGACCCCGGCAGCAGCAAGGATGGCACCCTCGCCGTCTGAGGGCCCCAGGAGCAGCTCCAGCCGCGTCGGAGAGAACAGGAGCGGCAGCGGCAGTCCCAGCCGCGTGGGAAGGCTTCCAGGAGCTCAGTCCTGCCATGCAGGGCAGGAGGCGGCTGGGGAGGAGCCCGGAGACGGCGGCACGACTGCCGCGAAGGAAGCAGCGTCAGCAGCCTGACTGGCCGCGGCAGGTAGGGGGCCTTCCCGTGACGAGTGCGGGCAAGTTCACAACAAAAAGTGAAACAGTGTTAACTTTTAGGAAAATAATTAAGGCATTTTATTTGTGCTGGCTTTTAATGCACACTTTCATTGTCTATTGTAAGCAGGCTTTTTGGAAATTTCAGCAAGATTTTCAGAGAGCTGGTTGGAACAGCAGTTTTTATATTTTAATGTTTTATGTATTAGCCATTAGACCAGAGCTTTCCAAACTTTTCATGTTGGTGACACACTTTTTAGACAAACATAATTTCGGGACACAGTAATTAGTCTACAAGCAAACCGGAGGTTAAAGGTTAAATGAACGAAATGTATTTCGACAATTTATGTATGTTTCCTTAAATATATACATAATAAAATGTTTCACAATACAACATATCTTGTGAAAACCTTTCGTTTATATTAAAAATATATAATATTCCAAGATTAATGTTATTGTTATAATTTATGAGTAACAATAATAAAACAAAGTTATTGTGTTATTCAATTTACCTCTTTAATGAGATATATGAGCTTGATGGGATGAACACAGCTTTTGAATATTTGGTGTTAATAAAAAAGTCCAAAGGGTCATCTGCATAATTTTAAAAAGCTGGCCAGTTTCACACTATATAATTATTTGATAGCCTCATTCAACTAATTCTATATGGCTATGAGAGTGAAATCTGGAATATATAGGAAGGGACAGAATGTCAATATAAATCCTGCACCTCCAGTTCTGTAACTCTGTGCATCCACTGAAATTCCCCCAAACAATGGAGCTTGGATGTTTCCCTTACAGCTCATCATACTAAAAGATATTTTCAAATGCTGGTGTCACCTCACAGTAACAGCAGCACAAACACCTTCCACTGCCAGGCACATTGTGAACTAAAATAAAACCTCGCAAAAAAGACACTCAAAATCTATACTGCAATCCCATTGTAACATAACAGTAATAACACCAAGGACTCAAACAACAATAACCCTACCTGTGAAAAAGCATGGGTAAATATTACACTGGGTCCTAGAATACCAATACACCACCGATTGCTATAGATCCCTATGCTAGCAGAATCTCTCATCATGGTCACACACACAGAGCAGAGACAGACCCTCACCAAATACAGAATACAAAATAAAGGAGCACAAATTAGACAAAAACTGAAATAGAAACTCCAAGAAGCCAGACTCTGTGTATTAACAATGGAAAAACAGAACCACCATTCCTCATAAAACAAACAAAATCAAGAAACATAAAGCATTAGTTATAATAGTAAAACCATACTAATAAAATAATATTTTAAAACTACTGATAAATAGAATTTCTATTAATTAAAATCATATACATTTTTTACAATTTCCCAGAGGCTATCCTCTCTCACACAGACTCACATGTCCATTCTCTCTCACACATACACTGTCACATACATACACATTCATGCTCTTATACCCACCATAACCTCTCGCTGTCACAGACACTGACACACTCTCAGGCTCTAAGACACTCTCTCCCCCTCCACACACACCCCACACACAAACTCTTACTCCCCTGGATTTTCTCATACACACTCTCTCTGGCTCCCTCACATACACACAAACACACACACCCAGGCAAGTTCCCAATCATTCTCATACAAACACACACACCCAGGCAAGCTCCCAGTCATTCTCACACACTAAAACTGACCCCCAGGCAGGCTCCCATTCATTTTCACACCACTCCCTCACCATCCCCCAGGCAGGCACCCATCCATTCACACACATACACCCCCAGGCAGGCACCCATTCATACACATGCACACACTAAAGGCAGACCCCCTCTCTTTCTTTTGCCAGCAACCTCGGAGCCTCTCTCATTCCTCTGCTGCCACTGATGCCGCATGGCTATTGGGGAGGCGCTGATTGCTGCTATTGGCACTGAAGCCCATTCTGCTGCCTCCTCTGTGCAGGCCCTGTGGGTTTCCAGTTCCTCCATGTTGATCTCGTACATTGTGAGATCCGCATAGAGAAAGTGCTACTCTTGACATTAACAAAGATTACATGTGCCAATCAGTAAAAAGTAATTTATTTCTTTTTTTTTTTTACCTTTGCTATCTGATCTTAGTTTTCTAATTGGTTGGTCCCAGGCTTTTTTGTTCCATCTCCCCTTTCTTATTTTTTTGCCAATTCATTTCATATTGTCTTTTTTTCTATTTCTTTTCTCTCCATCTATCTTCTTCCCTCAACCATACAGTCAGGTTCTCATTCTCACATGCTTTCTCTCTCTCTCACACACACACACACACAGGCTCTCACTCTCACATGCTCTCTCTCTCATACAATCATTCATACACAGTCTCTCTCTTGCACATGCTGTCTGACTCTCACACACCCAGGCTCTCTCTCACTACCACATGCTGTCTTGCTCATGCACAGGCTCTCACTGTCACATGCTGTCTCTCTCTCTCACACACACACACAGGCTCTCACATGCTGTCTCTGCAAACATTGAGATCCTCACTCCCACACCCAATCTCTCAACTCACACAGGCACCCAATCTCTCAACTCATCTCATACATGCACACAATCTCTCAATTCAGCTCATACAGGCACCCAATCTCTCAACTCAGCTCAGCTCATACAGGCACCCAATCTCTCAACTCATCTCATACACGCACTCTACAGGCCCTCAGCCTCTGGGCCTCCTCTTCACGGGTCGCTGCAGGATCGGCTCTGCAGCAGCCCTGATCTTCTCGGGCCGATCCGATCCGCGGTGGGGGCCCTGCTACCGGGCCTCTTCTCGCCCGCTGCAACAATGCGGCTCCTCTTCTGCACGCAGCTGCTTCATCTCCTTCCTGCCCGTGCGGCTCCGGCAACATTTTTCTTCCGGGGCAGGAAGGAGGCGGAGCACCTGCACGTTTAGACGTGCCCTTTTTCTTCGGGCCGTGGTGACGTGAACTCACCACGGCCTTACCGATCTTCCGGCTGTGTGTCTGCGGCACACAGCACAATGATTCTTCGCTGCTCAGCCGCCAGTGGGATGAGCTCCACCGGCGGCCGCATTGGCTCCCACTTGCCGGTGTGTCACGTGCACGGGCTTGCGCGACACACCGGCACACCTCAGGCGACACACCAAAGTGTCGCGACACACACTTTGGAAAGCTCTGCAATAGACCATGTTATAATGAGGTCCATGTTTATGTTGAATTGTGAATGTTTTATTGTAAATCGCTTAGAAATGCTGATAAGCAAAACATACATCTTAAAATAAATAAATAAATGTGTGCCATTGTTCCTCGGTATGGGGATAAAGTTGTTTTGTTTTTGCTTTGTTTGTTTGTCAGCATCACTTCTGGAAGAATCTGACATAATTAATGTTTACAGTTTGGACTCATTTAAGTAGATCATCTCTGTGGGCTGTGTTTAGAAGATCTTCTTATCCATTGAGACTGGATGATCTGTCAGTGAGCAAATCTGTCAAGATAAGTGATTGTTATCCCTCTGATGCAGAGTTATCCTGAAACATCAGCTGACATCATAGACTGATTAGATTTGAACTTTAGGAATGGATGATTGAGGGGACTAAGCAGTCCGTGTGACCTTTTGGATTACCTGAGAGACTTTACATATATATCAGCTTGCTGAACTCATTTTCTAATAAGAGACCTTTGTGAACACTGCCTGGTTGATTGTTGGTTTTGCTACCTCTTTTATTTTATATATTTTTTTGAGATAGTAGTTTTAGGATTTTTTTTGGCTAGAAATATAACATTTTCTATCTGCATTCTGGTAAGCAGACTTTTACGTTGACAGATTATAAGATTTTTCATGCCTGTGCTCTTCTGTGCTACAATTGCATGACAAGTCTACTATCGATCAATTACCAAATCACTCAGTATTGCAGTTCTATTTTATAACACTGAATAATAATAATTTCCATTTACATCTGTAGAGCTGTAGTATTCCTGCTCCCTAGTAACAGCCTTCCCAACTCCTTTTTAGCCAAAGTACTGAGGGTGCTGCTTGGGAAGAAGTCACACTGAAACACTGCACGTAGCCTGACCACCAAACTATTCATAAAAGCTAATATCCAAAGTAAATATAGCTATAATATTTATTGATAGTTATGCAGAAAATAGTAAAATCAGCAATGAGTTATACTTGAAATAGTCAGAATCAAATAATTAAAATAAATCAACGCGTGGTGCAATATATTTTTTCATCATTAGGGGACACTGGAGTTCATCGGGTGTGGGGTGAGGTTCTACCTCCTGGACTCCTGGTGCAGTCATGGATACAGTCATCAGAATCACATTCAACCCACTCTTCCTTGTCACTGGTCAGTGGTATGGACAGGTGGGAGAACTTCCACTTAGGATGCAGCTGGCATAAATCATGAAATCAGAGGATGGTGTTCAAATAAAAATGTTCTTAAAGTTTGAAAAGTAAGATCCAGGCCAGTATGGCAAAAATAAAAAATAGCATCGAGAAAATCATAATCAAGAAAACGAATCTCTTTATCCATGTCCAACTTAAAAATTCCTTCCCCTTGAAGGAAAGTGTAATCCTCTAAACCCACTGACATTGAGCAAAAGTAAGATAACAAAACTTCTTGAATCAAGAAAAAACTTCAAAGCAGTTATCTCAAACAGCCTCTCACAAAAATCTCTTCAAAATAATAATAAATCCCCAGGTTTTCTCCTCTGCTGTTATCTGGGCACAAAGGCAGGAAAATCTCAGATTCAGGCCTTCAAGATGCCGGGGCTTTGCTCTTCTCTCAGGAACTGACCAGAAACTTCCAAAATTCAATACTTTTCCAAAAGGAGTCAAAAAACCTTTCTACAATGCCACATAACTTTAGGCACAGTCCACCAGGGAAGCAGAAAGACCTTCAGGATCAATCTTCCTAGGGATACTCAAAGACCCTTGTCACATGCTCAGGGGGAAATGTATATACCGAGCCATAGCCCACAAAAAAAGTAAGGAACTAGCAGGGGGAGTATGCAAAAATGCAACCCCCCCTAAAATACTGGAAAAACAGGGCAATTTAAAGTAACAGGTGCTACAGAAGATAACAGGACTTGCTCACACACTATAATATCTGTGAAATGGCATCCTAAGGTAATCAGATGCAAAGGGAGTGCTTACTGCAGAACTTTTATCTGCTGGTGGTAAGTTGGACTGGCTGGAAAAGAGCACTTAAAATCTTTAAAAATAACCAATTTCTTAAAGGATTAAACTATTACTGGCTGTATATATTGGGCCGGATTTTAAAAGGGTTACGCGCGCCGGGCCTATTTTAAAAAGGCCCGGCGATCCGCGTAAGCCCCGGGACGCGTGTAAGTCCCGGGGCTTTACAAAAGGGGCGGGGCAGGACGGTCCAGAGGCCTCCAACATAGTGGCCATTGCCGCTGTGTCGGAGGATCACGTGCCGGCAGGCTGCCGGCATCCGCAACTTGCGCCTTCCCAGAGGCAGGCGCAAAAGATAAGACAACAGTCAGGGGGGGTTTAGAGAAGGGCTGGGGGGGGGGAGGTTAGGGGAACATGCGCGCGCATGTTATAAAATTGGACGTACATGTGCGCAAGCCGGGTAGCGCGTGCACATGTAGGCCATGCGTGCTTCTTTTAAAATCTACCCCATTGTGTGTTTTTTTAAGTCTAGTATTTGTTTGCAAATGTTAAGAATTGAGAGTGTTTAAGGATGTAACCCCCTTCTTTGTGTACCTCCTGGAACGCAGAGACATACAACAGTGCCCAGGACCACTCTTACTCTCATTTTCCTTCTTCACAGTCTTTTAGCCACCAGGATCCTGGGATTCTTCTGGTGCTGAAATGAACAAGCCTCCACTGCTATAGGCTCACTAAGGTGGAGATTCTTAAAGAGTCTCTCATTCTCTTTCCAGATGCTCTCTCAATTGTACTCACTCTTCGACGTCTTGGCTTGCACTCCCTCGGATTAGAAATAATTAGTCTGGACACTTAGAGTGAAGTTCAAATAATAGAGGTTTACTATAACTAAGAAAATGTATTCAAAGTTCAAATCACAAAAGCTTAGAAATTGTCTTGTTACGGAGAAAGAAATTCCAAGTGCCTTGTTCTTCTCAAATGCCTCTACCCTGAGCCAATGTCCTTCCATAAGTGGGTAAGAATTCAGTGGTAAAAAGATTCCTCCGAAAACAACTGGAAAAATGTTCTTCAAAAAGGAAAATCTCTCTTCTGGTGTATGTCACTGCTGACCCTACCCTCCACTAGCAGTAGGGAAAAACAGCCACTTGTCTTGCCTTCTTCTCAACATTGATGACTTCCCTCTTGATGAAGAAAACCACAAACTCCTCCAATAATCTCTTCTCCTCTCTCCTAAGGACAATCCCTCCGCAGGTCCAGGAGGGCACTGGCAAAGGAAAAGACCTTACCCACTGCTTAGGCCATGAGGTCTAATGAGTCCACTTGCACAATCTCCTTTTCTTTCCAAACCAAAAATACAGCCACAACATTAAACATTCTCAGCCAGGTTTTATAGAGCAGAAGTGACCAATCATAGCATCTAGAGTGAGGGAAATCTTAGGGATGATCTGAAAAATGCTGGTCCCTGTTCTGAGCTAAAGGGCACTCCTAAAGGTATGAGATCAAAGTATCCTTTACAGAGATAATAGACTTTGGGGCCAATGTAATATCATGCGTTCAGGCTAGTGCACAGCTTAACCAGTGATTGAACATGCGTTTTGGATGCACTAGGCTAGCACCCAATGCAATAAGGGGATTAGCGCATCCAGAATGCATGTCCACACTCAGGTGTGGCTAATAGCGTTCATCTCATGTAAATGCCATGTAGATGAGGCTCTTAGCTATTACCCCGATGCAAAAAATTGCAGTGCGCCCAATGCACACTTTTTAACATGGAAAATTTAATGCCAGCTCTGGAGCTGGTGATAAGTCTTGCCGGGCATCAAGGGCTCAACTAAAAACCCAAATATCCTGCTTTCTGTGGTTCCTCCTACTTTTGGTATTGTCAGGATTCTAAGTAGGAAGAACCACAGAAAAGCAGAACATGGAAAAAAAAAGTCTTTTTAGAAGCCAGTTTAGGAAAACGGACGCTCAGTTTACCAGTGTCTGTTTTCCTAACCCATGGCTGTGCACACAGCCATGTCTCCTGGGTGACCGATGCCAAGGATGTGCTAGGGACGCACAATTCACAATTGATCCCTAGCACACCCCTGTTAGTATGGCACCTCATTTCCATACTGCATTGGGCACTCAGAAGACCTGGCTGTATGCATATTAAAAAAATGGGTGCCTAGTTTGGACGTACATTTTTATGCATGGCTTTTTGCATCAGCTCCTATGAATTAATTTTGTGAGCTAGTATAAGTTAGTGTTGTTTATTGTCATGGGCTGAGATTTGTGGATCAGCAGAATATAAATTGTTTAAATAAATAAATAGTATTTGTTTGCAAGTATTAAGAATTGTGTGTGTTTAGGGATAATAGACTTGGGATTAAATTTGTGAGATAGTATCATTTAGTTTTCATTAACAAGAGTAAAGAATTGTGTGTGTTTAGGAATAACAGATGTTGGATTTATTTTAATGGCTAGTATAGGTTAGTATTTGTTTGCAAGTGTAGAGAATTGTGAGTCTTTACAGAAAATAGACTTTGGATTAATTTTGTGAGGTTGTAAATGTTAGTATTTGTAAGTATTTATGGTAACTTCCTCCGCCCCACCCCACCCCTAGCACAAGGGCACTTTCAGACTCCGAGGCTTTCTTCTGGGCCTGTATGACTATTTCTGGAGCACAGGCTCAAATGTGATTCATCTTATGTGCAGTCTCTACTCTCTATAAATGCTTCTCTGCAACCAGTTTCACCAAGCCCACAACTGTATCCTAAAGCAGAGCAGTTTTTGGATTGTGACACACTTTCATTTGATACTCTCCAATGCCGGCCTTAGCAGTCCATTGTACATAGAGGAGTTATCCACTTGTATTCAGTTTTCAACAAAGCATATAGTTTAAATAAAAGCAAACTTTCACCAGTTTCCATTTGCTGCAGTCTAAATCAAAGACAGACTTTCAGCTCAGTTCATAAAGTTCAATTCAAAAGCAAACTTTCAGTCTGTGGTCCTTTTTTCCCTCAGTACCCCAATAGGAAATTCTTGCTGTCTTTCCTCTGGAGCTTCTCACTGTGTCTCTTCCTCCCTTGGGTCAGAACATCTGTAATTGCATGGCTTAAACCACCATCTAAAATAAAGATGAGATTCCTATCCAATCTGAAAATCATCAATTGGTAACAAAAATTCACAAAATCCCAACTTGCTGATGAACAAAGTGCCATGGAATTGGGCTAATAATGCCAATATTCTGGCCTCAGTTCAAGCTTACAACTTGCCTGATATCTGATAAATCATTTTCTCACTTAGCCAACCTGCATCCATGGAAGTGAATCTAGGAAGGCTGAGGCAATTTCCACTGATTCATAAAACGTGGACTTATTCTTATAAATGCTCTGCAATTTCGCTGGGAATTGAAGCATAAATTGTATTTTTTGTTCAATTAACTGGGCACAGACTGATATGAATGCCTTACATCTTGTGGCAACAAGTACAGAGTAATCTTGAAAAACCAATACCGTCTCTCCCTTAATATTCAAGTTTCCGATTCTTGCGCTATGCTTGTAAGAAATCCTGCTTATGTGCTGAGCCCAGTAGCCCAGCTATTATTGGGCGCGGCTTCACTCTCTGTACAGATTTCGATCCTATACGATGGGCCCTTTCAATTCTGAAGTCGCCATGTTTTCTGTCAAGTTTCAGCGCATGTGAAAGCCACTCCTCTAAAACCTCTGCTAATTCTTGATTATGAATATGCTCCAGCAGTCCAATAAAGCGCAGGTTCCTCCTGTGCGATCAATTCTCCAAATCATCTAATTTAATAGCTTGTTGTTCCCAGTTCGCTTTCAGGGAGAGAACCTCTGTCTCTAAGGTATGCACTCGGTCCTCAATATCTGAGACGCACATCTGAACATCCTGCATTTGTTTGTTTGACTCAGCTAGTAAGGAAAATATCTCATCGAAATTAGCATATACTTTTTCAAATTTTGTCTCCAAAGTGGCCACAACCAATACTATTACTTCCATACCTCTTGTTTCTTACTTTTTCAGAGATGGGGGAGCACTAGCAGGAGTCGCCATTTTCTGCGTCACCGGCTTACTTTTTTCCTTCTCCCGGTGTTACAATTCTGAGGCCATAAACATCTCTATTTTCTCGAGCAAGCTGACAATACATCTATCCAATGTTCAGTCACTCAAACTCACCAGTTGTTAAGGTCTAGCACTTTGTTTAACTCAAGTTTAAAACAAAAGTGGGAGGCAGGGGACCAGAACTTAGCAGGTACGCATCCTACTCCTCCGGTATGTCACCCCCTAATTGTCCATTTTAAATGCAAAAATAAATGTTCTTTGGAGATGCAATTATGTACTATTGGTGCTTAAGTCTTGGATGTAATTCACATTTGGCCAATGATTACTGAAGATATAATGAATGATGCTTTTCCCTGACCAGTGTATCCTTCTTGGTCTCTTGTCTCTTATAAAATAGCATATATGCATGCACATGCATATAGTAATTTTACATACATAAATCCTTTGAAAATTAACTCAATTAGGTATTTGAGTGTCACTGTTATCAACCTCCTTGCCTGATATTGTTGCTGAACAAAGGGTACCCATGTAGTGCCCAGCTTACAGGGAGAAAAAGCTACAACAAGACTGGGTGACTGAGACATAATATTTTTTAGCTTGAGACAGTTTCTGGCGTAAAAATGATTATCTTGCCTAAGATCAATCACCTGTTACAAGCCTTATCTATTGATTTTTCCACAAATAAATGAGCATTTTCAGAGAAGAATTTTTTATTTCCTTTGGAGCAGGTCACCAAAAATAGAATTAGATTTATCATTTTGCTATAAATGTTGCAAGAAAAATACCCAAGCAAAAAAGTGGTGTGTTTAGGTTAATTTTCCTGATATTGCATAGTTATTTTACCACTACACATGTTTTGTTTTTTTAAATCAAACCAACAAAGAGCATTCAGTGAGTCCTTGAAATTAAATCAAGAAACACAAAAGGCACCACCAATATCTTTAATATCACTTAAAGATCGCTTCTGGTGCGCAAAATGGGCCGGATTTTAAATGCCCTGCGCGCGTAAATCCAGCTGGATTTACGCGCGCAGGGCCCTCGTGCACCGGCGCGCCTATTTTGCATAGGCCGCCGGCACGCGCACAGCCCCGGGATGCGCGTAAGTCCCGAGGCTTCATAAAAGGGCGGGGAGGGGGCAGGACCGGGGGTCAGGGGGCAGGACCGGGGGTCAGGGGGCGGTTCGGGGCAGGACCGGGGGCGTGGCGCCAGCCCAGGGGCGTGGTCGAGGCCTCCGGACCAACCCCCGGGTCGGGTGATGGCGCGCCAGCAGCCCGCAGATTTCAGCAGGCGTAAATCTGGCAACAAAGGTAGGGGGGGTTTTAGAAAGGGCTGGGGGGTGTGTTAGGTAGGGGAAGGGAGGGGAAGGTGGGGGAAGGGCGAAGGAAAGTTCCCTCCGAGGCCGCTCCGATTTCGGAGCGGCCTCGGAGGGAACAAGCAACGCGCGCCGGGCTCGGCGCGCACAGGTTGCACAAATGTGCACCCCCTTGCGTGCGCCGACCCCTGATTTTATAAGATACGCGCGGCTACGCGCGTATCTTATAAAATCCAGCGTACTTTTGTTCACGCCTGGTGCGCGAACAAAAGTACGCCCTCGCGCAAATTTATAAAATCTACCCCAATGTGCGCAAAACATTTTGTTTTTTTAAATAACATTTCTTATTCTTTTATAAATACTATACAACAATAGAGAGAGCATTGGGTTCCTGAGATACCCTCTGACATAAACAGAATAGCAAAATCTCAGTCTGAAACATCGACACCCACATTCCTCCAACCGCCCTAACCCCCCCCCCCCCCCCCAATCCTTGTAGGAAAAAAAATGGTCCATAAAACTACACCAAAGTTGAGCATTTTGTATGAGCGTTCACACAAAGGAATCACTGTGCCACCCACTGTCACTCATTTAGAATCAAACTGCAGGAGCGATGTGGGAGAAGCTGTAAATAGGGGTCCCAAATAGTAAGAAACTTCTTTTGTCACGGCGAATGTCTCATAACAGCGGCATCCATTTGCAACATATGATATAGACAATTACGCCAGGTCCAGTATGACGGGGGTTCGTCGTCCCTCCAATGCAGGAGAATGACCTTCTTGGCCACCAAACAAGCCTTATGAATAAACAAGTGAGCTCCCAAAGCTTACACACACAGTGGCGAAATGCAGCCAAAGAGAAGCCAAAGAGGAGAAAAGGGAATGTGAATCTCCAAGACACAGTCCAAGTATCAGACCACCTTATGCCAGAAAGACTGGATAGGCGGGCATGCCCAAAAGGCATGGGACAAAGAACCAGATAAATGTCCACAATGCATGCAGGCAGCGGAGAATGATATCTTAGAGTTAAAAGCATCTTGAACAGAAATATATCCTTGTTGGATAAATTTATACTGCATTTCGTGGTAGTACATATTAACTGAGATTTGAGATACTCGCTTGAAACATGCTTTAAGAATGTATTCAGCAACCATGAATACCCCATCTCTATTCCACTGTTCCACCAAGATGGAGCACATATCAAGGGCATTTAATTGCTGAAGCAGGCAGTAATAAATTGATAGGGAGGGAATCTTCGTTTGTGCAAACGACAAAATCGCATCTAATGTGTGAAAAGTCGAAACCTGTTGGGAGACAGAGGGTAATGAGGCAATATAATGCTGAATTTGCAAATATGGGAGCACCTCTTTCGCAGATAGAGCGTAGAGATCTCGAAGTTCTGAAAAGGCCACAATCCGACCCTCTGGAGTTAATACATGCCCCAACTGAGTTATGCCTAGACCCTCCCACCTGTGGAAAGCCGCGGTCTGTGAGCCCGGGATAAAGTCTGGATTCCTGTGGACAGGCAAAAGATAGGCACAAGTTTGATCCGTCTTTAAGAGATGCACCAGCTTAATCCACTACTGATGAATGGGTTTAGTGAGATCATTCTGCACCAGAAATGTAGGAAGCTTGCAAAACAAATTGAAGAGCAATGGGATTAGTGGATGCTTTATCAGCAAGAAGATTAATAAAGGTAGATGTTCCCAGTACCCAGTCCCTGATCAGGCGGAGATTGCTGGCCAGATTATATAGCTCCAAATCAGGCACCCCCAGGACCCCCCCACCCCACCCCACTGCTCACACAACCAAGTCAAAGGGACTCTAGCCTTCCCACCACGCCAAAAAAAACTCCACTGCACTTTGTCTAACTGCGTTAAGTCCTTCCTACGCAGCAAAAGTGGTAAATTCTGGAATAAATAGAGCCATTTAGGTAAAATAATCATCTTGAAAAGATTTATCCGGCTCCCTAGTGACAGCGGCAAAGAGGCCCAACCACTCAGACGATCTTTAGTGGCCTTAAGTAGAGGGTGGACATATGGGGTAGATTTTATAATTTAGCGCGAACGCGTACTTTTGTTTGCACACCAGGCGTGAACAAGAGTACGCGGGATTTCAATAGATACGTGCGTAGCCGCGCGTATCCATTAAAATCCGGGATCGGCGCGCGCAAGGCTGCCAATTTTGGGCAGCCTGCCTCTGTTCCCTCTGAAGCTGCTCCAAGGGCCTCGGAGGGAACTTTCTTTCGCCCTCCCCTCACCTTCCCCTCCCTTCCCCACCCCCCCGGCCCTATCTAACCCCCTCTAACTTTATCGCCGGATTTACGCCTGCCAGAGGCAGATGTAAGTCTGCGCGCGCCAGCGGGCTGTTGGTGCGCCATCACCCGACCCGGGGGCTGTTCCGGAGGGTGCGGCCAAGCCCCCGGAACGCCCCCGGGCCGAAACCATGCCCGCGGTCTATCCCATGCTACTGATGCTAGTAACAGCAGTGGCTATTTTCTAAGTCAACTTAATTAATAGCAGGTAATGGACTTCTCCTCCAAGAACTTGTCCAATCCTTATTTAAGCTCAGCTACACTAAGGGCTGGATTTACTAATGCTACAAGGCATAGTGAATTTGGCAGTAATGGGGGCGGGGGGGGGGGGGGCGGTCCTGCAATAGCCGGCAGCGATCGCAGATCCACAGTGCGGATCTAACCACATCCTCTGCCAACAAATTCCAGAGTTTAATTGTGCGTTGAGTAAAAAAGAACTTTCTCCGATTAGTTTTAAATGTGCCACATGCTAACTTCATGGAGTGCCCCCTAGTCCTTCTATTATCCGAAAGAGTAAATAACTGATTCACTTTAACCCGTTCTAGACCTCTCATGATTTTAAACACCTCTATCATATCCCTCCTCAGCCTTCTCTTCTCCAAGCTGAAAAGTCCTAACCTCTTTAGTCTTTCCTCATAGGGGAGCTGTTCCATTCCCCTTATCATTTTGGTAGCCCTTCTCTGTACCTTCTCAATCGCAACTATATCTTTCTAGAGATGCGGCGACCAAAATTGTACACAGTATTCAAGGTCTGGTCTCACCATGGAACGATACAGAGGCATTATGACATTTTCCGTTTTATTAACTATTCCCTTCCTAATAATTCCTAACATTCTGTTTGCTTTTTTGACTGCCGCAGCACACTGAACCGATGATTTCAATGTGTTATCCACTATGATGCCTAGATCTCTTTCTTGGGTGGTAGCACCTAATATGGAACCTAACATTGTGTAACTATAGCATGGGTTATTTTTCCCTATACGCATCACCTTGCACTTATGCACTCTTCTTCCCTTCTCATTTTCCTTCCTCCTATCCCCAGTCCTTTTACCTTCCCCTCACCCCATTGCTAGTCCTTCTCCTTTCCTCATTCCTGGTCCTCTCCTTCTCTTCTGCCCATCCCAGAGATCTCCTTCCTGTACTAATACTTAAGATCCCTTTTCCTCACTCAATTAAAAAAATAAATTATATAGACACATGCAAGGCTGGAAAATTACTTAATTTTTATATTATGAAAAATGGAAATATTTGCCAATGTACTTCAGATTTTTTCCAGTTTTGCCACAGAATCTATGCCTGAGCTGCCGCAGAAAACTGTGGGACTGTGCCTTACACCTCCTGCTCACTGTTATTTATTTATTTATTTATTTAGAGATTTTATATACCGAAAACCGTTTGCACATCGTATCGGTTTACAATTAACTTGAAACTATGGCAGCGTGGCTATCATTTAGGCATGGCCTTTACAAGGAACGACAATTACATGAGAATATTTAAGAACTATGACTATGAACTCTGACCTTACCTGGGGGGGAGGGGGGGAGGCACAACAGCAGTAACAGTGCTTAGGGGTGGCAAACTCCTAAATCCATCTCTGATCCTGACCAGGTACTTGTGACCTGGATTAGGAATTGTTGAGAACAGGATAGCGGGCTTGATGGACCTTTGGACTGAGCCAGTGTGGTAAATCTTTTGTTATACTCTTAGATAGCTGGATGAGTTTATCTGACTGTTAGGACTATCTCTACAGCATGAATAGAGTTAGCCGGATAACTCCTCTAACAAACTTAACTCTGCCCCCTGAATGCCCTTGCATTATCCAGCTAAATTTAGCCAGATAAGTTCCTAAAATATTCAAAACTTTGCATTTATCTGGATAACTTTACTGATTATATATAAGGGGGTTATATTTTATCTGTCTTCTATCTTTTTGTATTAATCTCTGTCTTCTATGGTTTCTGAATAGAAAGTATTTGAATTGGCTTTCTATTTTCTAGTTAAGTTTGGTATCTTGTTATGTTTAGGATGTCTATGGTCTCAATAAAAATTGTCAAATCAAAAAATAAAAGAAAATATGTAACACTTTTAATAATCTTAATCAGTAAATCAGCAGGTTGAGAGATAATATTTCAATGTGTTTCCTACATCTTTTAGTCTTATTGAATTCTCAAGGGAAAAATTGCAGTGATCTCATCTTATCCAGCAGGATTCTCTTTTCTTGTATTTTTGAATTATATCAATGACCTTAAAAGACTGAATAAACATATGGAACTATCTACAAATAAAAATAATAAATATCCTATTCTGCCACCAATTTATGCCTGTTCTTGAATCACTACCATGGAGTTTAGTCTTCTAAATATGCTGCTTTCTTCCCAACTAACTCATATACAGTATTGTGTGAGATTCCTATGTACATCTGGTGGAATTCTGTTCTGGTGGTTTGGGAGTCACTCATAGGTCACAGAAGATTTCCACTTGTTAGTGGGTCAGTAGATGAAGCTCTCTGAGAAATGGCAAGAAAAAAGCCGGGGCATCATTTGAGGAACCTGTTTATGTTTTAAGCAAGTTGCCAGCACTTGTTTTAGACTCATCTGACAACACGAGCAGTTTTAACCTCATCAAATTTATGGTTAACCTTTTAAAGTTCCAGTAAAATCGCCATGTAAACCAAGACTTGAAGCAGTCAGTGCTGGACTGTAATTTTGTCACAGCTCTAGAGTGGGTCCCATGCAAAACAGTGGTTGGGGTGGACTGCTCTAAAATGCATAACAAAACCTTCCACCAGATGGTGCCATTGGGATAAATTTGTCTCCAATAGCATAAATTTGACTCAACATAACTACACAATAGGCTGTGTAATAAACAGGGCTGAGTTTTAGCCATTGGTGCATTATCCAACCTTGGATATCATGCAGCACTTTAATGTAGAGGATAAACTTTCCCATATGGATCAATAGATATAGAAATGGAAACAGATACACCATTTATTTATTTTATTTATTTGCACCTTTTTCTATACTGATACACCTAGACTACTAGAAGTCATCCAAAGAAAGGCCAAACCAGCAATAAAGCTGATCTGTTCACCTATGATACTCTAATCGGATAAGAAAATGCATTCTTTAAAAATAGTTATAATAAACATGTAGCCTTTCTGAGATATTTGTGTAATGTTCAAATGCAATGCAGTAGCCTCGAGTGCAAGCACTGAAATATCAAAATAGAAAGACATGGCACATACAAAATATAGTAAACTAGCACTGAACAAAGAGCATTATTATAAAAAGAAGGTAAATGTCTGGTCATTATTCACATAAAGGCGAATATTTTAAAAGACCTATAGCATGTCAAAACCGAAGATATGCGCACAGGTCGGGCCAGCGTTTGCCGCGTGGATTTTAAAAGCTGCCCATGTAAACGCATCTCTCTCTCGATACACGCACAAGTCCAAACTTTTGAAAAATGGGTGGGGTGCGGGCGTGTCAGTGGAAGGCCAAGAGATGTGCACCATCCGGAATCCCCTGCCGCGTAACTTTACTTCTGCTATGGATAGCGTGTAAGTAATAAAATAAAAAATTCTAGACTACTCAGCGGGGTTTTAAGGGTCAGGGCTAACAGGAGGGAAAGGAGGCTATTAAACTGGGGGGTTTGGAAGTCCTATCCATTTACCCGGGCAAACTGGGAAGGAACTGGTGAAGCTGGTAATGGCGTGGATGCTCGCCCCTTTTAAAATCCCTCTACTTAAACGGTGAAAGCGGGATTTGTGCACACAATTGTGCGCGCTCAGTCTATTTTATAACATGCGCGCATATATGCGTGCATGTTATAAAATACCCGGATCCATGGGGGCAAGCCAGCAAACGTTCACACGTTCCCCCCTGCCGTCCTAGGTTACTCCAAAAAGGAACCCAGAAAGTTGCCCTCTTATTGAATACAGGTACTGTGTCTCATTTTTAAAGCTAACACAATAGTTTATTCTAATAAACATTTTAAGAAGTCCATTTATATTATGTTTAATATACTAGCTGTTTGATGTAACATTGTGAATGCCATTAAAATTTATGACCCAATGACAATGTACAATGCTACCATGGAGGAGAGCTGGGTTCAATTCCCAGACATGGCTCATGCTCCCAGAGCTAGTTGGGCACACTGCAGAAGCAGCATTCACAGCTTCTGGTAGGGAGGGAATTCCAGCCATCACACAACAGCAAATACCTACTGTCTGGGTCAAGAGCATAGTTGTGTCAGGTTCTGGCGGGAACTTCACCTGTGCCTCTAATCTGGAGGATTCAGTACTGATCTTCTGCCATGTCACCAGCCTGGAACCATCTTATACTGGGGTAAATTGCTTCCTCTTCCCCACTGCAGCCAGATTGGAAGGTAGAGGACCCCACTAGCTCTGACCAGTGGATCTAGTGCCTTTTTGGGTTTTTTGGGGGTTTTTTTTAGAAAGCCATCACTGATTGCAGAGGCTTTAGTAGATGGACGAGGGAATAAAATAGGAGCAAAAATCTCAAGCAGCTGTGAAGGAAGTCTCATTGTGCTTTAGCCTTTAGCAGGCGAAATTTGCTGGACAAAAATAATCATTGCAATTTATTATGAATTCTGCTAACATCAAATATCTATCTATATGTATTTGCCAGCAAGCAAAGATTCTAAAATAGGTGCATGCCATGAAAAATGCAATGAAATACTGTTTTGTTATGTGTCATTTCAAAATTAAATAATACGAAAAACCAAACAAAGCTCGTAGGGATCCATATTGAAATGATGCATAGTCAGATAAGTTGGACTTATCCAGCTATTGGCTGCTGCTGAATATCCAGCTATACCACGTAACCAAAAAAGTCATTAATCCAGCTAAATAGTTAGCCACATAGTCAATGGGCAGACAGTGGGAGTAACTTAGCAGCATTACCTATCCGACCAACTTAGCTGGATAAATAGTGATATTCAGCCTTATCCACTTAAGTTAACCAGATAAGTTGGACAAGCACCACAGCAGGTCTAAAGTTAGCTGGATAAGGTTATCCAGCTAACTCTAATACTTACCTGGGTATATTCGGAGGCATTGCAGTGCCGCTGAATATCTTGTGTAATAAATCTTATCCAGCTGGCTTACATAGCCAGCTAGCTTTAAAAATTGGCTTCATTGTGTTTTACTTTTCATTTCGGAATGCAGCCCCCACCCTGCCGCCAAAGCCCCCCTGAGCACCACTACAATAAAAAAGAAAATGTAGCCACCAGGCCCTCTCCGTGCCCCCCTCCCCCCCCCCCCCAACACACACACACATTCTCCCCGTGCTCGTCTTACCCCATATATGGGGGTCATAGAAGTCAAGATGGAGCAGGAGGGGGCCCCAGGACTCTTGCCCTGCTTTGCCAGTTTTAAAAATGGCCCCGGCCAGTCCTGAGGCTGGCAGCATTCAGCTGTGCAGCCGCATGAAAAATTGGTACTGGCCTCAGAGGCTGACTTTGAGAACAGGACCCAGCAAGTCCGGAGTGACTGCTGAGATTACATGAGAAACATTGTGGCAAAGCTCTGAATATGCTATTACTGGGAAACTCAACGATGTCCAACTTGATGTTACAAGATTGAAAGAATATGATCGACATCAGGCAGCTTTCCAGCAGAAAGTGGAATGTAAAACTGGATGAGCTGGAAAGTAAAACCTTGGGGATAGCGTACGTTTCTTTAATTAAGGATAATGTATTTTTGGAAAGGAAAATAGAAAACTTGGAGAATCTTGTTAAAATCAGAAGTTTGAAGATGATCAATTTTCAGAACATTATTTTTTGTTTTTCTTATTGAATTATTTTGTTGTTATACAACAAAACCTTTGGATGTAAGTAAGGATTTGCTCCCTCTCTAGTTAAGGCAATTTAATCTACCCAATTCTGAAATGTATGAGAAAGATAAAAAGTAATCTTTACATATGAAACCCTCTAAGAATTCAATTCTTGTGTGGGATAAGACTCTAAATTTACCAGTTGCTTGCAAGGATTTTCTGCAGTTTTCAATATCCAATGACGTGCTTTTCATGGAGTTACATTACAGGTGGATCAGGATTTAACTTTAAAAAATACTTTTGGAGCCAGCCTGGAGGCTTTTGGAGGAGTGACCTGGTCATCCTAGTGGTTACTGCAGTGAACTGAGAACCAGGGTTCATATACTGCTTTACCCACTGTTACTCCTTATGATCTTGGGCAAGTTCCTTCACCCCCCCCCCCCTCCCCAATTGCCTCAGGTACTAACTTAAAGGTGAATTTTAAAAATTTGCACGTGCCAAAATCAGGAGATGTGCACGTCCACCCAATTTTATAAACCAACCACATGCGCACACAAATCCCAATGTGCGAACATCTCACATGGGACAAAAAAAGGAATGTGGGCATGGTATGGGCATTCCAGGATGGGGCCAATAAATCTTTGTGCCTGGTGCGCACAGGTATACTTGTGCACAAAGTTACTTCTGCTTTGGAAGAGGTGTAAGTCTCAATAAAACTATTTGTAGGCACCTCTGAGGTGTTTGAGGGCTCTGGGAGGAGTACAGGCTAAAGAATCGGGGGTGTTTGGAGGATCCAGCTGTAGACTGGGCAAACTGGTGGACAACTAGCGAAACTGGTCATGGCACGGTTGCACACCTGTTACAAAGTTCTCTTATTTTCATAGCTCAAAGCTGACTTTAAAAGGCCTTGCGTGCACACTTGTAAAATTAGGGGTACACATACGCGCACTAGGGCTGTTTTATAACATATGCGCATATGTGTACGTAGGATATAAAATTACTACACATCTGGCCATGCGCCCACACATAAGGGTATATGTGCACCCACGTGCCTGTTTGAAAGTTACCATTCCTAATTGTAAGTTCTACCGGGACTTTCCATACTGTAGCTGAATTTATAACTTGTTTTGAACTAAGATTTGGAAAGGTGAGTAATTAAATCAAAATCCAGTGGCATTGCTGTGCACTACTATGATGAGCATCTGGGTTTCATTCCCAGATGAAGTCTTCTACTCTCCTGGCCAGCTGGGAAGGCTGCAGAGGCAGCGATCAAAGCTCCTGTAGGGAGGGAGGGAGTCTCAGTCATCATGCAATAGTGTCACCTACTGGCCGGATTTAAAACCCACATTTGCCAGCTCTGGAAGGAGACTTGGTGTGTGGCCCACACTCAAGGACTGTCATTGTGATGATTGGACTATGTGAAGAGAGGAGAAATCCCTGGGCAGTTGTGAATGAAAGCTCATGGTCCCTGATCACAGCCCTGGTTCTGATCAAGCTGGAAGCCCGAAAGAGCAAGAGGAAACTTTTAAACCCAAAACATTTGTTTTGGCTAATGATACCAGATTCTTAGACAACAGAATAAAAATCTTCCCAGCCTTCTCTAGAGCTATGCAGGTTAGGAGGAAAAGTTTGTTAATCTATGCCAAGTTGTTCTAGATACAGCGGGTCAGTTTCTCGTAAGACTTCTCACCTTAATGCTAAGTTCTGAATCAGAATCATTGTGATACCTTTTTGGATCCTGATCAACTAAATACTTTTTTACTTTGTGTCAAATCACCTGTTCCTTTTTTGAAATGGTTTCATTACTTTTTTTTCTTGCTGGCCTATTTTCTATTTTAATAATCTTTTGTCTAAACAGTCATATAAATTTTGCTTTATTGTTTAAATTAGAAATTTTGGACCTCTATATTTGCCATTAATAAAGAATAATTTAGAGTTATGATTTAGGCGGGCAATTTTGAAACTACCTGGGGGACATCTACCTGCCTCTACAGTCCGCATTTCCTTGCTGCATTCGGAGGAGGAGGATTTAGCCTTGGATGGTAGCATGGCACTAGCGCTGATGTCATCCAGAGCAATGAGAGAGCCAGGGCCAGTGCATCCCATTAGGCAAAATAGGCAGCCACAAAGGGCACCAACCATTAGGGGGCACCCAAGAGCATCCATGTGGGGCCACAAGTGGAGCCTATCATGCTCAAGGCAGAGAGGAGTAGAGACTCCTGCTCATGGCCCAGAGAAGCACACACTTGGTGGGCCAGGAGCAGCATCTCAGTGAATGAGGTAGGAATCAGGGCCGGGACTGGGACTGGGGGAGGTGGGCACAAAGCAGAAGGTTCATCTAGGGCATCTAATACCCTTGCACCGGCTCTGGAGAAAACCCTCATAAGTGACAGCCTAGTGGCTCAGAGCTGAGGACATCTATCTGCTTGTACAGTCTGCACTTCCTTCCTGCAGATGGAAGTGAAGGAGGAGACAGCCTTGGACGGTAGTGTGGCACTAGCACTGGAATCATCCAGCGCAACGAGGGAGCCCTCATAAGCAGCAACCTAGTGGTATGCTGCTGCCAGCGCACCTAAGGAATGCGTCCCTGGCTCTGACATTTGCTGAAGCTATGGGAAGGAAAAGAAAGGGGTGTATTGTGACCACCCCAATGGCGCCTACTCCAGTGAAGGGTCCTATGTTCTCTTATATTATTCACCTTGCTACTTCCTCACTTAATTCTTCAACTGGGTCTTTAGTTACCTCTCTTAGACCAGGATTCATTATTCCATGCGGAATGATGAACCCTGCGCTATAGGGGGGTGGGGGCGAAGCAGGAGGCGGTCAGGAAATAGCCTGAAGTTGGCCACACCACGGCGGTGCAGTTTCGCCTGCTGTGGTGCGGCCGGCTACAGGCTATCGCGGGCATAGCACCGTAAAAGGTGGTGCTATTCCCCGCGCTACTGCTGGCGATAATGTTCGAAACATTATTGCCGGCAACGGTGCCGCCACCGATTACCATAATTCCCTCCCTAACTCCACCCCGACTCCTCCCCTCCCCCTAATTTAAATAACGCCACGATAAGGCCTAATGCGGCTTGGAAAATATCCCCCTTAGCCTGGATATATGCCCTCCTCTTGGTTTAACCCACCTTCGGTTGAGTGTGGACCGAGAGAAAAACTGTGGCTTAACTGGGGTCTCCTGGAGAGGAAACAAGAATCCCAGGTCATGGAGTTGGAGGTGATTTTTTTCCTTTGGGGGTGCTCTCTCTAATTCTGAAGAACCCTGTTCTTTTAATGGGTTCCTATTGCTCTTCCTGCGTTACTCATCGGGGTTCCTGATATTAGATGAACTTCAAATGAACTCTCTGAAGCCACAGAAATTTCGTTACAGGATATTTTGAATGCTGTTACTCATTTAGAATCTTCTTTATCTCAAGTTGTCCCCCAGCTGTGTCAATACTCTTCTGGGGCCTCTGCAAAATTTCTGGACTTAGAATAGATAATTGAAACTTTAGAATCTGAGACACTATCTCATGCAGCTGCTATTACATCAGTGCAATCTTGTGCTACTGCAGCAATTAAGGACAGCTTGGCTTTGCATTCTAAACAGGAACTCCTTGAAATTTCGGATGAGATCCAAGAATCTTTGCCTGTTGAATTTTCCAAAGACGAGGTTTCTATCCGGCCAGGAATTGTTCAAGAGATATCTTGTCGAGATTTTGCAATTTTCTCCTGCCAAAAGTTTTATGCTCTCTAATTGTTATTATATGTCAAATTATCATAAGGTTTCCCATTTAACTCAGGGCTCTTCTGAGATATTAGATCCCTTCCATAGTTCGGAGTTGACTAATTTTCTTCAATGTTTCCAAGATAATATTTCCATTTGTAGCACTCTTGTTGTTTATCTTGTACTTGATACTTGTAAACATATTGTGTTTTCACAGTATTTTAACTATAAAAATGCTTTGTTCTGTGGTCAGAAAGTTCTGATTTTTCCAAACATTTACAGGGAGTCTCAGTTGAGACGGAAGCAATTTTTGCTTTTCAAACAGCGAGTCTTGAATCTGGGTGCTTCGTTCTTTCTGAAGTTTCCTTGTAAATGTGAAGTGGTTAACCAGATGAATCCGTTTATTTTTAGTGATCCTTTACATTTAGAGACCTTTTTGATGGATAAAGTTCAGGCTGATTGACATATTTTTGAATCAGGAGGGTGCGTTTGGACAGTTACTAGCAGTAGTGCTCATTGTTTTTTCATATTTTGCCTTTTCTTTTGTCCTCCTTCAATAATGTTGACTTGGGATTGATTGCATTGTTAAATTGTATTTTCTTCTTTAAAAATGAATCTTCATATGTATCTTTGCCTGATGTTTTGCTCTTAATGTTATAACATAAAACTCAATAAAGAAAAACAAACTACCTACAGTGGTTCGTATCCACAGGTCTGCAAGCATATTTTCTTATTTTATTTATTCAATTTTTAATATATACATTAAAATAACTTGAGAAAGAAAATCACATGCTGATAAAAAAAAGTAATAAAGTAGAATATACTAATATAAAGAAAAAAAATATAAAGAAAAAAAATATACTAATATAAGAAAAAAAACAAAACACTCAGCTATTGATCAAGTCCATAAATGAGAGGGTTCCAAGATCTCAATCTTAAGAAAAACAAACAAATATATCTAAAAAGGAAAAGCAGACAAGCAAATACCCCCAGGGCAATCACAGAAAAGAGAACACTCAATTACACCTACAAGGGAGCTACAGGTACAGTAAAGGAAGGTTCTGAGGATACAAATTCATCAGCAAGAAAAGAAAGAAATTTGGCTAGGTTCAAAGAAAATATTCATAGTATTTCTATATATAACAGAACATTTGCAGAAGAATTTAAGAAAGAACTGAACCCCCAACTGTAATACTCTAGGTCTCAGCAGAAGGAACTGCTTATTTGGGTTGTTCTTGCCACATTTGGAAGCACCATAGTTCTACACTGTAGAAAAGTACCCCCTCAGTGCCTGAAGTACAGTCTGAGATGCCATTCTCTATCAGATTCCAGCACCAAGGAAACCAACAATGTAGAGGGTTTTGCTGATACAGAATCAGATGTTTCCAATAAAGCAAGTAACATCCAGAGAATTGTCCAAAATCGGAGAGGGTTTCTGAGATATTCTACTATTAACTTCTTTCTTAGAAGGAGGCAAGTAATATATTCTAGCATTAGGTGAAAGTGTATATTCTGGAATTTTTAGAACCTCTAACAAATTTTTTAAACAGATCCTTAGGAGAAACCTTAGGGACACTAGGAAAATACACAAATGGAGAAATTACTACATACTTGATAATTTCGTTTGTCTTAGTGTAGACAGATGGATTCAGGACCAGTGGATTATACTCCCTCGTCAGCAGATGGAGACAGAACAAGCTGATGTCACACACCTGCAGAGACACAAGCCTGGCAGTATTCTCTTCAAAAGCAACTGTGGAAAAACTGGCAAAAAAACTTGATTAAAAACAGTCAACCATTACTGCACTCAACCAACAAGAAACACTGAACTCGAGCAAGGAACGTATGTGCCCCAATCTAGGGACTGGATGAACACTTACCAGTAATTTCCCGGAACACGTAGCCCCACAGGAGGATCATTGACACAATCATTTGGCAGCCGAGGGCAGAAAGCTGAGTCCATCTGTCTACACTAAGGAAAACAAAATTATCAGGTAAGTAGTAAGTTCTCTGTTTTCTAGCGTGTAGATAGGACCAGAGGGATGTACTAAAGTTACTCCCAAGTAGAGCAGGAGGCTGCCCACAGTCCAGGCAACATAGCACATGCAAAGACTGTCCTCCCGGGCCTGCGCATCCAAATGATAAAACCTGGAAAACATATGTAAGGAGGACCATGTCACATCTTGGCAAATGTCGACGGGAGACAAAAATGTAATCTCCGCCCATGAAACTACGTGAGCCCTAGTGGAATGAGCCTTAACCTGTGTAGGCAACGGCTTTCCAGCATCCACGTACATGGCTGTGACTACCTCCTTAATCCAGTGAGCTATAGCAACACGCAAAACTGGTTCGCCCTGCTTCCTTCCACTATGAAGAACAAACAGGTGATCCATCTTTTGGAAAGGTTCAAAAGCCTCCAGATACCGCACAACAAATCTCTTGACATCCAAGGGACGCAGGAGGTGATACTCCTCCGCATCCCTGACTTTATCCAGGGATGGCAAGGAAATTGACTCATTCAAATGAAATTCCGACATCACTTTGGGCAAAAAGGATGGAACAATACGCAGCTATGACACCCCTGGAGATACCCAAAGGTATGGCTCCCAGCAAGACAAGGCCTGTAGCTTAGAAACTTGATGCGCAGAACAGATAGCCACCAGGAACACTGTCTTCAAGGGCAATAACTGCAAGGAAAGGCTATGCAGTTGTCAGAATGTAGGGCCCGCCAAGAAGTCCAACACCAAATTAAGACTTCACAAAGGGGCCGGTAACCTCAAGGGAGGCCGAAGATGCATCTCTCCCTTCAAAAAATGGACCACATCATAATGAGACATTAAGGAATCACCATTCACCGGGCCCTGGAAAGAGGAAAGAGCTGCAATCTGTACCTTCAAGGAATTAAGGGCCAATCCTTTGTTTAATCCATCCTGCAAAAATTCCAGAATGAGCCAGATCTTGACTGAATGAGAAGGACACTCCGATCCTCACACCAGGCCTCAGACATTCTCCAAACCTGTACATAGGCCAAGGAAGTTGTGTGCTTTGCCCCCAATATCAATACACATGAGAACCAAATATGGCCAATAATGACATCTTTATTGTAAGGAAAATTTGGCTTTTGTTTACAAGGTATTGATGGAAGGAAAGAGAACAGTTACACAGAGTGCAGTGTCTGACTACTCGCCAAACTCCTTCAGAGAGCTAGTTATTACATCTCTTTCTTATATACATTATTCTTACTATAGGCTCCATACTCTTCCGTTTCCTCCCTCCTCCGTCATGCGTTAGCCAGACCTCATGTAATTTGTCATTTACCATGCACCAAGAAAGGACATTGCTTCCTACCCCTAAGCCAGTATAGCCCTCCTTCTGACCACAAATGTCCCAGCTCTGGTTTTACATTTCACCTCGGTGCCCAAGAAAATGCTTCATGCTCTCTGCTAACTGTTGTCAGTTTGGCACACACCGGTTCCTCTTTTGTTCATGTTCCTTTTGTGCTCTCTTTCAGTGTCTCTGTAAAGATGCAACTCTCCCTTTAGCTGGGGCTTTGGAACCATGAGTATCTTGCCTGACTAGGCAGATTTATACAAAGTGGAGAACTTCCAAGCACAGAGCAAGATAGCAGTCACCGCAGAAGAATATCCCTGCTTCAACAAGCAAGCCCTGTCAAGGGCCAGACCATAAGACAAAACTGACTCATATCTTCATGAAGGACAGGTCCCTGCTGCAACAGATTCTTGTTCGGTGGAAGATGAAGGGGGGTCTCCACCAGTAGTCTTTGCAGATCTGCATACGATGGACATCTGGACCAATCTGGTGCCACCAGGAGTACCATCCCCCTGTGGCCTTCAATCCTGTGAACCATCCTGCCCAACAAGGGCCACAGAGGAAAGGCATAAAGCAACATGTCTTCTAGCCAGACCTGTATGAGAACATCTATGACCAGGGACCATAGATCTCTCCTGTGACTGAAGAATCGAGGAATCTTTGCATTGCGAGAAGTCATCAGCAGGTCTAAGAATGGAGGGCACAAGCAATCCACTATCAGCTGAAATGCTTCATCCAACAACACCCATTCTCCTTGGTCCAGACTCTCCCTGCTGAGAAAGTCTGTACTTATATTGTCTATTCTTGCAATGTGAGAGACCGAGATCATCTGTAGATGTCCTTCCACCCATTCCATAAGTTGGTCTATTTCCTGCAACATTTGCTGGTTCTTGGTTCCTCCCTATCCATTGATGTAGGCAAGGTTGTTGCGTTGACTGACATCACTCAGACCGTTTGACCCTGTAGTCTGTGGCTGAACTGCAAGCATGCCAGCTGGACCACTTTGGCTTCCAGACTATTTATGTTCCAGAGGGACTCTTCAGAATCCAACACCCTTGGGTCATCAGCTCCTGACAGTGAGTTCCCCAACCCTGGAGACTCGTATCTGTTGAGAGTATCAACCAGGTTGGGGAGGTCAAGGAAATACCCTTTCTCAGATGAGCCTCCTGCAACCTCCACTGAGGTGAGATTTCCATCGGCAAGTAGAGCCAAACTGAATAGTCCTGAGACTGCAGGTTGAAATGACACAGCAGTTAGCACTGAAGAGGATGCATATATGCCCTCACTCATGGCAGCACTTTCAGGGCTGCCGCCATCAAACCGATCACCTGTAGATAGGACCACACTGTCGGGTGTATAGTGCTCACCAACTGATGCACTTGTGACATCAATTTCTGAATCTGAACTTCTGGCAGGAAAACCTTGTCCTGCCTTATGTCAAACTGAACACCCAGATATTACAACAACTGAGATGGCAGAAGACTGCTTTTGGCTAGGTTCACCACCCAACCGAGCTCCTGCAACAAGGAGATCACTTTGCGGGTCACCAGGCAGCTCTCTTCTTGAGACTTCACTCGAATCAGTCAGTCGTCCATGTACGGGTGCACCAGGATCCCATCTCTTCTCAACACTGCCAAAACTACCACCATGACCTTGGAAAATGTTCTGGGAGCGGTGACCAGACCAAAAGGCAGCACCTGAAACTGATCA
Source organism: Rhinatrema bivittatum (assembly GCF_901001135.1). Classification (NCBI taxonomy): domain Eukaryota; kingdom Metazoa; phylum Chordata; class Amphibia; order Gymnophiona; family Rhinatrematidae; genus Rhinatrema; species Rhinatrema bivittatum. Next base: position 546,886,720 of record NC_042615.1, read on the forward strand.
TGGTGCCCCAGCGCCACAAAATACAGAAAACATTAGTGTTCCAAATGGATGAGAATATGAAGATAGGCCTCAGACAGATCCAGGGAGGTCAGAAATTCCCCCACTGAGTGTAAGGTTTACATGCAAAAATGTGTCACCCTCAAATGTCGGTTGACACTTTTGAGATCCAGGATGGGACAAAAGGAGCCCTCTTTCTTGGGCACAATAAAATAAATGGAATATCACCCCAACTTTCTTGAGACATAGGCACTGGAACCACATCCCTCAACCAGAGGAGCCTTAGAAATGTAGATTCCACTGCCTGCTTCTCCTAAGAGGAGTGGCAAGGAGAAACCATGAGGACGTCCTGAGGAATACTGTGAAATTCCAGCGCATATCCTTCTCGTATCACCTCCAGGACCCATTGATCCAATGTGACCTTGACCCACCTTTGGTAAAAGAGAGAGAGGCCTCCCCCTATCTCTTGTTCCCAAAGGTTGATCGGCATCTGGACAACTATCCGGGTGGAGGGAAGCTCAGGAGGATCTGCTCCCCTGAGCCCCCTCCTCTCTTGGGCTATCTGGGACGAAAGGACTGAGACCTAGGAAAATGCCGAGTACTCTGAAAGGTTGACCCTCTGTAGAGACAAAAACGCTTGGAACCCTGGAGATCACCCCCTAATACTAGAGGTGTGCTGCAACTACTTCTTATCTTCCAGCAACTGAGGGACCAAAGATTCGTCCCACTTATTGGCCAATTTCTCTAACTTGCTTCCAAACAAGAGTGAGTCTTTAAAGGGCATTTTCGTAAGATTAGCCTTGGAGGTGGCGTCAGCTGACCAATGGTGTAACCATACTTGATGCCTGGCTGCTTCTACCAAAGCCACTCCTCTAGCCAAGATATGGACCAAATCGCAGCTCGCATTAGCTAAAAAGGCAGCAGCGGGTTCCATAACTGCTCTGGAATTCATTCCAGAATAATCAACTTCCTGAGAGAGAAGCAGACAATATCATGCCACTAGGGTGCAACAAGAAGCTATCTGTAAAGTCATCACCACTGCTTCAACGGCTTGCTTAAGGATAGCCTCAATCCACCTATCATGCCCATCCTTCAGGGCTGCTCTTCCCTCCACCTGGATAGTTGTCCGGGTGGAGGGATAGTTGTCCAGGTGTAGTGGATGCACAGACCAGTGCATCCACTTTAGGAAAATATAAACACTCCTTCACTGCTGGATCCAGGGGGTACAGGCCTCCAATGTCCAATCCTCTTTGAAACGTGCATCTGGGGCTCCCTATTCAAGATCAATCAATTCCTGAATGGCTTCCATAATGTATGTTTTAGCCCCCATATACTAGACACAAGACTCAGAGACATTTTAGAAATTTAGTTAAATGTTTATTATGGTAAATAAATGATAGCCGATTACAATAGAAGTGTCTGGGAAGGACAAGCATAAACTCTGCAAATTATCAGAAGCCCTTGAGCTCATCCTTGCCTATGTCACCATCTTACAAGGCTTATATACATTTTTTTCCTAGATACCTTTGCCAAGCATTGATCATTTCTAAATATGTCATTCTGGCCTGGCTTCCTTTCCTTAGACCACCTGCACCCATTCATTCTCTTTCTTTCATGTCCAAATGTTTGTTCTCCTTCTGTACTATCTTCCCACAGCTCGTAGCAAGACATTGATCATCTCTTATCAATGTCTGCACTTTCCTTTGTAGTTGGTTTCCACACAGACCGCGCATATATCGTATGTGAACCATTCCCTTGTCCTTCACTTCTCGCTGAATTAAGCCCATATCCAGCAGCTCTTTTCCTTACAGCACATATTTGACATGTGCTGGCACAAACTTAGTAGGGTCTAGCTCAGCAGTCCAGCAGTCAAAATTATACATTTCCCTCTTGAACCTTGGTGAACATGTGACCAACCAAGGTTCACAAGCAGTCTTGAAAGAGATCAGGGCAGCATGAGAGACTATGCAGCAGAGACTGGAGGGCATTATCAGACATCTGGCAGCAGTAACAGAGCTTAAGCCACAACAGTGGAAAGAAGGAATCAAAGCTATCCGTAATCACCCTCCTAACATTGACTCCTGTCTAATATAATGAGGGATGTAACACAGGGTAAAAAAATCCAAACTTTTAGTCCATTGGTGTCTCTGTGTAATTGGTCATTACATGACCTTCATCAGTATTACCTAAGCCCAATCTAAGCTCAAGCACACCTAGAGTTTACCTGCCCCAGAGATTTGGCCAATTTAAATCTTTAGTAAGCACACCTCTGGGCTGCTGGAGCATCCATGGCGATTGATCTCAGAATCTTCTGTTATCCGTTGTGATCTCCAAGCTGGTAGCTGTGCTCATGGTTGGCCTCTCTGACTTTTGGGGGACACCCAACTCATCAGAGGATATATATATATATATATATATGTCACCTTTCATTGTGCATTGAACATCAGGCCTACTGTGCTCAACATAGCCTGTGTAACAACAGCTCCACATGTGCAGTTATATGAGTGTCTCTCCAGCCTGCAATGAAGTATTGGCTTAGATCCTTGTTTCTTAGCAGCTCCCACTGGGCACAGCTTGCTACTCCTTATTTTTAGGTATTTGGAACAGTTAAACTCAGGGGCATTAAATATATTCCCCCATCCACCAGTGGTGCAATGCAAAAAATGAAAACAAAACCCCTGTGTCAAAAATCTATTGTAGTTCTCTCTAAAAAGAAAAATTACTATCTGAATATCAGATAGACATACAGATAGAATATTTTGCTGACCATGAAAATAGAGATGTACGAACTAATAAAACTGCATTAATTCAGACTATGTCATTAACATGAAAGTCTAAATAATGACATTTTCTAATAGATACATAGTTAGACATTAACTAGATATATCATAAAAATATTTTGTTATGACAATCAGTTATTGCATGTCAAATAAAGGTATATTGCCTCATAAACCAAAGTAAAACAGTCTCTAAGTAAGGCCACCCTCATAGCACAAGAAAAACATGAAGTCAGAACATCGGGCATAAAGTGTGAGCACTTTAGTCCATAAAATGAAGGGTGCAAGATGCCTTCTGTGGCAAAGGATGGGATGATTTCTGAGATCAATGACAAATGGTATATACAGTTCTCACAGTATGGCACTTCTCTGACATTGAAGTACAGCCTCTTAACTCTCATCATTAAGTTAGGTGTGGTTATAATGGATTAAGATCTAATATAAGAGCAAAACAAATTCAAATTAACCAATAAGAAAATTCCATAATGTCAGTAACTCCCTGCATCTAATAATCCCTACATACATTATTACTAATCTACATAATGTTCCCACTGTACTATAAGATAACATACAATATTCAAAATCAAGATGCTCAGACATCACCAAAAGACATATTTCACTGAACTGACTACATAAATTTATTAATTGCATTCTTCTCATCAAACTCTGCTGTTTTCATTTGTAATGATATGCAAACAACACATAAAGTCAGACAACAATTAACAAAAATTTGAGCTAAAAAATTAGACCAAATAGGTATTTGGCTTGATCCAAAATAAAACAAAAGTCATAATTAAAAAAATATTGGGGAAAATTCTTAAGATTCTGTATCAGGCAGAGCAGACATAATCTTGTTAACATGTAGAAATAAAATCTCACAAAGAAAGATTTGATTCATCTTTTAAATCTAATCACATGGCAAAACAAAAACAGCTATGGGATACTTTTTCATTTCTAAATAGAAAACTACTGTAATTAGTTTACCCAACTTAAAAAAAAAGAAAGGAAGAAATCCCACTCTGTTCTAACTACAATTTTTTATTTATTAAGCATAGAAAGCAAAAAGCAGAAAAGTAAAAAGGAAGTTTATCTCATCTCTATCAGATCCCTGTATAAACAGTTACAAACATCTGCTTTATTCAAAGATCACAGCACTCCGAAAATGAATTGTGTTTTTCAACACATTCTGCAATACATGTTGTCACGTACAGAGCCCTCACTAAATAAACAGTATCTATAATGTTTCATTACCTATAATAGGGATAAAAAAAACACAACTTATGAATACAATTAGTCACGTGACAGATGTTCCAGTCTGTTGATTCTGGACCAGAACATATATTATATTTTTGGAAAATAGACAAGACTGCAGCTCTCTCTCTAAGGGCCTCATTTTCCAAAGTATCGCAGGCCTGCGATACTTTAGGAAATGAGGGGCGATCGCTGCCGGTTTCGCACCAATAGCGCCACCATAGGAGGTGTAGCTATTGGGAGTGAACGCAGACGCAAAAAGGGCCTTACATTTTCGTCGTCCGCGGCGGCTTCACGGAGTCAGCCCCGGTGACGCTCCGACTCCTCCTCTTCCGGGGCCGACTCCGCCCCCATTTTGGTATCGCATGCGAAAAGGGCCTTACCTTTTCGTCGTCCGTGGCGGCTTCGCCGAGTCAGCCCCGGTGACGCCTCGACTCCTCCTCTTCCGGGGCCGACTCCACCCCCATTTTGGTATCGCACGTGAAAAGGGACATTTCGCATGCGAAACGTCCCTTACTGCGTGCGATACATTTAGAAAATAAGGCCCTATGTTTCTTGATCAGAGCCATTCACTTTCCTTTTCTAACTCACATATAAGTATTTATTTATCCATCATTTAAAGAAACCACACCTTTCTAGTTTCTGTACAAATTCAATACTAGCCATCAAGAGAGGTATATACATACTTCACTGCCAACAAAACCAGACTTTCTTAAACAATCTACTAAATTAAATTCATTTCTGCAAAGATCAACTCATTTCTCCATAACTTTAATTCCCCATCAGTCTGGTTATAACTTTTAAGCAGAAAAATCACTTCATTTAAATGAGTTTCTCCTACATTTGTATTTATGAATGAGAATTACTTTCAGTTATACATATCCCCTGTTTCCTCTTATCTGCCAAATCAGTTAACTCTCCAGCTCCCTGTGTCCTTTTAAGTTCTAAACCTTCCACAGCAAATATAAATTGAGACTCACCTGTGATTCCTGGATTGGATCCCCACGTCTGGCTGTGTAGGATGCGTAGGGGACAGTGTGGTCCACGACCAGCCTACGGGCTGTGTAGGGCGCCTGAGGGGTCTTGCTCATTCCCGTTTGTATCTACGTTCCAAGTCTCCACGTATTGTCTCCAGAGTTCCAAGTCTCCACATCTTGTCTCCAAGAGTCTTGTCTTGTCTATATACTCTAACTCTTTTCTTGTTCCAGGATCCAGAGTTTCCCGTTCCAGTTCCAGGTCTCCTTGTTCCCAGCTCTCTGCCTCTGACGTCACCGGGGCATGTAGCCAAGCAGGGACTGATCCTCTTTATCTAAGTTCCTGTCCATGCTCACCTCCCTTCGGGGCATGTCTTGGGGATCCTCCCTGAGTCGCCTCACGGGCCAAGGGCTCACTCTCTCCTGGAGCAGACGACCGCGCTCTTGCGTCCCTCCCCAGGGCCGCAGGCGCGATCGCAACAACAACTGCAAGTCAGTGTTTTAATGAAGAATTAGTAACGGCACAATGGATTCATATTGCTGGCTTAAATGTGTATTTAGATACATTTTTTTTTTTAATTTTCCATATTTTTAATTTTTCTTAATTTTGAATTATATATATCTCCATTATAGATGTACCTTGATATTTCAAAGATTTTAGATTGATTAAGCTACTGTTGCCTTCTGTAAATATATTGTGTCTAATCATTTTAAATTTTAAACACATATGATTAGAAAAATAAGGAGTTGGAGTGACACCTTGATACCTTATGAAGATAATACCTTGCTCAGCTAACTAACCACATAGGAATATAGAGGTAAATGTTAAATTAGCGTTACTATTATCAAAATTTCACTGATATATATGTGTGTGTATGTTCTCATGTTTTACATTTTGTTTATAAGTGAGTTCATTTTATATAAGTATGATTTTTTAAAATTGTGTTTTATTTATTAATTATACTATTATATAACCCCTGAGGCAGCCCATTGGTTTGGGCGAAACTCGGCCTGAGTCGGGTAACTTCTCTGCTACATGATTAAATAAAAGTCTTTCCTTTGACATCGATCCATTCCTTTTTTTGTCTGTGTGTCTAACACATTGGATCGGCTTCCTTTGTGTCTAAGCATACATAAGTGCTTATGCTGAGGGTTAGACATATGTGTATTTTATTTATTTATTTTTATTTTGCTCTTTGGCACTTTGAAGTGGATTATATTCAGGTACTGTAGATATTTCTCTAATCCCAAAGGGCTTATGATCTAAATTGTACCTGAGGCAATAGAGGGTAAAGTAACTTGCTCAAGGTCACAAGGAATGGCAGTGGCATTAGAACCCTTTTTTCCCAGCCTGCTACTCTAACCACTAGGCTACTCCTCCACTCCAATTAATACAAGAAAATTATAAAATACTGTAGTAGGGATGTGAATCGTTTTTCAACGATTAAAATTATCGTCCGATAATGTTTATATCGTCTTAAATCGTTATAGAACACGATACAATAGAAATTCTAACGATTTATCGTTAAAAATCGTTAAATCGTGTTAGTGCGCACTAACTCGAGTTAGTGCGCACTAACTCCCCGTTAGTGCGCACTAACTCGATTTAGTGCGCACTAACTGAAAATGATACAAATAAACACTTTCCAGGTCACTGAAGGTCAGTTAGGAATGAATATGTGTTCCTATTGGCTGGCTGCCCTCTTATCTATTGATATTACCAAGGTTACCACTGAGGTGATGGTTGGGGGGATGGGAAATGGAACTGGAAACTAACGAACACCAACAGAAAATGAAACAAAGTGTTCACACTTCCCAGGTCAGTAAAGGTCACTTAGGAATGAATATGTATGTATGTATTCCTATTGGCTGGCTGTGCTCTTATCTATTGATGTTACCAATATGGTTGGGGGGATGTGAAATGGAAACAGTTGGAAGCTTGACAAAAAAAGTAATGTAATGATCAGCACTCACGTGACTAGAACTTGTTTGTTTATTATTTTTGTTAGCAGGCACCTGAAATGCTAGTGCATGTTGAATTTGCCAATCACTGTGCATTTTAGAAAGGTGGTCCTGGCTGGAACTGTACACAGTTCAAATATATGTAATTGATTGTTGGTAAGTGTATTTTTTAAGTAGCCACACTGGCACCAGTATGTTTACTTTTCCTCCTACTTAACTCACTAGCTCAGCTTTGTAAGAAGGGCTTCTCTGCTTGTGTGTTGTTTTTGTTTGGTGTGAGGAGAGCAGAAACATCAGATCTTTATTCAATCTACTACAGTCATCTCTTACAGTGCCCTATCCCTATTAATACCAGGAGTGTTGTGATCTTCCTGCACACAGTGCCCTAACCCTGATACCAGTCTGAGACAGCTCCCTCCCTGCATTACTAGTGAGAGGCTGGCTTCACAGACAGGGGGGAGCTGCCTGACCCTCACTCCTGACTTCCCCCATGTCCCAGCTAGTGAATGGTGTGTGGGTGAGGGGGGGGGGGAGGATGGTGAAGTCTGAGACAGCTCCCTCCCTGCATTACTAGTGAGAGGCTGGCTTCACAGACAGGGGGGAGCTGCCTGACCCTCACTCCTGACTTCCCACATGTCCCAGCTAGTGAATGGTGTGTGGGTGAGGGGGGGGGGGGGGGGGATGGTGAAGTCTGAGACAGCTCCCTCCCTGCATTACTAGTGAGAGGCTGGCTTCACAGACAGGGGGGAGCTGCCTGACCCTCACTCCTGACTTCCCCCATGTCCCAGCTAGTGAATGGGGTGTGGGGGGGGGGGGGGGGGGAGGATGGTGAAGTCTGAGACAGCTCCCTCCCTGCATTACTAGTGAGAGGCTGGCTTCACAGACAGGGGGGAGCTGCCTGACCCTCACTCCTGACTTCCCCCATGTCCCAGCTAGTGAATGGTGTGTGGGTGAGGGGGGGGGGGAGGATGGTGAAGTCTGAGACAGCTCCCTCCCTGCATTACTAGTGAGAGGCTGGCTTCACAGACAGGGGGGAGCTGCCTGACCCTCACTCCTGACTTCCCCCATGTCCCAGCTAGTGAATGGTGTGTGGGTGAGGGGGGGGGGGGGAGGATGGTGAAGTCTGAGACAGCTCCCTCCCTGCATTACTAGTGAGAGGCTGGCTTCACAGACAGGGGGGAGCTGCCTGACCCTCACTCCTGACTTCCCCCATGTCCCAGCTAGTGAATGGAGTGTGGGTGAGGGGGGGGGGGAGGATGGTGAAGTCTGAGACAGCTCCCTCCCTGCATTACTAGTGAGAGGCTGGCTTCACAGACAGGGGGGAGCTGCCTGACCCTCACTCCTGACTTCCCCCATGTCCCAGCTAGTGAATGGTGTGTGGGTGAGGGGGGGGGGGGAGGATGGTGAAGTCTGAGACAGCTCCCTCCCTGCATTACTAGTGAGAGGCTGGCTTCACAGACAGGGGGGAGCTGCCTGACCCTCACTCCTGACTTCCCCCATGTCCCAGCTAGTGAATGGTGTGTGGGTGAGGGGGGGGGGGAGGATGGTGAAGTCTGAGACAGCTCCCTCCCTGCATTACTAGTGAGAGGCTGGCTTCACAGACAGGAGGGAGCTGCCTGACCCTCACTCCTGACTTCCCCCATGTCCCAGCTAGTGAATGGTGTGTGGGTGAGGGGGGGGGGGGGGGGGGGGGAGGATGGTGAAGTCTGAGACAGCTCCCTCCCTGCATTACTAGTGAGAGGCTGGCTTCACAGACAGGGGGGAGCTGCCTGACCCTCACTCCTGACTTCCCCCATGTCCCAGCTAGTGAATGGTGTGTGGGTGAGGGGGGGGGGGGAGGATGGTGAAGTCTGAGACAGCTCCCTCCCTGCATTACTAGTGAGAGGCTGGCTTCACAGACAGGGGGGAGCTGCCTGACCCTCACTCCTGACTTCCCCCATGTCCCAGCTAGTGAATGGTGTGTGGGTGAGGGGGGGGGGGAGGATGGTGAAGTCTGAGACAGCTCCCTCCCTGCATTACTAGTGAGAGGCTGGCTTCACAGACAGGGGGGAGCTGCCTGACCCTCACTCCTGACTTCCCCCATGTCCCAGCTAGTGAATGGTGTGTGGGTGAGGGGGGGGGGAGGATGGTGAAGTCTGAGACAGCTCCCTCCCTGCATTACTAGTGAGAGGCGGGCTTCGCAGACAGGGGGGAGCTGCCTGACCCTCACTCCTGACTTCCCCCATGTCCCAGCTAGTGAATGGTGTGTGGGTGAAGGGGGGGGGGAGGATGGTGAAGTCTGAGACAGCTCCCTCCCTGCATTACTAGTGAGAGGCTGGCTTCACAGACAGGGGGGAGCTGCCTGTCCCTCACTCCTGACTTCCCCCATGTCCCAGCTAGTGAATGGTGTGTGGGTGAGGGGGGGGGGGGTGGATGGTGAAGTCTGAGACAGCTCCCTCTCTGCATTACTAGTGAGAGGCTGGCTTCACAGACAGGGGGGAACTGCCTGACCCTCACTCCTGACTTCCCCCATGTCCCAGCTAGTGAATGGTGTGTGGGTGAGGGGGGGGGGGGGGAGGATGGTGAAGTCTGAGACAGCTCCCTCCCTGCATTACTAGTGAGAGGCTGGCTTCACAGGGGGGAGCTGCCTGTCCCTCACTCCTGACTTCCCCCATGTCCCAGCTAGTGAATGGTGTGTGGGTGAGGGGGGGGGGGGGTGGATGGTGAAGTCTGAGACAGCTCCCTCCCTGCATTACTAGTGAGAGGCTGGCTTCACAGACAGGGGGGAGCTGCCTGACCCTCACTCCTGACTTCCCCCATGTCCCAGCTAGTGAATGGTGTGTGGGTGAGGGGGGGGGGGGAGGATGGTGAAGTCTGAGACAGCTCCCTCCCTGCATTACTAGTGAGAGGCTGGCTTCACAGACAGGGGGGAGCTGCCTGACCCTCACTCCTGACTTCCCCCATGTCCCAGCTAGTGAATGGTGTGTGGGTAAGGGGGGGGGGGAGGATGGTGAAGTCTGAGACAGCTCCCTCCCTGCATTACTAGTGAGAGGCTGGCTTCACAGACAGGGGGGAGCTGCCTGACCCTCACTCCTCCGGGGTATTGTGATCTTCCTGCACACAGTGCCCTATCCCTGATACCAGGGGTGTTGTGATCTTCCTGCATGCAGTGCCCTATCCCTATTAATACCAGGAGTGTTGTGATCTTCCTGCATGCAGTGCCCTATCCCTGATATCGGGATGTGTGCAAGAAGATCACAACACCCCCGGTATCAGGAATAGGGCACTGTGTGCAGGAAGATCACAACACCCCCAGTATCAGGAATAGGGCACTGTGTGCAGGAAGATCACAACACCCCTGGTATTAGGGATAGGGCACTGTGTGCAGGAAGATCACAACACTCCTGGTATTAATAGGGATAGGGCACTGTGTGCAGGAAGATCACAATACCCCTGGTATCAGGGTTAGGGCACAAGTTCTAGTCACATTGACTGATCACATTACTTGTTTTGTCAAGCTACCAACTGTTTCCATTTCCCATCCCCCATATACTGTCAGTAGGAAACTTGGTAACATGAATAAATAAGAGGGCAGACAATAGGAATACATATTCATTCCTAAACTGACCTTAACTGACCTGAAAAGTGTCAAATTGTATCATTTTCAGTTAGTGCGCACTAACTCCCAGTTAGTGCGCACTAACTCCCGTTAGTGCGCACTAACTCGAGTTAGTGCGCACTAATCGGAAAAAAACGATTTTTAACGATTTTTAAACTAAAAAATCGTGCCTAAGACGATTTTCTTGCCCTGCCACACGATTTCTATCGTTAAGACGATATGGAAAACGATTCACATCCCTATACTGTAGTAGATTTCCATGAGGGAAATTCCAGGCTAACTCCGGAGCGTGGGTGCACTCTGCTCTGTAGTTTAAAGGTATGAAAAGTGCACATAAACTTCACTTGCTCAAGTCTTTTGTATATACATTTTTATTTTTTCAATCCGGTAACTCCTGAATTAATAGTGTATTTTTGACAACAGTCCCCTTTTTTGACATGGACTCATGTGCTTTGGGGGGATTTTATAACAACAATCTGTGAACAAGAGAGATTAAACTACTGACCAAGGGTTATGCTAGTCAAAAATACACTATTAATTCAGGAGTTACCGGATTGAAAAAATAAAAATTTGTATAGAAAAGACTTGACCAAGTGAAGTTTATGTGCACTTTTCGTACCAGTAGATTTCCATGAGGCCATATATTCATATATATGGGGCCACATGGAATTGTTTGAAATGTATCCACATTGTTTGGAACCAAGGAAAAATAGGGTGAAGTATTTTAACCAATATCAGAAGGAGTCACAGCAAGATCTGAATTCTAGCCTTCCTAATTTGTAACCTGATGGTCTAACCACTAGGCTATTCCTCCACTTCCACTAGTTACCTCTGACAGGAATCTCTGCTCTGCTATTCTCAGATTACTGCAAGCATCTTGTTTATCTGGCTTATCTATAATGCCTTGGACTTTGATGTGTTCACCTTTAACCTGTGGTGGCCATGATCCTTGCTTTGCCACTAGAGATCTTCTATACATGATGTCTGGATGTGGCTTTAAGCAAATATAAGTCCCCATCCCCTCGGGTTATAAGCAGAACTGTTCAGAAAAGCCGCGGGTTTCCCAAAACAAAGTCCAGCCATGGTGTACCTGCTCCTGCACCCCGGCCTATGGTAGCACTGGCCCTGAACACAGTCCCAGGAGTTTGGACTTATCTGGAACCAACAGTCCTTCACATTCAAGCTGTCTGGCTCAGCGGTACAGCCTCAACCGCCAACAATGGTTTAAAAACCATTGTTGGCGGTTGAGGCTGTACCGCGGAGACAGGCACAAGAGAATTATGTGCCTGTCTCCGTGGCCTGTCTCCGCGGCCTCAACCGCGGCCTCAACCGCGGTACAGCCTCAACCGCTGTACAGCGGTTGAGGCTGTACCGCTAGGACAGAGTCCAGCTAAAGCTGGGCTCTGTCCTAGCCCCACGGTTCCTCCAAACCAGAGTTCAGTTCCAGCTGTGCCCATCCCAGCTTCACTGCTCAGAATAGCCAAATCCTTAAATGTAGTTCCCTGAAGCTTGGCCCACTTTCAGGGGTTTAATTCAGGCACAAACCCCACTGTGTCCTTCCCTTCCCCTGCTCGGGCGTCTCCCCAGAGCTGAGGCAGATTGCCTCCTTCCCTTCTGTAGGAAACTCCCAAAAGCTGGAGAAACACATTTTAAACAAAACACATGTACCTCCGCATTTTCCTACTCCGTCTCAACCATCCACCCGGGCTTACTGCTGCCGATGGCTATCAGTTGCTTCCACCTTCGCTGTTCTCTTCCTCCTGCCACTCCCACCAGTTCTCGTGTCTCTGTCTCCTCTCTTTTAATCCGTCCCATACTTGGTTCCCAGCCATGCTGAACTTCCTATCCCCTCAGGTGCTCAACTTCCTCTCCCTCAGCCCTCTGGGCATTGTAGTCCTCCCCTCCCCCGACTGAGCTTTTGGTCCATTCAGCCCTAGCTTACATTCCCCTCCTGTCATCTGTCGTAATGGGACGTATCTCCCATTACATAATGTTTTATGGACTTTTACTCTAGGAACTTGTCCAAACTATTTTTAAGCACTGCTACCCTAATAGCTTTCATTACATCCTCTGGCAAGGAATTCCAGAGCATAATTATGAGTTGAATAAAACAATATTTTCTCCTATTAGTTTTAAATATATTACCTAGTAACTTCAGTGTGTGTCCCCTGATCTTTGTACTTTTGAAAGAGTAAATAACTGATTAACCATGCTCCATCAAATTTAAAAAGAAGTTAAAAACCTGGTTATTTAAACGTGCATACCCAGAATAGTTTCCTCGCTCCATGCCCCCCCAGGTACTGCTATTTTATGATACTGCCTTCTTTGCGTTCCTTATGTTAAGTTTCCATAGAGTTACTTTTTGTTGTATTTAACCTCTCCTTCAATGCTGCTCTCAAGTTATCCCCGTCCCAGTTCTCCCTCCCTTTTATCATGTAATTTCAGCTCTTTTGTTCAATTGTGAACCGGTATGATGTCCCCACTAATACCGGTGTATAAAAGCTGTTAAACATTTACTTTTTCCATTCCACTCTTATTTTATAAACCTTTATCAAATCTCCCCTCAGCCGTCTCTTCTCCAAGCTCAAGAGTCCTAACCTCTTTAGCCTTTCCTCAAAGGGGAATCATTCCATCCACTTTATCATTTTGGTCACCCTTCTGAATAGCTTTTCTAATTCTGCTATACCTTTCTTGAGATGTGGTGACCAGAACTGCACCCAGTACGCAAGATATGGTCACACCATTGAGCGATACAGAGGCATTAAGTTGTTCTCTGTTTTATTCTCTATTCCTTTCCTAATAATCCCTAGCATTCTATTTGCTTTCTTGACAGCGCACTGAGCAGAAGAATTAAATGTATTTTCAACGATGACATCTAGATCCTTTTCCTGAATGGTGACTTCTAATGTGGAACCTTGCATTGTGTACCTATAATTTTGGTTACTCTTCCCTAAGTGCCTCACTTTGCATTTGTTCACATTAAATGTCATTTTCCATTTGCATGCCCAGTCTCCCAGTTTTGCAAGATCTGCTTGCAATTTCTCATAATTCTCTTGTGATTTAGCAACTTTGAATAATGTTGTGTCATCAGCAAATTTGATCACCTCATTTGTTGTTCCCATTTCCAGGTCTTTTATAAATATATTAAAAAGCAGTGGTCCAAGAACAGATCCTGGGGCAGTCCACTATTTACCTTTGTCCATTGGGAAAATTTAACATTTAGCCCTACTCACTGTTTTCTTTCTTTTAACCAGTTGGCAGTCCACAATAGGACACTATGATATTTTAATTTCCTATGAAATTAACACAGCTACATCTGTTTTCCTCAGCATGCAGCTAGGAGGAACCCAGTTTTCTCTAGAGCAATCTGGAGGATCCAGAGAGGATAGTGCAACTATTTTTCTGGGACTCCTTTAGCAGAGACATGGGCCATATAATTCTGCATATTCTGGATTTGCTAGGGAGTTAGCAATCTGTAATATATCTGTTGGAAAACTGCTAAGGAGTTAACAATCTGATGTAAATCTGTTAAGAAAGCTGGGCATTAGATGGGAGGAGCAAGCTGAATGAATGGCTCCTAAGAAGGAGGAGTCAGTTATCTTGTAGTGTCCCAGATTCTGTATATTCTGCTATGCTGGGAGTAGCAATCTGTTAGGGTTCTCCGTGAGGAGTTAGCAGTCTATTATGAATCTGAGAGAGTAGTGGTGAATCCCTGGGCCATTGGCAGATGACCACGCCCCCGGGAGAATACCCCGACAGGGACCACCGGCTAGGCTTGAGTATGGAGACAGACAAACACAGTTCTTTTATTAAACAGGTTTTGGAAACCACCAGATGTGGCAATAGTGAGCTGATATGCCCGGCAGGGTTGTAGTCCCTCAGGCACTGGAACCGCGATCCAGGATGGCTGAGCTGTTGAGAAACTGTAGAAAGTGAGTAGGCAGAGTAGACAAGGTTTATGAACAGAACTAGATGATAAAACTCACATAAGGTCTCAATGAAGCTCAGGAGCTGGAAAGGTCTAGGCCCTCGAGGAGCGAGTACCGGTTCCTATCTGTAATCTGAAAGTAAAGAAAAGAGCGAGGCCCCCGAGGAGTGGGTACCTCTGGTAAGTCCGAGGAGGCAGAGTAGCTTGGGAGTAAAGCCGAAGCAATCCCCTTGCTAACTCAGTTAGATAGTGAATTAGAGACCTTTAAATATTGGAAGTGGATGACGTCATCTCAAGGGAACGTCCCTGAGGTTCGCGCCCCTGCTGGTACTTCAATCAGAGCGCGGGCACGCGCACCCTAGGTCATCAAGCAACATGGCTGATCTGCAACGTCAAGCTGGTCTGGGGACGCTGGAGGGAGACGGCATGGAGAGGCCGTGGCAGCCAGCGCGCCGGGACGCGACCTGGGGGCGGGTACGGAGGGCGCGGCCACGCCCCCGGACCGCCCCGGGACGTAACCACGCCCCCGGGCCCGCCCCCAAAACGCTGCCGACACGCCCCAAAAACGGCGCGGCGCTTGGCCCCGCCACCGACACGCCCCCCTCCGAAAACCCCGGGACTTACGCGAGTCCCGGGGCTCTGCGCGCGCCGGTAGGCCTATGTAAAATAGGCTCACCGGCGCGCAGGGCCCTGCTCGCCTAAATCCGCCCGGTTTTGGGCGGATTTAGGCGAGCAGGGCTCTTAAAATCCGCCCCTCAATGTGGCATTTGCACGCACATGCGCACGTTAACATAAAATCATGCGCACATATACGCGCGAATAGCTAATTTTTATAACGCGTGCATATACACGCAAATATGCACTATGTTATAAAATCAGAGCGTCCATGTGTGCGTGTCGGCAAACATGCACACATATACGCCCGCACATGGGTCTTAAGAGTCACCTCTATAGAAAGGGGCAATGAATGGAGGTGAGGTGATCAAATAGTAGAGGACTGAAGATTAATCTTGTGGACTTTGGATAAGGGAGTGTAGTAGTTGTGCTAGTCTACTTGAGAGCACATAAATGAAGAAAAACAAATAAAAAAGATTAAAGGTGATACCTTTTTTATTGGACTAACTTAATACGTTTCTTGACTATTCTGTTCCTCAGGTCAGAAAAGAATGAACAAGAGTTTACATTATCAAGAAATAAGGGAATCATAAAAACATTGCAAAGATAGGGTGAAGGGGAAAGGGGCAGGTGAGAGAACAAAAACATAAGAACATGCCATACTGGGTCAGACCAAGGGTCCATCAAGCCTAGCATCCTGTTTCCAACAGTGGCCAATCCAGGCCATAAGAACATGGCAAATACCCAAAAACTAAGTATTCCATGTTACTGTTGCTAGTAATAGCATTGGCTATTTTCTAAGTCAACTTAACTAAAGGCAGGTAATGGACTTCTCCTCCAAGAACTTATCCAATCCTTTTTTAAACCCAGCTACAATAACTGCACTAACCACTAGGGATGTGAATCGGTACCGACTCATTTCCGGCATCAAGTTTGGGTAAAAACCGTGGGAAATCTTCATTCCCGCGATTCTTACCCATTTTAATCGGCTGTGTCATGCCGAAAAAAAACAACCACCCGACCCTTTAAATTTAATTCTTTCACATCCCCCACCCTCCCGACCCCCCCCCCCCAAATTTTTAAAGTACCTGGTGGTCCAGCGGGGGTCCCTGGATGCAGCCAGTGTGCTCCTACCATGTGACAGGGGCCGGCCAATGGCATGGATACCCTGTCAAATGCTAAGGGCAAAGGACCATCGGCACCATTTTTATTAGTGGCAGCTGATGGGCCGAGAGTGGGTGATCGCTCCTGGAACCCCCGCTGGACCACCAGGTACCTTAAAAATAATTTTTGGGGGGTCAGGACGGTGGGGGATGTGAAATAATTAAATTTAAAGGGTTGGGGTGGGTTTGGGGTTTATTTTTAAGTGCCCTTTCTTCCCACCCCCCCAAAACGATAAGAGAAACCCATGAAAAATTTCATGGGGTTTTCCTATCAGGTTCAGGGGCCCCCCGAATTCTGACGAGTTTGAAAATATCTTGTTCATTCTTTTCTGATCTGAGGAACAGAATAGTCAAGAAACGTATTGTTAGTCTAATAAAAAAGGTATCTTACGATAATTTCAGTCATCAGAAAAACGATTCACATCCCTACTAACCACATCCCCTGGCAACAAATTCCAGAGTTTAATTGTGCATTGAGTGAAAAAGAACTTTCTCCGATTAGTTTTAAATGTGCCACATGCTAACTTCATGGAGTGCCCCCTAGTCCTTCAATTATCCAAAAGAGTAAATAACCGATTCACATTTACCCATTCTAGACCTCTCATGATTTTAAACACCTTTATCATATCCCCCCTAAGCCTTCCTTTCTCCAAGCTGAAAAGTCCTAAACTCTTTAGTCTTTCCTCATAGGGGAGCTGATCCATCCCCTTTATCATTTTTAGTTGCCCTTCTCTGTACCTTCTCCATCGCAATTATATCTTTTTTGAGATGCGGCGACCAGAATTGTACACAGTATTCAAGGTGTGTTCTTACCATGGAGCGATACAGAGGCATTATGATATTTTCCGTTGTATTCACCATTCCCTTTTTAATAATTCCCAACATTCTGTTTGCTTTTTTGACTGCTGCAGCACACTGAGCCGATGATTTCAATGTGTTATCCACTAGGATGCCTAGATCTCCTTCTTGGGTGGTAGCTCCTAATATGGACCCTAACATTGTGTAACTATAGCATGGGTTATTTTTCCCTATATGCATCACCTTGCACTTATCCACATTAAATTTCATCTGCCATTTGATGCTCAATTTTTCAGTCTAATAAGGTCTTCTTGTAATCTATCACAATCTGCTTGTGATTTAACTACTCTGAACAATTTTGTATCATCTGCAAATTTGATTACCTCACTTGTCGTATTTCTTTCCAGATCATTAATAAATGTATTGAAAAGTACAGGTCCCAACACAGATCCCTGAGGCACTCCACTGCCCACTCCCTTCCACTGAGAAAATTGTACATTTAATCCTACTCTCTGTTTCCTGTCTTTTAGCCAGTTTGTAATCCATGAAAGGACATCGCCACCTATCCCATGACTTTTAACTTTTCTTAGAAGCCTCTCATGAGGAACTTTGTCAAAAGCCTTCAGAAAATCCAAATACACTACATCTACCGGTTCACCTTTATCCACATGTTTATTAACTCCTTCAAAAAAGTGAAGCAGATTTGTGAGGCAAGACTTGCTTTGGGTAAAGCCATGCTGACTTTGTTCCATTAAACCATGTCTTTCTATATGTTCTGTGATTTTGATATTTAGAACACTTTCCACTATTTTTCCTGGCACTGACGTCAGGCTAACTGGTCTGTAGTCTCCTGGATCACCCCTGGAGCCCTTTTTAATTATTGGGGTTATGTTTGCCACCCTCCAGTCTTCAGATACAATGGATGATTTCAATGATAGGTTACAAATTTTTACTAATAGGTCTGACATTTCATTTTTTAGTTCCTTCAGAATCCTGGGGTGTATACCATCCGGTCCAGGTGATTTACTACTCTTCAGTTTGTCAATCAGGCCTAGCACATCTTCTAGGTTCACCGTGATTTGGTTCAGTCCATCTGAATCATTACCCATGAAAACCTTCTCCGATACGGGTATCTCCCCAACATCCTCTTCTGTAAACACCGAAGCAAAGAAATCGTTTAATCTTTCTGCGAATGCCTTATCTTCTCTAAGTGCCCCTTTAACCCCTTGATCATCTAACAGTCCAGCTGACTCCCTCACAGGCTTTCTGCTTCAGATATATTTTTAAAAGTTTTTACTGTGAGTTTTTGCCTCTACGCCCAACTTCTTTTCAAATTCTCTCTTAGCCTGTCTTATCAATGTCTTACATTTAACTTTTAAACTTTTAAACTGTAAACCATTTTGACTAAATTTTTGTTTGTAAAGGCGGTATACAAACATTTTTAAATAAATAAATAACTTGCCAATGCTTATGCTTTATCCTATTTTCTTCTGTTGGATCCTTCTTCCAATTTTAGAATGAAGATCTTTTGGCTAAAATAGCTTCTTTCACCTCCCCTTTTAACCATGCCGGTAATCGTTTTGCCTTCCTTCCACCTTTCTTAATGTGTGGAATATATCTGGACTGTGCTTCTAGAATGGTATTCTTTAATAATGACCATGCCTCTTGAACACTTTTTACCTTTGTAGCTGCTCTTTTCAGTTTTTTTCCATTTTTCTCATTTTATCAAAGTTTCCCTTTTGAAAGTTTAGCATGAGAGCTGTCCCCTTTCCAGTCCATAATTCAAATTTTATGATATTATGATCACAATTGCCAAGCAGCCCCACCACCTTTACCTCTCTCACCAAATCCTGTGCTCCACTGAGAATTATTTATTTATTATTATTTTTATATACCGACATTCAATGTGAGATATTCCATTGGTTTTACATTCAGGTACTGTAGGTATTTCCCTATCCCCAGAGGGCTTACAATCTAAGGGCCTCATTTTCTAAAGTATCGCAGGCCTGCGATACTTTAGGGAATTAGGGGCAGGCCTGCGCTAGCCAGCAGTGATCGCACCGTCGCGGTGTGATTGCTGCCGGTTTCGCACCCAATAGCGCCACCATAGAAGGTGTAGCTATTGGGTGCGAACTTGGACATGAAAAGGGCCTTACCTTTTTGTCGTCTGTGGCATCTTTGCAGAGTCAGTCCCGGTGATGTCCCGACTCCTCTTCTGGGGCTGACTCCACCCCCATTTTGGTATCGCGTGCGAGCCACTTGGAAAATAAGGCCCTAAGTTTGTACCTGAGGCAATGGAGGGTAAAGTGACTTGCCCAAGGTCACAAGGAGCGGCAGCAGGACTCAAACCATGGTCTCATGGTTCATAGCCCACTGCTCTAACCACTAGGCTATTCCTCCTCCCTTAGATCCAAAATTGCCCCCTCTCTCATCGGTTCCTGAACCAATTGCTCCATAAAACTGTCATTTATTCCTTCCAGGAACTTTATCTCTCTAGCATGTCCCGATGATACATTTACCCAGTCAATATTGGGGTAATTGAAATCTATTATACAGAAACAGTTAAGTAGTAATGTGCAACGAACCACACTTGTCTCACAAAACACGTTGCAAAAGATTTTTTAAACTTTTATGTGCATAGGAATTTATCTGACAATGTGGACCATCATACCACCCTTGGTTGATTCAGGCATTAAGCCACGCTTTCAACCACAAAGGGTCACTTTTAATCATCGGTCCGATACAGTCTTTTGAATTGCTTCAATTTTCTACTTTATTTAATTTACTTTTTTTGTTCATTTTTTTGTCCGTTTATGATAAAATGTTTTTAACGATGTTAGAAGCGGAATTGCCTTACTTGTGCGGAGCGCCGCCGCGCTTCCGATCTGTTATCTTCACTCACTTGTGCAGAGCGCCACCGCGCTTCGTGCTTAGTAGGCAGAGATTTCCGATTGAAGGTGCTCGTACAACTTAGAGCTCCTGTAGTCCAAAATTTCTTCAATGTTTAAATGCCTTCATGTTTGCTTTCGTCTAATTCATGCAGTATATAATGCCGCGTTTAGTTGCCTAGTCTGGTAAGAGGACTAGGCGACTAAACGCGGCATTATATACTGCATGAATTAGACGAAAGCAAACATGAAGGCATTTAAACATTGAAGAAATTTTGGACTACAGGAGCTCTAAGTTGTACGAGCACCTTCAATCGGAAATCTCTGCCTACTAAGCACGAAGCGCGGTGGCGCTCTGCACAAGTGAGTGAAGATAACAGATGGGAAGCGCAGCGGCGCTCC
This sequence comes from Rhinatrema bivittatum, assembly GCF_901001135.1. Lineage (NCBI taxonomy): Eukaryota > Metazoa > Chordata > Amphibia > Gymnophiona > Rhinatrematidae > Rhinatrema > Rhinatrema bivittatum. Next base: position 546,907,073 of record NC_042615.1, read on the forward strand.
GCACAAGTAAGGCAATTCTGCTTCTAACATCGTTAAAAACATTTTATCATAAACGGACAAAAAAATGAACAAAAAAAGTAAATTAAATAAAGTAGAAAATTGAAGCAATTCAAAAGACTGTATCGGACCGATGATTAAAAGTGACCCTTTGTGGTTGAAAGCGTGGCTTACTGCCTGAATCAACCAAGGGTGGTATGATGGTCCACATTGTCAGATAAATTCCTATGCACATAAAAGTTTAAAAAATCTTTTGCAACGTGTTTTGTGAGGTAATTGAAATCTCCCATTATTACCGCACTACCAATTTGGTTAGCTTCCCTAATTTCTCTTAGCATTTCACTGTCCATCTTGACCAGGTGGATGGTAGTATACCCCTATCACTATAGTCTTCCCAAACACACAAGGGATTTCTACCCATAAAGATTCAATTGTGCATTTAGTCTCATGCAGTATGGTTATCCTGTTGGACTCTATGCCATCCCGGACATAAAGTGCTGCACCACCTCCTGGGTGTTCCTCTCTGTCATTGCGATATAATTTGAACCCCAGTATAGCACTGTCCCATTGGTTATCCTCCTTCCACCATGTCTCTGAGATGTTTTGATGCATGATCAGTACCTATCCTTAGGTTGAAGGAGTACAGAGTGGCAAAATCCAAAGCACAGGTAGGTGGCAGTGTACTCAGGTATCTATAACTAAGGCAGCTAGAAGAAGTTTGTAGACGTGCTGTAATCTCCCTCACGTAAAGTTGCTTTCAAACTTAAGAGAACTTTGGTTTAATAATTATTTACTTAAAATTACCCATATTACGCTCAGTGACATCGGCTCAGCTCTACTTGTAATAATATGGTGCTATTTATTTTGCCAAATTGTTTCCTGTGATAAATGTTTGATTTAAGCAGTGTCTACCTTTGCTGTATATAGGTATTTTTAATGAAACTGCCCTTGAAGAAGACTGAAGAGTGAGAAAAGCCACCAAATATTGACAATGAGGTTCCTAAATGCCATTCTAATTGATTCGGTACTATATGCATGCAACGGGATATTGATTACACATATCTTTCATATATCTTTCTTTTGTGCTTTACAGCATTCACAGGTTTTTATTCACAACCCATTGTGCTGCAGCAAAAATCTATCAGATGCATGATCACAGTGCCTGAGTCTTTTGAAGGGTCTGTTCTGCTACCTGTTATTTATTTACAAGAAAAGTGTTTTGAAGTGTTATTCTGTACATTTTATGACTGGGCAGGCGGAGAATGTATTCTCCCTTCACAGTGGAGAGTGTACTCTTCTTCGAGCAAAGCCAGAGACGAACTGAAAGAACTTGCTGGGAATTCAGAAAGCATGAAAGCTTTATTCACCCCAGCTCTGCAGGCTGGCACAGCGTTTCTCTTAGATGTTCCCTACAGACTTTGTTTGTTACTGCAGAGCAATAAATGTCTTCGTTCTTGAGGTACTGCACTGTGCAGCAAGCTTATTTTGGGATTTTTAGAAAAAATGTTTCAGCAGTGGTTACTGCTGATGTATTCTCTAGGCTTTTAACAGAATCCAGTTTGTCTTGCCTGCCTTGTCCAGCATCTCAGGCATGGTTAATCCACCTTGGTTTATCTATCTTTTGCTGATAAAAGGGGGATTTATCAAAGTTTCTGTTCATTTTTGCTGTGGTGAAGCATCTCCAGATTTATTACTGTAACCCTCTTCCCCCTTGTATTTTCCATAGAAAGAAATCCTATTACAAAACTGAAACCTTTTGCTTCTCTCTAAGGGCCAGGAGCGACATGGCATCTTCTTTCTACACCACCTGCATCAGAAGATGCTGGGAGGAACCATGGAGACAGCACTGGCAATGATTCTTGATTGTGTGGGTGCCAGCAAGGACCAGAAGAGGAGCAGCCACATGGAAGCAGAAAAGACCTACGTCAGCCCATGAATCTAGTAGGTAGGGGCAAAACAACCTATGAGGCAGTGTAGGCTACCTTAGAGAGTGGCAAGCTATTTGCTTGCTGGTGGCAGTACTGACTGGGGCATGGCAGTCAATTCTAGGCTGTGTACCTGTGAGGCAAGAGTTTGACTTCCAGAATCAAGGTCCTGCCAGCAGCACAGTCAGGATAAGGCATAAGGACAGGGACAGGATCAGGATCTGAAGTTCAAGGCAAAGGCAACAGCTAGGCAGAGCCAGGTAGTTTGACACCTATGGCCAAGTGAAAAATTGCACCTTCACTCTGTGCATAGCATATAACATCACCAGCTAGAAGACTCTGTTAAATGTTGTTTTTTTTAAACATCACACTATTACTATTATAATCTATAAGCAGCAGGCATATGTGTGACCTTAGTCCCAAAAGTGTGACACCAGGCCCTAAAACACCAATATACCTCCTATTAAAAAATAGCATAACAAACCAAGCAACCATAATTCCCTCAAAAGAATCTACATGCTAGCAGAATACCTCACTTCACACTTGCAGAATACAGACAGACCCTCATGAAATACAGAATAAAGAGACTATAAAATACAAATAGAAATATGCAGAAAAAAGGTGAACTGAAAACTGTAACAAGCCAGACTCTACTGTTATGCTCAGGCTTGTGAACCCTTGGGCCAACGGGAGGATGGTATACCTTGCGGAAGATCCGTAGGTTCTCTCGTCGGGTGGCGAGGCAGAGCAGAGGACGAGACCAGCTGACCCTCGGCACTGGAGACTGAGGCGACTGCGGAGGCAGATGAAGAGGTGAGAAGAGGAGCTGTGTCTTCACCACTGGAAAGCTGCAGTCCCCCCAGGAGGAGCCCGTAGGGACCCGGACCGCTGGGACTTAGGTGGACCATTGAGAGGTCAAGGTATTGGTGCAAGGGCTGACTGGAGCTTCACCCTGGAAGACCGCGGTCCCCCCGGGAGGAGCCCGAAGGGACCCGGACTGCTGGGACTTAGGCGGGCCCTTGGAGACGGTCGTCCTGAAGAAGTCCAAGGTCAAGTGCCAGAGGGTCGTCGCGTACCAGTCCGAAGTCACGCACCGAGGGGTCACCACTTGCCAGTCCTAAGTCACACACCAGAGAATCACCACTTGCCAATCCGAAGTCACACACCAGAGAATCACTGAAAGCCAATCCGAAGTCAGGAACCAGGAACACCAAGACGTAACAGGAACAAGGATCCAAAGCACAAGGAACTCACCGAAGTAAGCAGACAAGACAGCGCTGGAGGACGTTGCCAAGTCAGGGAATGAGCAGAGGAAGCTTCCCTTTATACTTCCCCTGCTCAGGCTGATCAGGAACAGGTGAAGCTGGTTAAAAGGATCAGGTCCCTTTAAATCTGTGGAGGAGGTGCGGCCTCGCGCCTAAAGATGGCGGCAGCCATCTTTGATTTCCCCTGCAGAGGAGAAACGCTGGACGCCGCGAGGGGGGAGCGGGAATGGCTCCCCCTGCAGCAAGCAGCACCGAGGCCCGTGCCGGAGCGACGGCCTGAAGTCAGTGCCCTCCCCCGGGGCTCCCGCGGCAGCGGATCTCCACGGGCAAGGTAGGGGACTGCAGTCGTGGCCTGCCACGGCCGCGGAACACAACATCTACAGTGCAACAATGGAAAAACTGAAACTTTACCATTAATCATAAAACATCAACAATACAGTCAAGAAATATTTATTTATTTTTATTTATATAAAAAGTTTTATATACCGTCGAATGGAAATAATCTGTCTCAACGGTTCACAAAATTAAAACATAATACAAACTAAAAATAATTAGAAGAATGAAAATACATAATAAAATATTATAAAATATCTAAAAAATAATGATTAAGAAATATAACATTAACCGAAATTAAGAATAAAAATATTATCATTTAAAAAGAAAGTAAAAGTTAAAAGTAGAAAATATAAAACCATTTACACGCATTTATTGCCTAGGGATTCTTATTTGTAATCTACTCATCTGTAAATGCTTGCCGAAATAACCAGGTTTTTAAATCCTTCCAAAATTGTTTATTATCATGTTGTACTCTCAAGTCCCATGGTAGTTTGTTCCACAGTTTCGGACCCGTAATTGATATAGCCCATTCTCTCACTTCGCACAGATGGGCTAATTTAATATTTGGGATCGAGAGGAGACCCTTATTCGAAGATCTCAAATCCCGCTGAGGTACATGTAATCTTATTGTCATGTTAAGCCATTCAGTTATATCTCCGTATAAGATTTTATGTATAATGCAACACACCTTGAAAATTATTCTCTGATCAATCGGTAACCAGTGTAGCTCTTTCAAAACTGGCGTTATGTGTTCTCTCCTTTTGGTACCTGTTAATATGCGAGCTGCGGTATTCTGTAAAATCTGCAACGGTCTCAGTATAATTTTTGGTAATCCAAGAAACATTGCATTGTAATAGTCTAGCCCTGTAAATATCATTGACTAATCCTAATTAAAATTCTCTTGCGATAACAATGGTTTGAGTCTTTTCAACATTATCAACTTCCCATATCCTTCCTTGACTATCTTTGAGATATGTTTTTGGCAATTAAATTCAGTATTGATAAGGAATCCTAGATTCCTTGTTACATTTTTGAATTTCATATTCTTAAAATCAGTGGACAAACTTAATATTGATTCATCATAAAACCTTTTCCTGTCTAAAATAATAAATATGGTTTTTTCAAGGTTTAAAATCAGTTTCAGTTGTGTCAATACTTGTCTGATAATTTCTAAATACATTTTAATAAGCTTAATCGTTGCGTCTAAATCAATCTCAATAGGGAACAAAATCTGGATATCGTCCGCATAAACGAAATATATCAAGTTAAGACCCGCTAACAAATGACATAAAGGCAGTAAATACACATTAAACAATGTCACTGATAATGCAGACCCCTGTGGGACCCCTGTTGTTAGCTGAAAGCTCTCTGACATATTATCATTTACTTTAACAGCTGCCATCATGAATATTTTACTCCACAGTATTTATACCACCAGGAAAAAATACCACAGGAGTCGCAAAGCAGCTGGGCCAATTACCCAAGTTCACCCTCCATTGACTTAGGTTCAAATTCAGGGACTCATGCACTAAGCTGCAGTATTTTTCCCCGAGGTTAAAATACCACGGGAGTCACAAAGTGGTGGTAATTGGCCCTGCTGCTTTGTGACTCCTGTGGTATTTTTTCCTGGTGGTATAAATACTGTGGAGTAAAATATTCATGATGGCAGCCCCGGGGCTGTGTGCCCCAGGGATCTGTTCTGGGACCACTGCTTTTTAATATATTTATAAATGACCTGGAAATGAACATAAGAACATAAGTGGAGTGCCTCAGGGATCTGTATTGGGACCCTTACATTTCAATAAATTTATAAAGGATCTGGAAAGAAATACGACGAGTGAGAGAATCAAATTTGCAGATGACACAAAATTGTTCAGAGTAGTTAAATCACAAGCAGATTATGATAATTGCAGGAAGACATTATGAGACTGGAAAATTGGGCATCCAAATGGCAGATGAAATTTAATGTGGATAAGTGCAAGGTGATGCATATAGGGAAAAATAACCCATGCTATAATTACACAATGTTGGGTTCCATATTAAGTGCTACAACCCAAGAAAGAGATCTAGGTGTCATAGTGGATAACACATTGAAATTGTCGATTCAGTGTGCTGCGGCAGTCAAAAAAGCAAACAGAATGTTGGGAATTATTAGAAAGGGAATGGTGAATAAAACAGAAAATGTCATAATGCCTCTGTATCGCTCCATGGTGAGACCGCACCTTGAATACTGTGTACAATTCTGGTTGCCGAATCTCAAAAAAGATATAGTTGCGATGGAGAAGGTACAGAGAAGGGCTACCAAAATGATAAGGGGAATGGAACAGCTCCCCTATGAGGAAAGACTAAAGAGGTTAGGACTTTTCAGCTTTGAGAAGAGACGGCTGAGGGGGGATATGATAGAGGTGTTTAAAATCATGAGAGGACTAGAACGGGTAGACGGTTATTTACTCTTTCGAATAGTAGATAGACTAGGGGGCACTCCATGAAGTTAGCATGGGGCACATTTAAAACTAATCGGAGAAAGTTCTTTTTTACTCAATGCACAATTAAACTCTGGAATTTGTTGCCAGAGGATGTGGTTAGTCCAGTTAGTATAGCGGTGTTTAAAAAAGGATTGGATAAGTTCTTGGAGGAGAAGTCCATTACCTGCTATTAAGTTCACTTAGGGGCGGATTTTAAAAGGCCTGCCCGCACCGGTGCGCCTATTTTGCATAGTCCGCCGGCGCGCGTAAAGCCCCGGGACACGCGTAGGTCCCGGGGCTTTCGAAAAGGGGCGGGAGGGGCGTGTCCAGGGGCGTTCCCGAAACGACGCGGCGTTTCGGGGGCATGCCGCCACATTTCGGGGGCGGGCCCGGGGGCGTGGCACCGGCCCGGGGGCATGGTCGAGGCCTCCGGACCAGCCCCCGGGACCGGAGGACGGAGTGGGGCTGCCGGCCGGCGCGCGCAAAGTTACGCCTGCTTTCAGCAGGCGTAACTTTGCCGACAAAGGTAGGGGGGGGGTTTTAGATAGGGCCGGGGGGGGGGGGTTAGGTAGGGGAAGGGAGGGGAAGGTAGGGGGAGGGTGAAGGAAAGTTCCCTCTGAGGCCGCTCCGAAATTGGAGCAGCCTTGGAGGGAACAGGCAGCGCGCGCTGGGCTCGGTGCGCGCAGGTTGCACAAATGTGCACTCCTTTGCGAGCGCCGACCCCAGATTTTATAAGATACGTGCGGCTACGCGTGTATCTTATAAAATCCAGCGTACTTTTGTTCGCGCCTGGTGAGCGAACAAAAGTACGTGATCGCGTATTTTTTAAAGATCTACCCCTTAGAGAATAGCCACTGCCATTAGCAACGGTAACATGGAAGAGACTTAGTTTTTGGGTACTTGCCAGGTTCTTATGGCCTGGATTGGCCACTGTTGGAAACAGGATGATGGGCTTGATGGACCCTTGGTCTGACCCAGTATGGCATGTTCTTATGTTCTTACACAACATCCTCCTTCCACTCAAAAATAATTTTAAAATGCATTTCCTAAATATTATAGAACATCGTTCAAACATAATGTTGCATCTAGTGTCAGTTAATAGACTTTAAACATTAAGAGGTAGATAGTGAGAAAAATCAGGCTAAGTAAATAAGCAGGATGTCTGGCTAACTCACCTGGAATATTCAATAGTAGGGCTATGCCACTGAATATACTTGAATAAGTTCCTAGTTAACTGGATAAGTTTCATCTAGCTAACTTAAGATCTGCTTGATAGGTCTAACTTATCTGGCTAAGAGGATCATTTATCAAAGTGCTATATGGTGTTTGGTGTGATGCAAATGAGAAAGAGGGGAGGATATTGGGGTGGGCTCACAGTTTTGTGAAGCCCTATTGCATGACTTTAATGCAAATTTTAACTATACCTTTTTCATTTGTGTAAAGCTGTGTGATAGGGTTTTATTGTGGTTGTGATGTTTTTTATACATGCTGTTTTGAGTGATTTTAAGCTCCTGGAGAGCCAGCCTAGCTAGTGGGGCCTGGGGGAAGGGAAGGAAGGAGGGAGGGAGGGAGGGAGAGAACCTGCCTACCTGTAATGGTCTCACACTAGATAGGTATTTATATCTCTATGGGAGGCCCACCTAGTAACTCGAGGTGAGGTTTGGGTATTAGTGTAGGGGTTAGGAGCCACTTTGACATTCAAAGTGAGATGTACGAACAGAACAGTGGTCTCTTGTGAAGATTTGATGACCTTCGGAGTGAGGAAACTCACCCAAAGATGAGATTTGTGCAATGTTCTCTTAACCTAGCTTGATGGTCTCTCTCTACCTGAGTAACATCAATCTCTCTTTCTCTCTCTCTCTCTCATAGCTAGGCTGGCTCTCCAGGAGCTTAAAACTACTAAACATGGTCCCCACCAGTGGTTGTATGTAGGAAATACAACAATTCTGCTACTTATCACAAAGTGTGAAAAAGTTATCACAATTTGTACTAAGATAGCACTTCACATAGGTATAATTGCAAGAAACTGTCTAGTACCGTAAAATACACCCCTTTTCCTATTACATGCTATATTTAGTGCATTTTGATAAATCCAGGTCTAAGTTAGCTGGATAAGTTACTTTTCCCCATTATTTATTTATTTATTTATTTATTTATTAACTTTTATTTACCGACATTCGTGAAGCACATCATGCCGGTTTACAGAGAACTCAGGCGGGAAATACAATGAAACAATATAACAATATAACAATATAACATTAATAACAGAACCAAAAATCAGAATACAAAAAGAACCAAAAGGGGCAAGGATGGCGGGGGGGGGGGAGGGGGGGGGGGGGGGGTATGGGAAAGAGGGGATGGGGAGCGGGTGGAAAGGCGTAGCTAGGTGAAGTATAAGACAACAGAAACAAAAATGAAATAAAAAATAGAAGAGGGAGACTATGTACAGTTGAAGTATGTACAGGTACATACCGGCTATATTAATTAGGCGACAGTATTCACTAGGATATAGTTTATTTAAAGGGAATCTGGAGGTGCAAAAGAGAGAGAGGTGTGCTCGGGGAGATGGTAGCGGCCAGAAGGCCCAAGGATCAAGGGATGGCTATGAGGGGGGAGAGGGGGTGGGGATGGGTCGGGCTAAGGGGGGATAGGGGTATGTGACAGGGCAGGGGGGGGTTGGGAGGTGTGGGAGCGGGTGGAGAAAAGGTCGGGCAGGTGGATCTAGGGGAGAAATTAAGTTTGGTTAGATTCGGGGTAGGCCTGTCGGAAAAGCCATGTCTTGACTCCTTTCTTGAACATGTGGAGGGATGTCTCTTGGCGTAGGAAGGTGGGGAGGGAGTTCCAGAGGGTGGGGCCGGCGACGGAGAAAGCTCTTCCTCTGGTATAAGTTGAATGTGCTGATTTGAGGGACGGGGTGTAGAGAGAGCCTGTCTGGGATGTTCTTGTAGGGCGGTCAGAAGTGCGGAAACGTGGCATTTCATCGAGCCAGGTGTGATTGTATTTATGTAGGGAGTTGTGAAGGATGGTGAGGGTTTTGTATTGTGAGCGGGAGGAAATGGGCAGCCAATGTAGGTCTTTTAGTATGGGGGTGATGTGGTCCCTTTTACGCGTAGTGGTTATGATTCTCGCCATGGAATTTTGTAGAATCTGAAGGGGTTTGATGGTGGTGGCAGGGAGTCCTAGTAGCAGGGAGTTGCAATAATCTAGTTTCGTGAGCATAGTGGTCTGTATGACTGTGCGGAAATCGTGTGTGTGGAGGAGGGGTTTGAGTTTTTTTAGGATGTTTAGCTTATAGAAACCTCCCTTTAGGAGTGCTTTGATGTGGGGTTTAAAACTTAGGTGCTGATCTATGAAGACGCCTAGGTCTCTTACAGACTGGGGCTGAGAGAGGGCTGTGGTTGTATTCTGGGGAGTGTTTTGTCGCGTGGGGAGGGTGAAAAGTTCAGGCTGATTAGAGATAACGAGTAATTCTGTTTTTGAGGTATTTAGAGCTAGGTGGAGCTCAGATAGCAAGGTGGTGAAGCAGGATTCCCAGCGTTGCAATGGTTCGCTTATGGATCTTTGAAACGGGATGAGGATCTGCACGTCATCTGCATAATAGGAAGAATTTGAGGCCTAGGTCGGAGAGGAGGTGGCATAGTGGTAGGAGATAAATATTAAAGAGGGTGGAGGATAGTGATGAGCCTTGGGGGACACCTTGCGTGATATGTATGCGTGAGGATTCGTACTTGTCGATTTTACTAGGTATTCTCTGTGTGTTAGGTAGGAGGAGAGCCATGAGAGGGCTGCTAGGCGGGTCATTAGTATTTGATGGTTGACAGTATCATAGGCAGCTGAGATGTCTAGTAGGGCGAGTAGGTACGAGTTTCCATGGTCCATACCTTTAAGTATGGTGTCTGTCATGGCCAGTAGTAAGGTTTCGGTACTACGGGCTTTACGGAAACCGAACTGTAGCGGGTGGAGGACGTTGTGGTCTTCTAAAAAGTCAGTCAGTTGTTTATTGATTACCCTCTCTAGGACTTTGGATAAGAAAGGGAGATT